>NC_069502.1:814134366-814451115 GCF_027579735.1 Bombina bombina | reverse complement strand
TTAAGGTTCGCGACATCACTAATTCTTAGCAGTAACATGTCAAATATATTACTTGGCATGTGTAAACATGATATTCCACATATAATTCCCACATAGAAAAATAATTATACCCATATTCCTATCAGAAACATGTTCCTTGGCATGTGTAACCATGATGCTCCACCCATAATCCCCATGTAGAAAAATAATTATACACATATTCCTATAAGAAACTGGTCAGATATGTTCCTTGGCATGTGTAACCATGATGTCTGTTAGGGGTAATATGAACCTGACGACAGCCATCTTGTTCCCCGCAGCTATCTTGTGATGATTAGCATCCATTTTGTAATGATTAGACTTTTATTATAGTGGTTTATTATGTAGTAAGAAATATGCTGATGTTAGAGAGACTTGCATAGATGTAATAGCCCTGAGAATGACCCTGAAGATGTGCTTGGATGCATTGTTATCTCTACAAGATGTCAAACGGCTGTGATTTGTGCTGGGCCAGGAGGCCCAGTTACTGTTTATCTGTAGTTAGGTATTCCTGTAGAAATGACTCCCTAACACTCCTTTTATTCCAATTATATTTTCTATGAGTTTCTTTGTTCTTATAGAAATACCATGTGAAATGATGTAATTATGAATACGTCACTTGTTAAACCTATATGCTGTAACTCTTGGCTATAAAACAATTGTAAGAATATTATAATATCTAGGGAGCATATATATATACATTGTATCATTTTTATATGTTATGTTTAATTGCAAGGTATCCTTTTGTATCCCTTTTATATTCAATTGTAGCTAGAAGCATGGTCACCTTTATACACACATTTTACATGTACTTTTGAACCCTTGAGCTATGTGTAAGAAAACACTGCTGATATAAGCAATTTTAGTTAGGTCAAAGGTAGCTATACATCAGATTGGTATATTTTGAGATCCTACATTACTCCTTTTGTCCTGTCAGTCATAAATTTACTTTATGATATCTGACAAATGTGATGTACAACTTACAGGATGCCAGATGTTTTTCCTTATCTTAGAAATGAGCTAATGACTACAGATTTCAATGTATTCTGGAATGTATATAACTGGCCACCCTGACATAATAAAGTTAGAGTTGTTCTGCAAACATATCCTTGTGTGTTTTGTGAAACAGCTCTCCAAGCGCTTGTAACAACTTTGCAGTGCAGATACCAGAGTCCTGGAGCAGAAGAGAACAAGAGGGTCGTGGTCCTAGAGGAGTCCTCTAACAAATGGTGTCCAGAAGTGGTAGCTTGTCAAGGGGTAAGTAAAACACTTGTTTTGCACTGTTTTTTGCTTACCCATTGTCAATCTAGAACCTTATAAGACCAGACCCTCAGGTTATCTATAAAAAAATAAAAATTGTGGGGAATGTGTATGTATGTTATGCATATATGTGTATGTTGTGTATATATGTATTTTTAAGGTGTTTTTAAGGTGTTTTTATGGCAATTTTTTGTTCAAGTGGTTAAAGTTCTCTTGTTTTTGGTTATAAAGCAGTATCTGAGGTTAGAGGCCTCCAAGTGATACATGGTTTATTGATTAAATGGTATCTGAGGTTAGAGTCCTCTGAATGATACATATTTATTGTTTTTTTAGATATGGTATCTGAGGTTAGAGTCCTCTGAATGATACATATTTATTGGGGTTTTTTTTTAGATATGATATCTGAGGTTAGAGTCCTCTGATGATACATATTTATTGGTTTTTGATATTAAATAGTGTCAGAGGTTAGAGGCCTCTAGTGACATATGGTGAGGTTAGAGTCCTCTAGAGACATATGTTTTTTATTGGTTAAAATATAGTATTTTAAGGTTAAAACGGAGTTCGAGTCTCTGTTGGAATATAAGGATTTAATGTGGTATTTGAAGTATATAGTGTTGTATGCGGTATATATGTTGTAAAATAAAGGGGTATAATTCATAAAATGTATTGCATATTATCCATAAACTCTGGTATCGGCCTGGAAATTGTTTTGCTATTTTTTTTTTTTCTATGCGCAATCTGTTTCTTTCATGCTTGCTATAAACTGAATTTGCTGTATTGTATATGTTTTTCTGCTTGCACACTTCAAATTGCTGTATTGCATTTGCATTTTCCAATTGCTTTTAAAGTTTGCTTTTTTTATTGCTATATAATTACTGTGCTGTTTTGTGCTTAAAATATATATTAAGTGACTGTGCATTTTATTACTGCTGCTCTTTTTGTGTTGTTAAAGAAAAAGTTTATTTCAGGCAGAAAGGCACCCACTCTAGAGAGGGAGGGGGGATCATAAAAATAAAAAATCTGTCAGTGAGCAGCGGTGTAGAGTCAGTGAAGAGAAATTTAGAAAAAAAAAAACTGTTTCAGAAGCTCTGTTGTATGTGTGTGTGTAGTAAGGAAATTTAGGAGATTTTGTCTGTCGGTCCTCACTGTGGTATGCGTGTAACAGATTTACTTTAAACCAAAAACAGAATGTATTATTTGAAAATGATTATCCCAATCCAGTCAAAAAATGGCCATTTTGCGTGGAATCGGAAAGAAAAATACATTTTGAACTTGGTGACAGGTTAATCTGGTGGTTTTTAATATATATATGTTGTACGCGATGCAATAGATGTTTTTCTGCGAAAGAAAAAAAAAAGGGAGTGAATCTCTGGTATGCGAGATGGAATGAACTTGTGTGTCTGTATCGTAAGAATGTTTCTTTCTGTTTCTCTGCTGGGAAATCAGACGTTTTTAGAAGATATTTGGTAATGTTATTTTATATACCTGTATTTTAAAGTCACCAGCATGTTTTAAGTATGTTGTATTCATGTGCAGTGTTAGTTTTAAGTGATAATTGTGTGGCGGCATGTAAAGATATGATATTGCTTTCTGCAAGTGAAGTAACGGCTTTGAAAGTGGCTTTGAAAGTGCGATGGTGTGTGTGATTTTTTTTGTCACGCTCTGGTAAATATGAAACTGTTTCTGGTATGATTAATGGGTTAACGTATGTTGTATTTGTAAGGTCTGTGCATAGAGTTGGTGCACCCAATGACATATAGTTATAAGCTGTAATTGAAAGTTTATTTAAAAGTGCGTCCGTTTTTGTTGCAAGTAAATTAATCTGCAGGGCATGCTACAGTACAGAGGTGAAATTTGTGTGGTAAATCATACAAGCAGCCTAAATTATGGTTAGAATATACATATGTAATTTACGTGATGAATGGTTAGTCCTTAAAGGGACAGTCCACTGTAACAAGGTGTTGCTATTAATGTATTGTCCATGACTTGTGATACAAGCTGCATAGTATAACATATAGGAGAGATTCTTTTTGCAGCATAACTTAATTCTCTCTGTAATGCAAACTGAAGTGATAAGCTGTTTACAATTTTAGTGTAGGGATCCGGGAGACTAGCGGACAGAAAAAAAAAAAAAAAAAATGAGAAAAAAACAGAGGAGTGAAAATATTTAAAGGGATACAGGAAAACTGATATAACATCTGAGAATTTAAGGGAATATTTACATAAAAGACAATGAGGTTTACTGTAAGCCTAACACTAGTATATTTAACTGTGTTAGCAGTTTCAATTAAAGATTATTTTTAGTTTGGTTAAAATGTCCCTTTAACTAGCCTGCATCCCACTGTGAGTGCGTTCTTATGCTGCTTATGCTTGTTTAGGCTATTTAATGAACGTCAGTATGTATTTTTATTATAAGGATCATTGGGAATAATTTAAAGGGGAAATTGTATTAGTATTCTTTTTCAGAAAGCTTATTTTTTTGTGTTATATGCGGTTGTTATATTTGGCTGGACAACTGCAGAATGGTGAATATCAAATTATATACAATGTTAAATCCAATCATTTTGTTGTGGTTAAACTAATTAGCATTTATCAAGTTTTAGTGTGAATTTTATATTTTTAAGCAGTAAACAGTGTTTCTCCTTTAAGTAGAAATGAAACTTTGAGCTTGCCTCACTATCCTTGAGAAGAATGATAACACTGTGCATGTTTTGCTTTTCTTTAAAAAAAAGTTTCTCTGTTTGGCTTTGTTGCAGAGAGAGTGATTTGTACTTTACATTTAAAGAGGCAGTACTGGTGTTCTATGTTATAAAAAAATGATAAATATAAATTGCTCACTACAAAGAAACAAGTATTTATATTATATTTTATCACAGAATATAGCTTAAAAATGATAATTTTATTTCTGTGGCTGTCAAACTGTATCTCACAGATATAACTCTTTGTTATTTAAAATAACCCCCACTGCGTTCAATAAATAAATGAGATATTATTTAATGAAGTGATTTCAGTGACACTTTAAAAATATATATAGTTATTTGGTTATTAACTAGTCTACCACTATTATTGCAATGACTTTGATTGCTGCTTAACAGCTAAGCCGTGGTCTATAAGGTGTCTACAAATAAACACCCCTAAAACAAATGATGCACATTTGATCTGATTCTATTGCATTTCTATAACTTGCTAATTTATCTGATCACAGTTTTAGTTTTATTTATATGGCTTACGTGTATTTTGTCTCTTGGGGTTGTAATGAGATTTATACAGCCTGTGATAAGAGGCAGTCCTCAAAGGCTTAAAAATTAGCATATAAGCCTACCTATGTTTGGTTTAATCTAGGGAGGTTGGTTAAAATTAAAAGTCCTATCGGAATAATGTAATTTTCATTTATCCTATAATGTCCCTTTAACAGTGGCTACTGTGGTTATTTGATCTTTCCTAAATAAGCGCAATTTTATTTGTATAATCTGCAACTGAAGTTTCTTGTGCATCTGCCGTGTTTGTACATAGTGGATGTTTTTAATTGTTTGTAGTGTTCTGAGAGTGTTGCATTTCAGTGAATGTCAGAATATGTGTTGCATTCTAAGTTACTTGTGGTTGTTTGAAATTTGTGGCAGCAGCTAATGTTTTGTGTTGTGTAAGACAAGACCGATTGGTTTTCATTGTTTGTTATGTTTTTCTCTTTTGTGACTACGTGTGGAAGCGTGCTGTATGGACAGCATATTGAATTGTGAAGTGTATGTCATTTTGCTTGCTATTGAGAATTGTATTCTGCATGCATGAGTGGAGTGCATAATTTGTCTTTTCGTTTTTTGTTATGTTGTGTTTGCATGCCACATGGGATGTTTCACGCAAACAAGGGGGAAGTATTGATGAGTATTGATGAATATCTTTATGTAATGGGGTGATTGCTTTTAGGAGGTGAACCTAAACCGTTTTGAATCTTCTCGTACAATGTTATTGTCTAACCACCAGCTGTGCCCTAAAATTTCTTTGTCTTACCCCTATGCAGGATGCACTACGTCCCTAGGATTGTCTAGAACTTTCCTTCATTGGGAATCTGGCCACGGAAAAGCATCTACCTTGCTGGCCACCCCGGTCGTAGCCTGTACACCAACAACCCACTCTTTTTTTTCCCTCCCTGGTGGATTAGATCTTTTTATTGTCTTTCTGTGTTTTATTTTGCTCTCATATTTCAGATGCCTAAAATGTTTTATTTTTCTATTTGGTTCTTAACACTATATTTGTATTTGCAGGATGAGAGTATGCTGTCTTCAGAGATTGAAACACACTAACTGAATTATTTTTGAGTTTCCATATTTAGGTCAAATCTGTACAGGCAAAATTCCATAAGTGCACTCTTCAAAAGATTAAAGATGGAATGCAAGTAAACCTTTAAAGAAAGAAAAGATAAAGATGAGAGACCTATTGTCAAGCTTGTTTTAACCATCATACTGCAGTAAAAAAAGTTGCTGAACTATCTATGGATCCATTCTTTGCTTTGCATGCTGGTATTAGCCCCAGAACTGGACTCTGGGTAATCCATGACTGTTTCCTCTGATGTGTGTCTTCAGGACATAAAGACTATCCTTCTCTGGACTATGCCTTACTGCTCGATATGGAGGACCTGTTATGCTGTTACAGGGTCAACCAATTAAATTAGGGGAGTATTGTTTTAACTCGATTACTTATATTGCTTGTTTTGTATTCTCTTGTAGTTGTTTTATTTTTATTTAACATATTAGGTATAAGAGGTCATATGCTTTATTGGTATTAGTGCACATTGTAGTTTATATGCTTAACAAAGTAACCCTTTAGATAAGTGTATGTCTAAACTTTGCAGTATTGTAACCTATTGAATGGCCATCAGAATATTTTAGACCCTCCACTCTGTGGAACATAATGAGGACATGTCTCAGCTAGAAGTTTATATTAATTAGACAGATAAATATTTGTTTAGGGAGTAGCATAATTATAGTCATATTGATTGTATATTTTCTACATGCTATGGCTCTTATTGGAGCTATGTTATGAAAGCAAATGTATTTTGTTTACCTTTTATTAATTGGTATGGTACTTGCAATATGAATTTGGTAATTCCTGATGTTTTTCAAAGAGAGTAATTATCTTACCATAAAGATGTGTTTACCTTTAAGAGATTTTGTAGTTTTAAATGATGTTATGATTGTATTCTTTCCTCATACAGGAGTGTGAGAGAATTTAGGTTGCATAAAATAATTAGTAAACTATTAAATGTTTATATCAGGTGAGATTGTTGACTATTAAGATCATAGTTGGAGAATTATAAACATTATAGATAGTAGCTGTGCAGAATAAAGCAACACTAGGTTATTTACTTTTAGTAGTTCAAAGTAACCGTGTAAAGAAATTCATTTGAGGGAAAATGTTTTTATTGATTGTTTTATTTTTCATTTTTGCTACAGGGCAGGCCTTAGCATAAGTTTTAGTATAGCCATGCAGCCTCTTGATGAAGTTTAGCAGTTTTCACTTGCTTAATATTCATGAAGTATCATTTAAATTGTATAGAGAAGCTGTGAATTATTCTCTGTAAAGTATCAATGTATTTAGTTTGTATTATATATCAACAATGTTTTGTTTGTTTTTAAATGACATAGGATGAAAGTGACGTTTTATTTGGACATAATTGTGATTGTATTGCGGTGTGTACTCATCCTGTACTGTTTCTGTTTGCTTCCTAGACTCCCTTTGACTCGAGTGTTTGCTTGCCATGGGTATCCACTGGTTGCCTTGTCTACCCCATGAACAAACCATCAGATTTCCAGTATCTCCCTGCGGAAGAACCGTGGATAAGCACCCCTACTGCAAATGAACTGTTGGAGAACTGTATTATAGCAAAGTGTCAAGGTGCAGCGCTCTCAAATGGACAAAGACTGTTCTTAAAGTGATCAGAGGCCACCTAGAGACAGTTGTGCTGTTGCTATGTCATGCTTTAAAAGGAACTGTTGGACATATTGGGGGGTGCTAGCAATGCAGGTGGAGAGATAGAAGATGCAGCGTTGTTTGGGGGTGGATGGGGGGCTGGTTGGGTCTCTGTGCCGGTGGACCGGTAGTTTTGGGAAGGCTGGAAGATAGATGGAAGGTATTGGAGGGACTGTACCGATATGCAGTGACAATTAGCCTATAAAAGTATATCACGACATGCAAATATTTTTCTCTTTAGTATTCTCACAGAGTTCTGTTACCATAATATAAGGCTTTACTACTTTTCTATGCCAGTCTATTTTTATGTTATTCTGTTAGAATAAAAGGATGGTATGTTAGGGGTAATATGAACCTGACGACAGCCATCTTGTTCACCGCAGCCATCTTGTGATGATTAGCATCCATTTTGTAATGATTAGACTTTTATTATAGTGGTTTATTATGTAGTAAGAAATATGCTGATGTTAGGGAGACTTGCATAGATATAATAGCCCTGAGAATGACCCTGAAGATGTGCTTGGATGCATTGTTATCTCTACAAGATGTCAAACGGCTGTGATTTGTGCTGGGCCAGGAGGCCCAGTTACTGTTTATCTGTAGTTAGGTATTCCTGTAGAAATGACTCCCTAACACTCCTTTAATTCCAATTATATTTTCTATGAGTTTCTTTGTTCTTATAGAAATACCATGTGAAATGATGTAATTATGAATACGTCACTTGTTAAACCTATATGCTGTAACTCTTGGCTATAAAACAATTGTAAGAATATTATAATATCTAGGGAGCATATATATATACATTGTATCATTTTTATATGTTATGTTTAATTGCAAGGTATCCTTTTGTATCCCTTTTATATTCAATTGTAGCTAGAAGCATGGTCACCTTTATACACACATTTTACATGTACTTTTGAACCCTTGAGCTATGTGTAAGAAAACACTGCTGATATAAGCAATTTTAGTTAGGTCAAAGGTAGCTATACATCAGATTGGTATATTTTGAGATCCTACATTACTCCTTTGTCCTGTCAGTCATAAATTTACTTAATGTCTGCAAGGATATCTGACAAATGTGATGTACAAGTTACAGGATGCCAGATGTTTTTCCTTATCTTAGAAATGAGCTAATGACTACAGATTTCAATGTATTCTGGAATGTATATAACTGGCCACCCTGACATAATAAAGTTAGAGTTGTTCTGCAAACATATCCTTGTGTGTTTTGTGAAACAGCTCTCCAAGCGCTTGTAACAACTTTGCAGTGCAGATACCAGAGTCCTGGAGCAGAAGAGAACAAGAGGGTCGTGGTCCTAGAGGAGTCCTCTAACAATGTCCCCCCATAATCCCCACATAGAAAAAAAATTATACCCATATTCCTATCAGAAACAGGTCAAATATGTTCCTTGGCATGTGTAACCATGATATTCCACCCATAATCCGCATATATAAAAATATTTATACCCATATTCTTAGCAGTAACAAGTCAAATATGTGTCTTAGCATGTGCAACCATGATATTCCACTCATAATCCCCACATAGGAATATAAGTATAATTATTTTTCTATGTGGGGATTATGGGTGGAATATCACATGCAGAGTAACATATTAGACCTGTATCTGATAGGAATATGGTTATACTTATTTTTCTACTTGGGGATTATGGGTGGAATATCATGGTTACACATGCCAAGGAACATATTTGACCTGTTTCTGATAGGAATATGGGTATAATTATTTTTATACATGGGGATTATGGGTGAAATATCATGCTTACCAGTGATGTACACTCATAGGAGGCAGGTGAGGCAGTGCCTCCCCTGGCCAATGTATGTATTACAGCCTTTTTAAAAAAAAAATAATAATAAAAAAAATATATATTTTTTTCCCCATTTTTTTTTAATAAAAAGGTGACCCCCCCCCCCCCCCTCTACCAAATTCAGTACTTTATTATTTTGTTATTAATTGATGTAACTTGTATAGAAAAAAAAAACGTAATAGTAATATACAATACATTCATATTGCGCAAGAAAGTAGAGGCCAGCTATACTTCCATTGCGCAATATGAATGTATTGACTGTGAAAGTGTATGGGCTGCTGAGACAGTGCCACCAAGAGGAGAATAAGTGCTAATGGCATTGCTCTCTTGCGGCCCATACAGCTCCCACCGGAGGCTTGACTCTGAAAGCCTCGGGAGCCCTGGCCGCCTCTCAGCCAATCAGACATCAGCTTGTCTGAGTCTGTGGGCTGAAAGTGCCGGGCGGGAAGGAATCGAGCGCGTCAGCATCTGTCACGTGCGGCGGCGTCATCAGATCAGTCAGAGAGTCAGTCGACATCAGTCAGTGTGGTCTGGTGGTGCTCAGTGAGTGAGTGAAGAGCAGTAGATAAGTCTATTAGACGACGGCCGCGCACTTAGCACTACATTTTGGTGCATCTTTAGGTAGGAGGCGGTGCTATTACATTTACTTCATCGAAGTTCATCATTCACTCAGCCTCAAAGTTTTGATTTAGTTCAGGAGTTTTAGTTCAGGAGTTGTGTTATGGCAGCATTGGCAGATGATTGATTGGCAGACAGTTAGGCAGCAAAAATGTTATATCTCAGTCGTGACTCGTTCAGAACGTATTACTTTTACTATTTTTAGTAACTGTTTTTGTCAGTGCTATACTGTGGTGTTTTTCTCACCAATTTATAAGTTATGACATTTATTAACCTCGTTTAACGAGGTTATTTTAATAAATGTCATAACTTATACATTGGTGTGAAAAACACCACACAGTATAGCACTGACAAAAACACTTACTAAAAATAGATTAAGACGTTCTGAACGTGGGACCGGGTCGGGTGGCTTTCTGGCTAATTACGATTGTCGATCGATGTTCTGAATGTGTATTAGTAAAAGGCTGCAGAGCATAACTATATCGCCCACTGCAGTGCAATGATGAGTCAAAAATAAACACTTGATTTTTGTGTGCGCACTGTGCGGCCTCTCAGGCCTGTAAAGCACGGGAACACCTAGCTAGTAGATGTCTGATCATGATCCTCCCGGCGCCGGCGGGTGGTTACAAAGTTCATTTTGACTACAAAGTGCACTGATGCTGGTTTCCATATGAAACAGACATGCCCAATTGCCCATTATTACTAGCATAAGCATTTGGAATAAATTAGTTATGCAACAGTACACTGCGTGACTGCTGTTTTGATTCTAATAAAAGCTTTTACCAGCATCCTACAGCTACAGATGTTTTGCTAAGTATCAATGAATTGTGTAAGGCGTGGTGGAATAATGATTTAATCCTCTCTGAGCCTGTGACAGTATCTGGTGTTGTCAATATATTGAGAGAACACAGTGGTGGGTAGACATGTGCGATTCGTTTCGTACCGAATTCAAATTCGTCCGAATTTTGTAGAATTCGGAGCTTCGGGCCGAATCGAATATCCGAATGAAATGGTTTCCGAAAAAAACTAATCCGAATGAATTTGTTCCGAAATCTTCGAATCGTTCGGACGTATTCGTTGTGATTCGGATGTGTGTGGCGCATTGATTTTTTTATTTACAATTTTACATGTGACGCAGTTCGATTTTTAGTTACACGTGACGTATCGTTACGTAACTACTAATCCGAATGCATTTGTTCCGAAAAATTCGATTCGTTCCGATATATTCGTTTTCATTCGGACGTGCGCGTGGCGCAGTTTTCAAATGATTTCTTCAAATAAATCTTATTATTAAATCCAAAGAACCACAAAATAGTTAGAAGAAAGTGAGATCTGAATGATTATGTAATTATTTATTGAACAAATGAAAATATAAAATATTTATTTTGGTTTTTGGACTATCATGGTATACTAGTAGTAATAACGAGTGACAACGAATCGATTCGAATTGATTAGTTTATTAAAATGAGTGTAGTGTCATATATCTTCTTGTCCAATCAGATCATTCATTTTTTTTGGGGGGGTTGGATTCTGTCACAGTGATAGTTTTCTGGTCCAATAATTAATATTATTATAATTTTGTGGGTTGGATTACTGTCACACGCAGTGCAATGTGCTAGCTTTTCCTCAAGGGCTGTACTTATCTGTGCTGTTGTGTTAATCAGAAGGCAGATATTATCAGACTTCCATTCTGGTGTCAGCATTGCAGCAGAAGACAGTCCCTGAACTTGTTGTGAAGTTGAACAGTTACAGAAGAGAAGAAGGCACAGTGTCCTAGAGATTTACTGGTCTGCGTATTTGTGCTTATTATATTATTATTTTTGGCTGAAATTGTGATTCAAGGGAGAGGAGAAAGTTTAACAACAGTCAAATATATTATATTTCCTTATCTTATAGTTCTTTCATTAATAATTGATTGTTATTATTTAAAACTTCTCACTAGAGTACTAGTTAGTTAGTATAGTTAGTTAAAAATAAATATTCTAATTGTGTACTATTCTATTGATTGTGTTGTGTGACTTTTTGGAGTTCTATCTGTAATGAGCTGAGCTGAGCTCACTGCAATTATTTTGTTTTTTTTGTTTAAGACAGAGATCTAGTTATTTGCTGTGTGTGTGTGTGTGCTGTCTTAAACTTTAAAGTTAGATAACAGGCACACAGGTTGGTTGCTGAATGATGATAGCATTTTTTTGATTTTTGAACACATCAGCAAAAGACACAGACATCACCCTTATTTACTCTTTGTGGATAAATCTATTATTTGTTTTGTGTGTGTGTGTGTGTATGTATACTATTCATTTGTAGTTTGATATCCCCACACAGAATTTAATAACATTTTTTTTTTGTTTGTTTAACTGTAGTATAATTTATTTTCTGCGCTGTAAACGTATATAACATTACAGGCACATTTTTTATTTTTGCATAGGATTTTTTTTGGTGTGTGTGTATGTATACTAATCATCATTTTTTATATATATCCACACACAATTTAATTTCATTTTTTTTGTCTGTTTAATTTATCAGAGTTCTATCTTTATTTGCTTTGCTGTCTTCCTATATTACATTACAGCAGGCACACTTGTCCTTTAGTTATTTATTTTTTTTTGGAACACATCAGCATCATCAGAACTAGACACATTATCCAATCTTTATTATTGGCTAAATCTACACTAATAAAATAATTAGTATTATTTATTTTTTCAATTTTTATTTTTTAAATATATATAGACAACTACCTATTTATAATGGATAGTCCTCCCCCACCTCATGTTCCTCAAACAACCAGTAGCAGTGTCACAGTAACCACCAGTGACACTACATGTGTACCGTTACTGTCTGTGTCAAATCCTTCCACAGAATCCACATCCTCATTGCCAGGCACAGACATTTCTCATCCACCCTCCACACGTGAAACCTCATTTAGGTCTCACAATAGACCTGATACTACAAAGGAGAGGCAAATGAAGCAGCCTCAGGTAAAGTTTACTGGTTCAAGCAGAGCTAGCAGCAGCAGTAGTCAAAGCACTCGTAGACTCATTAGCGGTAGTACTAGTAGTCATCTGAGTCCACCCTCTAAATTTCAAAGGGCTGTAAGTAAAAATTCAAGGTCACAATCCTCTAGCAGGGTTGATAGGTCCTCCTCTGAGACCAGGAAGCAGTCCGCATTTCGTCGGCGTCTTAATTTTCCGGATCTTCCCCCCAAAACAACTAGTACAATCACTAGTGCCAGTTGTGTCACCACCTCTGCTATGTCCAGTTCTAGTACCGTGTTGCCAACTAAAATGTTTTACAGTAGAAGCCAAACAGTACCAATGCAGGCTTTTCCAGTGAACATTCATTTAAGCAGCCCAAACGTGAAGTATTTGAGTATGAGGAAGGCAACATTTCTCATGCTGATACTGCTGCCACCACCACTGCTACTGCCAGTGCCAACATTACTGATAGCCCATCTGCTATTGATATATGTGAAGAGGGCATCAGTAGTCACCAGGGAGAAGAGGGCTCCCCAACATATGTCGCTAGTGATAAATCCATTTTTACTGACATGGATGAATCAGCATCATCTCATAATTTTGAACCAGATGATCAAATTCACTATTCACCTACCCATCATTCACAGTATTCTATAGATTTGTATTCCTCTCCGTCTCCAACATCGTCACCACGAGTGTCACTGAGCTCTCCAATAGCTTCTGTTGAGTCTCCCAGCCAGATTGTAGTTAGTGCACCCGCCACTACTGGTAGGCCACTAACCTCCTCCATTCCCGCCATCCCTTCAATGTTTAGGCCTCCTCCTGTTACATCACAGAGAGAAGGCCATGAAATAACAAAAAGAAAAGAAGTTGCTACAGCATGTGCGGCCAAAGAAACTGTCACAAAAGATTCTTCACTGCACAGTGGCAAAGGTACCCGTCGTGCACAAGTGTGGCAGCATTTTGAGGCTATTGGTGATGGTCGCCAAGCCAAATGCAAATTGTGTGGTAGGGAAGTCAGCCGGGGTAGAGTGTTGGGGCATCTGACCAATTCAGGAATGAACCAACACCTTCGCACCCATCACAAGCCAGTGGTGTTAAGGGAAGAAAGTGGTGTCTCTGCTCCAGCCAGCACTACTAGGGGAACTACTACTAGCAGTGTCACAGTCACCACCAGTAGGAATCACAAGGGGCATGGTGATCATGCCTCTTCTGGTGCAGCTGCTATCAGTGTCAGCCAACATCCCATGAAATCCACCCAGCCCACAATGGAGCAATTTGGTGTACATTCCAGTCGCATGTCAAGACAGCAGGTGCGAAAAATTACACGCCTCATTGGCCAGCTCATAGCGGTTGGAGGGGTTCCTTTAAATATGGTGGAAGGGGACCCCTTTAAACAACTTATGGAGGCAGTTGTACCCCATTATAAAGTTCCTTCTTGTACCACATTCAGTAGATCTGTAATTCCCTCACTTTACAGATCATGCGTTGTTGTTTTGAAGGAGGAGCTGGTAAAGGCTGCTGGACAGTCAGTGCACTTCACCACTGACCTATGGAGTGCTCCTAGTGGCCAACATGCCTTCCTGTCTTTGACGGCACATTGGTGGCTGCCAAATGTGTCACCACCAGTTATATCAGCCAAAAGTTCAGGCTCAAAAACCTCAGACTCAGTGACTGGTGCAGTAGCCAAGGGGTACCGCTCCTTTCTCCTGCATGCTGAGGTGATGGATCATCAGCACACCTCACAGAACATCCGACATGTACTGAGTAATATGGTGGCTCAGTGGCTAGGAGAGCAGGCAGGGACAAAGGCACAAATGGGTTTTGTTGTCACCGATGCGGCAGCCAATATGCTAAAGGCGCTACGGGATGGCGGGTTTGTGGGTATACGCTGTTCAGCACATGTACTGCATCTTGTTGTTAAGTTTGCCCTCGATCACGATACTGGAAGGTTGGCAACACTTTTTGAGTGTTGCCGAAAAATAGCTGGCCACTTCCATCATAGTGTCAAAGATAGCCATCTCCTTAGGCAGGAACAGAAAAATTTTGGACTTGCAGAGCACCGGCTCAAACAAGATGTGAGTACTAGATGGAACTCCACATTAGATATGCTGGAGCGTATATTTGAACAGCAAAAGGCAATCCATGCAATGGCATACAAACATTCCATTGGCATTGACAGACCACTGGGCAGGGATGACTGGGCCATGATTGAACAGGTAGTGGCAGTCCTCACACCTTTTCGGGCGGTGACAGAAAATTTAAGTCAAGAGAACGCTAGCCTGGCACAAGTCATTCCCCTCTTCACTCACCTCTCTAACCTATTAGATAATTTCCTTACTAATAGGGAAGTATTGCCTGGTGGTAATCTTCATGATGATGTTGCTGCCCTTGTAAGGAGGTTGAAGGAGCAACTGACTCGGCGCGTAAAAGAGTGCATCGACAGTAGCCCTCACTATATGCTAGCCACACTTTGTGATCCTAGAGTAAAGGGAAAGATAGCACTCCGTACAAATACCTTGACCTCATGGCGGGACAAATTGATACAGAGGGTGCGTGATAGACAAAAAAAAATGTCACCTGTAGAGGAAGATGAAGAGATGACAGAGTCTGATAGTGAGACTCTGTCACCCAAAAGCTCTAGCACTGCTGCTTGTCCTCGTCCCACCACAGCAGCTACTTTTTGGGCTGATACACTGGGCACATTGGTTGGAGACATTAGAGATCCCCCGATGAAAGAGAGCAATGCTGCCGACACGGTTAAGCTTTACCTATCTCAACCTCCCCTGCCCCCCAGTACTGATCCCTTGACATTTTGGGATGAAAAGAGGTATTTGTGGAATGTCCTGTCTGTGGTAGCCCAAGAGCTACTTTCCTGTCCCCCAACCAGCGTCCACAGTGAACATGTATTTTCAGTCACTGGAAATACACTTTCACCTCATCGTGCACAGTTGTCCCCCCATCTCCTGGAGCAGATGACATTTTTAAAAATAAATCTTCCAAAGCTGGGTTACCCAGCTCTCAGCTTTGATTCAGATTAAAAAGTGGATCATATAATCTCCTGCTGACCCACTTGTGCAGTGTGCCATTTAGTACTGGACTGGGAATTAAAATCATCCCTGGAAAATTGGGCAAACAGCCCTATTTTCCGTCCACTCAGTATAATGCACACATGCAATTTTTCCCAAAGGTGAGATTACTGTGATACTCCTTCCCCACAATATTTTTTTTCCAAATTATAGTATATAATTTTTTAATTAATTTTTTCAACATATTCTTGCTATATGCACTGTAAAGCCCAATTACATCCATTAATCAGCACTTTAAATTCTAGCTTTTCTAGCCATATCTGCTCCCGCCCAACAATACATTTACTGGTATCCCGTTAGGCTAATCCAGCTTTGCTGGTTGTCATTACATGACAAATCAATCATCATGGCTCCTAAAGCAAAAGATCTCTTATTTGGATGATATTTTTTAGTTAGCTAGAGGTCATCAATCAAGTAACTTCCCAAATTCAAAATTTTCTACCCCTCTTTGAGACATAATATATTTTATTCCCACTACAGCAGGGTATCCATCCAAAAATGTAAAACAAATTACAAATAATTTAAACTTAAAAGCTAAGGCCCAAAAATCCCATTATTTTGATTTATATTAGTAATTTGAAGGTAACGTCATGTGACCTTCAACCTTAAATATTTCATAATAAACATTGAAATGTTATGTGATGATTTGTCATAGAATGGCGACCCAAAAATAAATTTCTATTTGACAGCGATTTTACTTCCCAAGGGTGTGATGGTTGATTTTATTACAATTTCAACTTTCTATTGACTTTCTTTATATTTTTCGTTATTTTTTTAGATATTGATTTAGCCGCCCTAAACAAGCTTGCTCAAGCATTTGTACTAGTGTATCCATTTTTTTTAAATCGTTTATAATTTATAAGTGCACCTTCATCATAATTTTACAATTTTTAACACATATTTACACGTTACACGAAAAGTTTCTGTTGTAAGCATTGTCACACATTAGTTACAGTTCATGTTAAGCCACAAATGTTTTTATTAGTTAGTGGGAGTTTTGGAGACTGTTATCCAAAATTATTGTCTTAATGTTTAAGAAAAAAACATTGAATTACAACTAAGAATAATATTTTTGTGCAGTAAGAAAAAATATTAGTGATACAAAAAAATATAGATTGAACAATCAGCCAGCTGCTACCATACGCAAAAAAATACGGTTAATCTCTAGGACAGTGTTGTCATTCTGGAAGTCCGATCCTCATAAGAAAAAAAAAACAATAATAGTAATGCTTTGCACAGAGGCACAAACAAGTGAGTGACTTTTAAATTTACCACTTAATCCACATTCCATTATTTATTTACATTTATTAATAAAATATTCTGTGTTTCTTTCTCATGTTTTTCATAGAATTCTAAAGAAAAACTGTAGACTTGACTTTGAGGGAGGAGACAGACCTTAAAAAAGAGGATGCTACAAGGAGTTCACGGGTAAGAATTATCAATACGTTTACTTCAAAATAATTTTTATTAAACCGGCATGGAGTGCTGCTCATAAAGAAGGTTTTTAATGTAACTTTCAATTTTTAAACTTTGTAAAATAATATAAGTATCACAAGTTTGAGTCATAAAATTAAGTTATATAATAAAGTTCTATCTATGTTTCAGGTCAGGAAACATTGTGTAGATTCAGATAAATTGCATCCAAAATGGATTCGTGCATTTGATCAATTGCTTGCTTCTGATCTCTGTTGACACGGGCTAATGCCCTGTCTATGTGTCTATGGACATCTTTTCTCATATTGTTGACCGCTTTTGTTAATTTTTTTGTTGCCAGTAAATTTTCCAGAAGTAATTCTTCCGTCCGGCTATACCGATGTTGTTCTTCCAGTTGAGGTGCTTGAGTCTGGGCTGTCTGCTCATCCACAATGGGGGCATGGTCTTCTGTTGATGTTTGGTCAACGATGACAGATGACGATGGTGAAAAGCATGTTGCTTGAATATTTACAACAGGAATTCCCTCTACACAAAGAACAGGTGAATGCAGTTGACTGCTATGGCTTCCACCTGCAGAAATGCAGCGTAGTTCTGAAATAGATGAAACAGTAATCAAATATTATTTTGTTGTATGAAAACCAATGTATTTGTCGACATGTTGTACAGACATAGAAAGACTCTCGCTAAAAGATTTCTTCCATAATATCTAAGAAAAATACAGCAACAGACTATCCACAAACTTTTATTATACATTATTCGCTCAAATATATTTTAATATCCAGGATGGACCGATTTTATCTCTCTGTCAAATCTAAATAAAAGTTATATTCAATTAAAGGGATACTAACCCCACATCTTTTCTTTCATGATTATGATAGAACATGCAATTTTAAGCCACTTTCTAATTTACTCCTATTATTATCAATTTTTCTTTGTTCTCATGTTATCTTGATTTGAAAAAGCATTAATAAAAGGTTAGGAGCCGGCCCATTTTTAGTTCAGCACCTTGGTAGAGCTTGCTGATTGGTTTGCTACATTTAGCCACAAATCAGAAAGTGCTACCCAGGTGCTGAACAAAAAATGGTCCGGCTCTAAAGCTTACAGTACTGCTTTTTCAAATCAAGATAGCATGAGAACAAAGAAAAATTGATAGTAGGAGTAAATTAGAAAGGTGCTTAAAATCTCATGCTCTATCTGAATCATGAAAGAATTTTTTTTTATTTAGTATCCCTTTAATAAATTTATTTGTAGAAAAATTGCGTTATAAATCATTTGTAGCTGATTATTTTTGATATAGTAAAGGCTTAATTACATAAAATGTCAAGATAATTTTTGCCTGTCTTGTTTGTTTATATTTTCAGTTTGTTATAACTTACGTGGAGGAGTAGTGGGCATCTCTCCACTTCCGAAGGCTGCTACTGGTGGGATCCGAATCCGAGTTACTAACACTGTTAAATATAGAATAAAATCAGCACAAGCCAAGGTATACTAAATTATAGATAATAAGTTTGTGTGAAGACATCAATATTTATTTTGAATATTAATTTTTTTTTTTTAAATGGTAAAGCATTAAAAAAAAAATTATTTAATGAAAGGGTGAATAGTGTGCCATACATTTAGCAGAGAATGGTCAGCTGATAGTCGCAACAAGTGGATGGCCGGCAGAATCATTATCAGGCTGATGAAAGTCATTGTATGAAAATCGCGATACAATGGATAATTAAACAAATATTTGACTTTCAATATTTTGAAAGAGCAGGAAATATAAAGCAGCTTTATAAATTTATAGTCCTATCATAACATTTGTTTTGTTGTCTTCTTCTTATTGTTATTTTATAAATCAAGAATGTAAGCAAGCACTATGCCACTATGCATGGGTTGGAAAGAAAAAAAAAACGGGGACCAGGCTTACATTATTGCTTTGTAAAATAAAGATAATATTAGAAAACAAAGAAAAATTGATTATCAAATACTGTAATTAAGTAGGTTCATTTGCTGTTCTAGCAGATTCTAGTATGAAATCATGAAAGAAAAATGTTTGGTTCATTATATCTTGAAGCACAACACTTGATCATGGAAAGTAACTTTCCAAGAAAAAGGTAACAGGGCTAGTGAACTGGGACAGGATACATTTTGAATGTAATACTCTGTGAGTAAAAATCTAATCTTCAATACATGTTTTTTTTTCTAAAACCTATGTTTGTATTCCTTATTTAGATACTTACCAGAACTAGGCTGAGACGTGCTTGGGGCTGATCGCCCTGCAGAGTGTTTTCGGTGATCTGGAAAACATCAAGAATAAGAGACAGGTAAATCTAACACGTGTATTAGTGAACAATAGTTATTAGTGATGGGCTAGGGAACTGGGACAGGGTACTATTTGAATGTAATACTCTGGGAGTAGAAATCTAATCTTCAATCCATTTTTTTTATTCTACAACCTTCTTTGTATTCCTTATTTAGATACTTACCAGAACTAGGCTGATCAGTGCTTGGGGCTGATGATCGCCCTGCAGATTTTTTTCGGTGATCTGGAAAACATCAAGGATAATAGACAGGTAAGTCTAACACGTGTATTAGTGAACAATAGTTATTAGTGATGGGCTAGGGAACTGGGACAGGGTACTACTATTTGAATGTAATACTCTGGGAGTAGAAATCTAATCTTCAATCCATTTTTTTTATTCTACAACCTACTTTGTATTCCTTATTTAGATACTTACCAGAACTAGGCTGATCAGTGCTTGGGGCTGATGATCGCCCTGCAGATTTTTTTCGGTGATCTGGAAAACATCAAGGATAATAGACAGGTAAGTCTAACACGTGTATTAGTGAACAATAGTTATTAGTGATGGGCTAGGGAACTGGGACAGGGTACTACTATTTGAATGTAATACTCTGGGAGTAGAAATCTAATCTTCAATCCATTTTTTTTATTCTACAACCTACTTTGTATTCCTTATTTAGATACTTACCAGAACTAGGCTGATCAGTGCTTGGGGCTGATGATCGCCCTGCAGAGTTTTTTCGGTGATCTGGAAAACATCAAGGATAAGAGACAGGTAAGTCTAACACGTGTAGTAGTGAACAATAGTTATAAGTGATGGGCTAGGGAACTGGGACAGGGTACTACTATTTGAATGTAATACTCTGGGAGTAGAAATCTAATCTTCAATCCATTTTTTTTATTCTACAACCTACTTTGTATTCCTTATTTAGATACTTACCAGAACTAGGCTGATCAGTGCTTGGGGCTGATGATCGCCCTGCAGAGTTTTTTCGGTGATCTGGAAAACATCAAGGATAAGAGACAGGTAAGTCTAACACGTGTAGTAGTGAACAATAGTTATAAGTGATGGGCTAGGGAACTGGGACAGGGTACTACTATTTGAATGTAATACTCTGGGAGTAGAAATCTAATCTTCAATCCATTTTTTTTATTCTACAACCTACTTTGTATTCCTTATTTAGATACTTACCAAAACTAGGCTGATCAGTGCTTGGGGCTGATGATCGCCCTGCAGAGTTTTTTCGGTGATCTGGAAAACATCAAGGATAAGAGACAGGTAAGTCTAACACGTGTATTAGTGAACAATAGTTATTAGTGATGGGCTAGGGAACTGGGACAGGGTACTACTATTTGAATGTAATACTCTGGGAGTAGAAATCTAATCTTCAATCCATTTTTTTTATTCTAAAACCTACTTTGTATTCCTTATTTAGGTACTTACCAGAACTTGGCTGAGACGTGCTTGGGGCTGATGATCGGCCTGCAGAGTATTTTCGTTGATCTGGAAAACATCAAGGATAAGAGACAGGTAAGTCTAACACGTGTATTAGTGGACAAAAGTTGTTAGTGATGAATGAATCATAATGTAAAAAAAAACCTATACAGGCCAGGTAGTGAAATATATATAGAACATCTTGTCAACAGACCATAATAGGCATTTAATGTCATGGTCGATTTTTTATATTTTAAATATTTGAAGTCACATTACAGAAAAAAGGATGCAAAGGCCACAGCGTATAAAATTCAGGTATTGGTGAGGTAGGGAAAGAAAAAAAAAAAGGGCCTTGGGAGGGAAAGAGAAGAAAGATGACATGAGGAAAAAGGATATAGAGGAACAACAAATGAAGGGGCATAGGGGAGTGAGGGGAACACAAAAGAAGGGCCATGGTGAGGGAGAAGGATGATATATATATAATTATTATTTATATAGCGCCTTTCTCACAGTGGTACTCAAAGTCTTGAAGGTCATTTTCAGCGCTCGCTCTCAAAATTTAAAAAAATCGGTAGTTGAATAGTTATAGTTGTTATTATTAAGAAATGTAATGGTACTCATTTGAGCGACATCAGAAGGATTAAGGGCTGAGTTGGCCCTGCTGGGATATGAACATTTGTATCTTTGAACAGGCTTTTGTAGTCATGGCATTTTGACAATCAAGCTACCTCACCAGACTTATAAAAAGTGTGATTTTGATTCTCTCATATACAACTATGACAGATGCATTCATATTCCATCTTTCACATTCACAATTCACATACACAAGAAATGTATGTGGATGATGGAAATTGAGTTATGAAATATGTTTATGTAACTATATATGCTGCCTAGAATGCAACTCCCGTCATACATGATTTTTTGGCCTTACAGATATGGGTCTTTCTTTATTTGTTTTTTTTTTTTAAAAAAAAGGGAAATTGTAATAGCTAAAGGATAAACCGATTGTCTTGTATTCCACTTTATTCCCCTTTTTTTTGGTTTTTATTTCCACACCCATGCAAAGTAATCAAAGTAATCGTATATTTAATTTTACTCACCAGCTCTCTTTTCCCTGACAGATTCGTCTCTCCTACTTGAGCTTCCTTCTCCAGTGACACTTCCTTCTCCAGTGACAACAGCCTCTTCAAGAAGCTTGTCCCGCATCTCCATCTCCCAACTGTTAAAACGCACTCTCTTTGTGGAGTGCATCAATGACATTTTCTTTTTTACAATGGCCCTGCAATCATAATACCTATAAATAAAATAAAAACATATTTTTGGTTATTGATAAACTATACTGACTTTATTTGAAAATAAGGATTTCTTACATTTTGCATCAGATACATCCAAAGAATACCAGCGGAGCTATTGGAAATGAATGACAGTGCCTGACCTTTACCACGGATTTTTTTATTTTTAAAAAGTTATATTATAGAGATGGATAGATTAATAGAAATATATATATATAAATTCACAGGTTATTGTTGTTTTATATGAATGTAAAATTTAGTTATGTAACAAATAAATTGGGTTTTTTTTTGTAAAGTTAGTACAGTAGTCTTTGCTTATCTGTTATACATTGAAATGGACTATAAAGTGAAAATAAAGTTTTCTGATTCTGAATCAGCTAGATCAGATAATTGGAAAGTTAAGGGGACATGAAAAGAAAACAAAATATTTTGCCTGATTCAGATAGAGGATATAATTTTCCAAACATTTAGCATTTACTTTGATTTTCTAATTAATTTCATTCTCTTGGTATCATTTATTGAAGGAGCAGCGATGCACGAATAATTTCTAACAAAACACCTGGTTGAGCCAATCAAATTGAAATATATGTATATGCACTGTGCAGCCACCAATCAACAGCGAGAAAATAGCTTCTCTGCTGCTCCAAAGCTTGCCTAGAAAAACATTTCAACAAATGATAAGAGAAGGAAGATAATCAAATAATATACGTTATTTTGAAAGTTATTTAATTAAAATTTTATTATCTATATGAATCGTGGAAGAAACATTGATTCATGTCCTTTTAGGTATATACATTTAATAATTTACTTCATTTATATACATTTAATTTACAGTCTTTTTATGTAATAACTTCCTGAGCATGTGCAGAAGCTCACAGGTTATACATATAGGGCATATTTATCAAGGTCTGGCGGACCTGATCCGACATAGCGGATCAGGTCCGACAGACCTCGCTGAATACGGCGAGCAATACGCTCGACCTATTCAGCATTGCACCAGCAGCTCACAAGAGCCGCTGGTGCAACGCTGCCCCCTGCAGACTCGCGGACAATAGGACGCCAGCAGGGGGGTGTTAATCAACTCGATTGGGTTGTATTGTTGCGAGTTTTGTCCGCCTGCTCAGAGCAGGCGGACAGGTTATGGAGCAGCGGTCTTTGTGACCGCTGCTTCATAACTGCTGTTTCTGGTGAGCCTGCAGGCTCGCCAGAAACACGGGGCATCAAGCTCCATTCGGAGCTTGATACAACATATGCCCCATAGTCTGTGATTGGATGATATCTGTCACATATACAGGTGACCATAAACAAATAAAATTGGTATAAAAATAATTATATACATTTTAATGAAGTGTTAGAATTGCATTGTATTTTTATTAGCTATAGCTACTTCTTAATTATGTTATTTATTAAACAGCATGAGCGGTCCTTTAACAATAAGATATTTATATTATAAGGACAGGTATGTTTGGCTGATGCTGTCATGCACATACTAGAGAGAGTGAGACTGCAGCATGAGCGGTCCTTTAACAATAAGATATTTATATTATAAGGACAGGTATGTTTGGCTGATTCTGTCATGCACATACTAGAGAGAGTGAGACTGCAGCATGAGCGGTCCTTTAACAATAAGATATTTATATTATAAGGACAGGTATGTTTGGCTGATGCAGTCATGCACATACTAGAGAGAGTGAGACTGCAGCATGAGCGGTCCTTTAACAATAAGATATTTATATTATAAGGACAGGTATGTTTGTCTGATGCTGTCATGCACATACTAGAGAGAGTGAGACTGCAGCATGAGCGGTCCTCTAACAATAAGATATTTATATTATAAGGACAGGTATGTTTGGCTGATGCTGTCATGCACATACTAGAGAGAGTGAGACTGCAGCATGAGCGGTCCTCTAACAATAAGATATTTATATTATAAGGACAGGTATGTTTGGCTGATGCTGTCATGCACATACTAGAGAGTGAGACTGCAGCATGAGCGGTCCTCTAACAATAAGATATTTATATTATAAGGACAGGTATGTTTGTCTGATGCTGTCATGCACATACTAGAGAGTGAGACTGCAGCATGAGCGGTCCTTTAACAATAAGATATTTATATTATAAGGACAGGTATGTTTGGCTGATGCTGTCATGCACATACTAGAGAGAGTGAGACTGCAGCATGAGCGGTCCTCTAACAATAAGATATTTATATTATAAGGACAGGTATGTTTGTCTGATGCTGTCATGCACATACTAGAGAGTGAGACTGCAGCATGAGCGGTCCTTTAACAATAAGATATTTATATTATAAGGACAGGTATGTTTGTCTGATGCTGTCATGCACATACTAGAGAGAGTGAGACTGCAGCATGAGCGGTCCTTTAACAATAAGATATTTATATTATAAGGACAGGTATGTTTGGCTGATGCTGTCATGCACATACTAGAGAGAGTGAGACTGCAGCATGAGCGGTCCTCTAACAATAAGATATTTATATTATAAGGACAGGTATGTTTGGCTGATGCAGTCATGCACATACTAGAGAGAGTGAGACTGCAGCATGAGCGGTCCTTTAACAATAAGATATTTATATTATAAGGACAGGTATGTTTGGCTGATGCTGTCATGCACATACTAGAGAGAGTGAGACTGCAGCATGAGCGGTCCTCTAACAATAAGATATTTATATTATAAGGACAGGTATGTTTGGCTGATGCAGTCATGCACATACTAGAGAGAGTGAGACTGCAGCATGAGCGGTCCTTTAACAATAATATATTTATATTATAAGGACAGGTATGTTTGTCTGATGCTGTCATGCACATACTAGAGAGAGTGAGACTGCAGCATGAGCGGTCCTTTAACAATAAGATATTTATATTATAAGGACAGGTATGTTTGTCTGATGCAGTCATGCACATACTAGAGAGTGAGACTGCAGCATGAGCGGTCCTTTAACAATAAGATATTTATATTATAAGGACAGGTATGTTTGGCTGATGCTGTCATGCACATACTAGAGAGTGAGACTGCAGCATGAGAAAAACATACCTGGACTTAAAAAATAATACAACCAACGCTGAATGTGCAGTGGAGAGTAGAGAAAACTGCACGAGAAAAGCATGAGGACGGCGCTGCTCAAAGTGAATTTGATAATAAATTGATAAGTATAATTTTTTTTATAAATGAATATTTAAAGGCACACTGAAGACAAATTTTTTATTTCAAGATTCGGGTAGAGCATAGAATTTTAATAAAATTTAATACTATTATTTTTTTTTATTAATATTTAGTCAGTCTCCTTGGAGCTTGATATGAAAAAGAAGGAATGTAAATAATTGTAAAGCTTAAAGGGACATGAAAGCCAATTTTTTTATTTCTTGATTTAGAAAGAGCATGTCATTTTAAACAACTTTCTAATTTACTTCTATTATCTAATTTGCTTCATTCTCTTGATATCACTTGCTGAAAAGCAGATCTAGATATGTTCAGTAGCTGCTGATTGGTTGCTGCACCTAAAGGCCTTGTGTGATTGGTTCACACATGTGCATTGCTATTTATTCAACAAAGGATATCTAAAGAATTTAGCAAATTAGATAATAGAAGTAAATTGGAAAGTTGTTTAAAATTGCATGCCCTATCTGAATCATGAAAGTTTAATTTTAACTAGACTGTCCCTTTAAGAAATGGAACAATTTTTGGTTCAGCATCTTGGATAGCGATTGCTGATTGGTGGCAACATTTAGCCAACAATCATCAAGCTCTACCCAGGTACTGACCCAAGGATGGGCTGGCTCATAGGCTTACATTCATTCTTTTTCCAATAAAGAGATAGTTACCAAGGGGTTAATTTATCAAGCTCGATACGGGGCTTCATGCCCCTGAGGCTCGCAGGAAAAGTTATGAAGCAGCTGTCATTTATCGATGTGCGGCGGACATGATACGCTACATCGTATCATTTCCCCTCCCACATTAATACATTGACCCCCAAGAGAACACAGAAAATTTGATAATAGGAGTAAATTAGAAAGTTGATAAAAAAAAATATTGATGCTCTATCGGAATCGTGAAAGAAATAATTTTGGTTAAGTGTCCCTTTACGTTTGAATCTGACTTTGTGCCCCATAAAGTGGATTAAAGTTTATCCCTTGCCTTTATTTATAAATCATGAGAAGTAAAATATATATAATCCAAAAAAAAGAATATATTTGGTATTTTTTGGGCAAAGTTTCCATCTTTAATTCTGTAAATATTATAAAAAAGGCCTTAAATGGATAATTAATAAAATAGTAAATACAAACATTTTATTTCAAGATAGAGATGAAAATTTAAACAATTATATAATTTAATAGTAAGTCATTATTTCTTCATTCACATGGAATCTTTATTTGAAAGCAGGAATGAGCATTTTTTAGGTGCAGAATTGGTTTAATAAATGTTGCCAGTTGCCACCAATCTCAAAAGCTCGCCAGGGGGTACTAAAACAAAAAATGGGCAGGCTCTGTCCTGTCCTTAAATTATCAAGCTACAATTTCAAATAAAGATAAGAGAAAAAAGACTAATTAATAATAAAATAGGAGTCATTAGAAAGTTGATTAACAAATAAATGCTCTAGCAGAATCATGAAATATATTTTCAGAGTTTACTATCCCTGGCTTTAAGCTTGACTTACATTCCTGTTTTTTCAAATAAAGATGCCATGACAATGAAAAATAATATTAATTGAATGTATTTCTTTAGTTTACACATTTTGACCTGTGTAGTATGTACACACAGGCTAACACACACTAGAGTTAGTTTTTTACTATAAAAGAAAATTGATTTTGAAAATTTACCGGTGCTTGACACAGGCGGCTGTACGCTCCACTGCTCCAACTGCGAAGATGGCATCGCAAACAGTGTCCCATGCCGCTTGCTTGGCCGACGAGGAAACACTTGATGAAAATAAAATGTGCCTGACTTTGAGCACAGCTGACACTAGGCACAAATTTTCATCGGCTGTAAAAATTGGCCCTCTGTGCCTTGGTGATGTGGCAGCACGCTCTTCAATAGCATCAGACTCAGAGGAACTTGTTGTAAGTGGCCTCCTCCGCTTACTAATATGTTTTTTGGCACTGGTGTGCTCACCATGCCTCTCCTTGTCCCTACCTAGCCTAGTAGTACTAGTACTACCAACTAGGTCCCTAAACTGCCTAATCCTATCCCTATGATGAATCCGACGCCTAGATTCCTTACCTCTATCACTATCCCTATTACCTTCTCCACGGTCCCTATCCCTACCTCTAGTACTACTCTCCATAGCTACACTGTCGCTATCTCTAATGTCCCCCCTATCACCTCCATGAACAATAGCAATTTCAGACATTCTTTCTCTCCAACAACCTGCTCTCTGTCTTCAGTCTTCAACTCTCACAAAAAAATTTAAGAATAAGATATGTTACATGGGTGTGGCTATAGTGTGCAGACTGCAGGAGTGATGCAAGCATAATTAGGCTGCATGATTGGCTGCACACTGCACAGTATAAATAATTAATTATAAAGATAGTGTTTAAAAACTTTAAAATAAAATAAATTACATATTACATTTATTATTGTTAATATATTACAGTCATTTAAAAGTGGAATACAATACATTTCATTTAGGAATAATATTTGATATGATTAAATAATATCAAATCGATTAGAAAAACAAATCGAATATATCCGAAATAATCGAACCGTATCGTATACGAAATTAAAAAACGTCAGAAATTAAAAATCGGTCCGAAATTCGAATTGCGGTTACGAATGCATCCGAAAGAACGAATTAACGAAACTACGAACGGTACTGAAACGAATAAGAATGCATTACCGAATTGATTTGACCGAACCGAGCCAAAAAAAAAAAAAATGAATCGAAACGAAACGAATTTCTAGTGGTGGGGGTGGTAATACAAAGCATACAAAGAGAAAGAGATAATAGAATTACATTTAAAAGTATTTTTAAAACTGTATTCTATCATAATCAAATAATGATGATGAATGATATAGAATAACTGTAGTTGTGAAGTTAGGAAACTAGACCACGGCACCCACAAACAACCAATAGGCAAAGGTGGTGTATACATTTTAACCATGATGAAAATATTCTATTGGTGCAGCATGGTCTTATGTGTTGGTTCATCAAAGAAAATTTGTGAAACAAATTAAGCAGTGCTTCTATAATTATAAAGCTGATGTGAAGAAAAATTGGGGCAATACCATACTGTCCCCAGCTCACCTCACTATCTTAAAATAAATCCGAAGATTCACCAAGTACTACTCAAGATTTATTCCAATAAATTAAATACAGATGACTGAACCTCAGTAATCATCCTGCTTGTGTTATTTCTCCTCAGACTGACTTATATATTACTTATATAGAGTTGAACCTGAAGCTCAACTTGCTCAAGCTACAAATAAAATGTGTTTTCGCACTCCAAGTGGAAGAACCAAGGCTGTGTCTCATCATGATGATACTAAGACAAAAATGATCATCCAGAGACAGAGTATATATTTATTGTTATAGTATTAAATCTATATTCACGATGCCCAACCCATGATTCTTCTATGAGATCAGACATGGATCTACTTTTTTTGTGTGACTGTTGCAATGTAATTTCAAGCATGTGTGGGAAATATCAGGGAATATAAATAGGATTAGGCAGTAGGCACCAAAAGTATGTATTTTTCTTTTATTTAATGACTTTCATGCAAAAATACCAATGTTTACTTGAATTGACAATGTCAAATTCAATTCAAGTAAAAATTGGTATTTTTGCATGAAAGTGATTAAATAAAAGAAAAATACATACTTTGGTGCCTATTTATATTCTCTGATATTTCTCACACATGTTTGAAATTACATTGCAACAGTCACACACAAAAAAGTAGATCCATGATCTCATTGAATCATGGGCATCGTGAATATAGATTTAATACTATAACAATAAATATATACTCTTTCTCTGGATGAGCATTTTTGTCTTAGTATCATGAGACAGGTAATTGGTTTAGGATATAGAATTGCCACTGTGGTTAAGGTTAATAGAGCCCAGGGACAGCAATAATATACCAGATTTGTTGACCAAAAATTTACAATCCTGTTTAGGAACCAGATACTGGAGAGTGACACAAGTCAGGGCACACTTTTGCAGTGCACAGGTGTCAAACCTTAACAAACAATAAAAACGTCCACATCAAAGGTAGAGCAGAACAGAATAGCCCTCTGTCAGTGTTTTTGTTACACTGATTTTGATTTAACATATTACACTGAATACAAATAAGTACTTAAATATTATATATATTACATTACTTTCTAATGTATTATTGACTGGGGATTGTCAAGTATTAGTCGGTGGTCAGATGTAAAGAGAATTTTGTGACTATTTTCTCCTCACCATTTTTCATTCAAATGTATTAATCTAGACAGAGAATACAAAATCTCAGGGTTGTAATCCATCAGTAAGTAATGCAATTTGTGACCATTCTACCTACATATTTCATACCACTGATATTTATTTGATATAAGGTCTTAAAGGGACACTGTACCCATTTTTTTCTTTCTTGATTCAGATAGAGCATGCAATTTTAAATATCTTTCTAATTGTCTCCTATTATCACTTTTTCTTCATTCTCTTGCTATCTTTATTTGAAAAGCAAGAATGTAAGTTTAGAAGCCGGCCCATTTTTGGTTCAATACCTGGGTTGTACTTGCTGATTTGTGACTAAACGCACCCACCAATTAGCAAGCGCTTCCAGGGTGCTGAACCAAAAAATGTCTGTCTCCTTAGCTTAGATGCCTTCTTCAAAAAAAAAGATAGCAAGAGAACGAAGAAAATTTGATAATTTTTATATTAGTATTGTACATTACATTGCCAGGTTGCCTATATTCTGCTGCTTGAGAATATCATCGAATAAAAAAAAAATAATTTATGCTTACCTGATAAATTTCTTTCTTTTGCGATGTACCAAGTCCACGGATTCATCCTTACTTGTGGAATATTATCCTTCCTAACAGGAAGTGGCAAAGAGAGCACCACAGCAGAGCTGTCTATATAGCTCCCCCCTTAACTCCACCCCCCAGTCATTCGACCGAAGACCAAGGAAGAAAAAGGAGAAACTATAAGCTGCAGAGGTGACTGAAGTTTTTAATAAAAAATACCATCCGCCTTGAATAGACAGGGTGGGCCGTGGACTCGGTACATCGCAAAAGAAAGAAATTTATCAGGTAAGCATAAATTTAGTTTTCTTTTGCATGATGTACCAAGTCCACGGATTCATCCTTACTTGTGGGATACCAATACCAAAGCTTTAGGACACGGATCAAGGGAGGGACAAGACAGAAACCTAAACGGAAGGCACCACTGCTTGCAAAACCTTTCTCCCAAAAATAGCCTCCGAAGAAGCAAAAGTATCAAATTTGGAAAATTTGGAAAAGGTATGAAGCGAAGACCAAGTCGCAGCCTTACAAATCTGTTCAACAGAAGCATCATTTTTAAAAGCCCATGTGGAAGCTACCGCTCTAGTAGAATGAGCTGTAATCCTTTCAGGAGGCTGCTGTCCAGCAGTCTCATAAGCCAAACGGATGATGCTTTTCAGCCAAAAGGAAAGAGAAGTCACCGTAGCCTTTTGACCCCTACGTTTTCCAGAATAGACAACAAACAAAGAAGATGTTTGACGAAAATCTTTGGTTGCCTGCAAATAAAATTTCAAAGCACGAACCACGTCCAAGTTGTTCAACTGACGTTCCTTCTTACAAGAAGGATTAGGACACAGAGAAGGAACAATTTCCTGATTGATATTCCTGTTAGTAACTACCTTAGGTAGGAACCCAGGCTTGGTACGCAAAACCACCTTATCAGCATGGAAATGGAAAATAAGGCGAGTCACATTGTAATGCAGATAGTTCAGAAACTCTTCGAGCTGAAGAGATAGCAACTAGGAACAAAACTTTCCAAGATAAAAGCTTAATATCTATGGAATGCATGGGTTCAAACGGAACCCCCTGAAGAACTCTAAGAACTAAATTTAGATTCCATGTCGGAGCAACAGATTTAAACACAGGCTTAATTCTAGCTAAAGCCTGACAAAAAGCCTGAAAGTCTGGAACATCTGCCAGACGCTTGTGCAACAAAATAGACAGAGCAGATATCTGTCCTTTTAGAGAACTAGCTGATAATCCTTTCTCCAATCCCTCTTAGAGAAAAGACAAAATCCTAGGAATCCTAATTTTACTCCAGGAGAAGCCTTTGGATTCACACCAAAAAAGATATTTACGCCATATCTTATGATAGATTTCCCTGGTAACAGGCATTCGAGCCTGAATCAAGGTATTTATGACTGACTCAGAGAAACCCCGCTTTGATAGAATCAAGCGTTCAATCTCCAAGCAGTCAGTTGCAGAGAAATTAGATTTGGATGCTTAAATGGACCTTGAATCAGAAGGTCCTGTCTCAGCGGCAGAGACCATGGTGGAAGAGATTACATGTCCACCAGGTCTGCATACCAAGTCCTGCGTGGCCACGCAGGCGCTATCAAAATCACTGATGCTCTCTCCTGTTTGATTCTGGCAATCAGACGTGGAAGGAGAGGGAAAGGTGGAAACACATAAGCCATGTTGAACGACCAGGGTACTGCTAGAGCATCTTTCAGTACAGCCTGAGGTTCCCTTGACCTGGAGCCGTAACGAGGAAGTTTGGCGTTCTGACGAGATGCCATCAGATCCAATTCTGGTGTGCCCCATAGCCGAACCAGTTGAGCAAACACCTCCGGATGGAGTTCCCACTCCCCCGGATGAAAAGTCTGACGACTTAGAAAGTCTGCCTCCCAGTTCTCTACACCTGGGATATAGATCGCTGAAAGATGGCAAGAGTGAGCCTCTGCCCATCGGATTATCCTTGAGACCTCTATCATCGCTAGGGAACTCCTTGTTCCGCCCTGATGATTGATATAAGCCACAGTTGTGATGTTGTCCGACTGAAACCTGATGAATCTGGCCGAAGCCAGCTGAGGCCATGCCTGGAGAGCATTGAATATCGCTCTTAATTCCAGAATATTTATCGGTAGGAGAGCCTCCTCCCGAGTCCACAAACCCTGAGCCTTTAGGGAATTCCAGACTGCACCCCAGCCCAGAAGGCTGGCGTCTGTCATCACTATAACCCATTCTGGCCTGTGGAAACACATTCCCTGGGACAGATGATCCTGTGACAACCACCAAAGAAGAGAGTCTCTGGTCTCTTGATCCAGATTTATCTGAGGAGATAAATCCACATAATCCCCATTCCACTGATTGAGCATACATAGTTTCAGTGGTCTGAGATGCAAGCGAGCAAACGGAACTATGTCCATTGCCGCTACCATTAGACCGATTACCTCCATACACTGAGCCACTGACGGCCGAGGAATGGAGTGAAGAGCTTGGCAGGTGGACAAAATCTTTGATTTCCTGACCTCTGTCAGAAATATTTTCATGTCCACTGAGTCTATCAGAGTCCCTAGAAATGAAACTCTTGTGAGGGGGGAAAGAGAACTCTTTTTTACTTTCACCTTCCACCCGTGAGATCTTAGAAAGGCCAACACTAAGTCCGTGTAAGACTTGGCTAGTTGGAAGGTCGACGCTTGAATCAGAATGTTGTCTAGATAAGGCGCCACTGCTATGCACCGTGGCCTTAGAAGGGGACCCTAGCACCTTCGTGAAGATTCGTGGCACTGTGGCCAACCCAAAAGGAAGAGCCACAAACTGATAATGCTTGTCCAGAAAGGCAAACCTGAGGAACTGGTGATGATCTTTGTGGATAGGAATGTGTAGATACGCATCCTTTAAATCCACGGTGGTCATATATTGACATTCCTGGATCAATGGTAAGATAGTCCGAATGGTCTCCATCTTGAAAGATGGGACTCTTAGGAACTGGATTAGGATCTTGAGATCCAGAATTGGTCTGAATGTTCCCTCCTTTTTGGGAACTATAAACAGATTGGAGTAGAACCCCTGCCCTTGTTCTGCTTTTGGAACCGGGCAGATCACTCCCATGGTAGAAAGGTCTTCTACACAGCGTAAGAACGCCTCTCTTTTTGTCAGGTTTACAGACAATTGAGAAAGATGGAACCTCCCCCTTGGAGGGGAGTCCTTGAAATCTAGAAGGTATCCCTGGGTTACAATTTCTACTGCCCAGGAATCCTGAACATCTCTTGCCTAGGCCTGAGCAAAGAGAGAGAGTATGCCCCTTACTAGATCTGGTCCCGGATCGGGGGCTACCCCTTCATTCTGACTTAGTGGCAGCAGCAGGCTTTTTGGCCTGTTTACCCTTGTTCCAAGCCTGATTAGGTCTCCAGGTTGGCTTGGATTGAGCAAAGTTCCCCTCTTGCTTTGCAGCAGAGGAAGAGGAAGTGGGACCACTCTTGAAGTTTCGAAAGGAACAAAAATTATTTTGTTTGGTCCTTGTCCTTATTTGACTTATCCTGAGGGAGGGTATGATCCTTCCCTCCAGTAATGTCTGAAATGATCTCTTTCAGTGCAGGCCCGAATAAGGTCTTACCTTTGAAAAGGATGGACAAAAGCTTAGATTTAGATGACACATCAGCTGACCTGGACTTAAGCCATAACGCTCTATGCGCTAAAATGGCAAAACCTGAATTCTTTGCCGCTAACTTAGCAAGATGAAAAGCGGCGTCTGTAATAAAAGAATTAGCCAACTTAAGAGCCTTAATTCTGTCCAAAATATCATCTAATGGGGTCTCCATCTGAAGACCCTCTTCCAGAGCCTCAAACCAAAAGGCAGCTGCAGTGGTTACAGGAACAATGCATGCTATATATACTTTGATGAACAAAAATTTTCTTTAGGAGACCCTCTAATTTTTTATCCATAGGATCAATGAAAGCACAACTGTCTTCAATAGGTATAGTTGTACGCTTAGCCAGAGTAGAAATAGCTCCCTCCACCTTAGGGACCATCTGCCATGAGTCCTTTATGGTGTCAGAAATAGGGAACATTTTCTTAAAAACAGTAGGGGGAGCGAACGGAATACCTGGTCTATCCCACTCCTTAGTAACAATGTCCGAAATCCTCTTAGGGACCGGAAAAACATCAGTGTAAACAGGAACCTCTAAATATTTATCAATTTTACACAATTTCTCTGGAACTAAAATAGGGTCACAATCATCCAGAGTAGCTAAAACCTCCCTGAGCAATAAGTGGAGGTGCTCTAGCTTAAATTTAAATGCCGTCATATCTGAATCTGTCTGAGGGAACTTCTTTCCTGAATCAGAAATCTCTCCCTCAGACAGCAAATCCCTCATCCCTACCTCAGAACATTGTGAGGGAATATCGGCTACGGCTACTAAAGTGTCAGAAGGCTCAGCATTTGTTCTTAACCCAGAGCTACTGTGCTTCCCTTGCAACCCAGGCAGTTTAGATAAAACCTCTGTGAGGGTAGTATTCATAACTGAAGCCATATCTTGCAAGGTAAAAGAATTAGACGCACTAGAAGTACTTGGCGTCGCTTGTGCGGGCGTTACCGGTTGTGACATTTAATGCCAAATTTTTATAAGTCAAAATATGCTGTTTGCAATTTATAGGCATATCAGTACAAGTGGGACACATTCTAAGAGGGGGTTCCACAATGGCTTCTAAACAAATTGAGCAATGAGTTTCCTCAGTGTCAGACATGTTTAACAGACTAGTAATAAAGCAAGCAAGCTTGGAAAACACTTTATTTAATGAAAAAAACACAATTTGCAAAAACGGTACTGTGCCTTTAAGAGAAAAAAAGGCATACACAAACTGCAAAACAGGTTAAAATTGCTTCAAATTTTCCAAAATTTTAACAGTGTACCCACTAAGCTTTAGAACGATTGCACCACAAGTAAATAAGCAATAAACCCACAAATGACAAAACCGGATTGAAATTTGTCTAAAACCGGTTAAAACCCCTATTAGCACCTTGCCACAGTTCTGCTGTGGCCCTACCTGCTCTTAGGAACGATAATATGGGGTTAAAGCTTCGAATAGGCCCTCAGAAGACTAACAGGACCTCAGGAGAAGTTGCTTGCTGCTTGTCTGAATTACTAAATGCGCAACTGAGGCGGGAAAATAGGCCCGCCCACCTCACTTGATGTTGCTGGGGCCTATACAAATCTAGCTATGTTTGAAAACCATGTGGGTTATAACAACCCTAAATAAGCCAAATAACCCCTCAAGCAAATGTTCCCATAAACATAAAAAAAGTTACTCCCAGAACACACAAACGTTTGTCCCACTTTCTCATAAACCAGACATCCCAACCTGCAAAAACTCATTTCAGGGAGGTGGCTTCACCCGCTACTGCGCTGCTACCTCCCTCCCAGTTATATATTGGACACCTTGAAACCCTAAATAAGACAAAGATTTATCATTAAAGTAGCTTCCCACTAAAGTCACATTAAAAAAGTAGCTTTATTGCACAACCACATACAACAAACCTATTTTCCAGTGATCGTACGCTTGTTGAATGCTTAAATATTTTAGAATACGAAGTTTAATTACGTGCAGTAAATAAGGTAGTATTTGTGTTTTATTTTATTAAAATCAGAGGGGGCTTTTTGGTTACTGATACATGCTTTGAGGGTTCTATAACGTCCCAGCAACTAAAGGCATTCATTAAAGACACACTTTTCCGGATTTGGGCCACATTGGATCATGGTACTTGGAGTTTCAGGGAGATTGCATTCCATTTGCTGGCATCAGGGAGCCACTATTACAATCAGGGAGACTCCCTGAACTTCAGGGAGAGTTGGGATGTCTGATAAACCAACTGAGTGCCCAAAAAACTTAGCCCTTCATGCAAGCTAGTAAAGCCTCTTTCATACTAGGATTACTTCTTACCCTTGCCCTAATGGGGATACTGTCAGCCTTTCTGAGTTAACATACGGCTAGATTTAGAGTTTTGTCGGTAAAAAGCCACGTAGCTAACGCTGCTTTTTTTTGCCAACGCACCCTTCCAACAACGCTGGTATTTAGAGTTGTCTGAGGGGCTGCGTTAGGCTCAATAAAGGGAGTGTTGAGCCTAACTTAGCTCCACTACAACCCTCAATACCAGCGTTGCTTACGGTAGCGGTAAGCTGTCAAAACGTGCTCATGCACGATATCCCCATAGGAAACAATGGGGCATTTTGGGCTGAAAAAACACCTTCAAAAAAGCAGCGTTCAGCTCCTAACGCAGCCCCATTGTTTCCTATGTGGAAACACTTTCTAAGTCTGCACCTAACACCCTAACATGTACCCCAAGTCTAAACACCCCTACCCTTACACTTATTAACCTCTAATCTGCTGCCCCTGCTATCGCTGACACCTGCATTATACTATTAACCCCTAATCTGCCGCTCCGTACACCGCCGCAACTTACATTATACTTATGAACCCCTAATCTGCTGCCCCTAACACCTCCAACCCCTATATTATATTTATTAACCCCTAATCTGCCCCCCCAATGTTGCCACTACCTATCTACACTTATTAACCCCTAATCTGCCGACCGGACCTCACCGCCACTATAATAAATGTATTAACCCATAAACCGCCGCACTCCCACCTCGCAAACCCTAGAATAAATAGTATTAACCCCTAATCTGCCCTCCCTAACATCGCCGCCACCTACCTACAATTATTAACCCCTAATCTCCCGCCCGCACCGTCGCCACTACTATAATAAAGTTATTAACCCCTAAACCTAACTCTAACCCTAACCCTAACACCCCCCTATCATAAATATAATTTATATTAAACTATCAAAGGAGCCGACGCGGAGCCATCCTCTTCTACCGACGGACTAACGACGAATGAAGGTTCCTTTAAGGGACGTCATCCAAGATGGCGTCCCTTCAATTCCGATTGGCTGATAGAATTCTATCAGCCAATCGGAATTAAGGTAGAAAAAATCTGATTGGCTGATGCAATCAGCCAATCAGATTGAAGTTCAATCCGATTGGTTGATCCAATCAGCCAATCGTATTGAACTCGCATTCTATTGGCTGTTCCGATCAGCCAATAGAATACGAGTTCAATACGATTGGCTGATTGGATCAGCCAATCGGATTAAACTTCAATCTGATTCTTCAGGGGGTTAGCGATAGGTTTATTTAAGGGGGGTTTGGGTGGGTTAGAGTAGGGGTATGTGGGTGGTGGGTTGTAATGTTGAGGGGGTATTGTATTTTATTTTCAGGTAAAAGAGCTAATTACTTTGGGGCAAGTCCCCGCAAAAAGCCCTTTTAAGGGCTGGTAAAAGAGCTGATTACTTTTGTATTTTAGAATAGGGTAGGGAATTTTTTATTTTGGGGGCTTTTTTATTTTATTAGGGGGCTTAGATTAGGTGTAATTAGTTTAAACTGCATGTAATTCTTTTTTATTTTTTTGTAATTTAGTGTTTGTTTTTTTTGTATTATAGAATAGTTTATTTTATTGTATTTTTTTTTAGGTAATTGTAGGTAATTTATTTAATTAATTTAATGATAGTGTAGTGTTAGGTTTAATTGTAACTTAGGTTAGGATTTATTTTACAGGTAATTTTGTATTTATTTTAACTAGGTAGCTATTAAATAGTTATTAACTATTTAATAGCTATTGTACCAAGTTAAAATAAATACAAAGTTGCCTGTAAAATAAATATAAATCCTAAAATAGCTACAATGTAATAATTAATTACATTGTAGCCATATTAGGGTTTATTTTATAGGTAAGTATTTAGTTTTAAATAGGAATAATTTAGTTAATTTTAGGAATATTATTTTGTTTAATATAAATTATATTTATGTTAGGGAAGTGTTAGGGTTAGAGTTAGGTTTAGGGGTTAATAACTTTATTATAGTAGCGGCGACGGTGCGGGCGGGAGATTAGGGGTTAATAATTGTAGGTAGGTGGCGGCGATGTTAGGGAGGGCAGATTAGGGATTAATACTATTTATTCTAGGGTTTGCAAGGCGGAGTGCGGCGGTTTAGGGTTTAATACATTTATTATAGTGGCGGCGAGGTCCGGTCGGCAGATTAGGGGTTAATAAGTGTAGTTATGTAACAGCGAAGTTGGGGGGGGGCAGATTAGGGGTTAATAAATATAATATAGGGGTCGGCGATGTTAGGGGCAGCAGATTAGGGGTTCATAGGGATAATGTAGGTGGCAGCGGTGTCCGGTCGGCAGATTAGGGGTTAAAAAAATGTATTAGAGTGGCGGCGATGTGGGGGGGGGGCCTCGGTTTAGGGGTACATAGGTAGTTTATGGGTGTTAGTGTACTTTAGAGCACAGTAGTTAAGAGCTTTATATTCTGGCGTTAGCCCATAAAGCTCTTAACTACTGACTTTTTTTGGCGTTAGGAGTCTTGTCGGTAGAGGGTCTACCGCTCACTTCTCCCAAGACTCCAAATACCAGTGTTAGGCAGATCCCATTGAAAATATAGGATACGCAATTGGCATAAGGGGATCTGCGGTAGCCTGGAATCGCGGTAGGGATGTGAGCGGTAGACCCTTTCCTGTCTTACTCTAAATACCAGCGGGCGGTAAAAAGCAGCGTTAGGATCCCTTAACACTGCTTTTGATGGCTAACGCCAAACTCTAAATCTAGGCGATAGTCTCTGCAGAAAATATGACTGAACATACCTCATTGCTGCATAGCAAGAAACCGCTCCTCACACTGAAGTTTTCCTGTACTCCTCAGCTTCTGTGGGAACAGCAGTGGACCTTAGTTACAAATGCTAAGATCATAATCCTCCAGGCAGAAATCTTCATCTATGTCCTGCCTGAGAGTAAATAGTACAACACTGGTACCATTTAAAAATAACAAACTCTTGATTGTAGTTAAAATTAAACTAGCAGCTTAACACCTCTTTCACTTTACCCTTCATGCTTAGAGCCGGCAAAGAGAATGACTGGGGGGTGGAGTTAAGGGGGGAGCTATACGACAGCTCTGCTGTGGTGCTCTCTTTGCCACTTCCTGTTATGAAGGATAATATCCCAAAAGTAAGGATGAATCCGTGGACTCGGTACATCATGCAAAAGAAATTACTTTAAAACAATAGAATGTTAAATTCGAATTAGATTTTATATCTATTGCAACTATTATGTAACATTAATCTACACCTGCCTGAGCAAAGCAAGATGCAATATTAGCACCATATTATGCTGAATGTCAGGGAGACAAAATCAATAACCCAGAATAATATTGTATTTATTATACTGTATAATGTTCAGAAAATGATTGGAACAATACAATGTAGTTATCCACTGGTTAATTGGTATATTTTATGCATAGGGACAGTAACATCAGCTTCACAGTGTACTGAGGTGAGGTCGTGAGCTGAGTGTCTCTCTGGAGTCTGCACTGTGCCACTCTGTGTGTTATAGGCTGTTGAGTTGTTTGTGGCCACATCCGGATCTTAGACTATGCATTTTTTTTTTATCTGATGGCCTCATGTTTTTTTTGGGTATTTAGCAGTGAACACATAATATTATATTATACTGATTAACAAGTAACTGAGGTGAGGCGAGCTGAGTGTCTCTGCACTGTGCCACATTTAGATTGCAGTCTACATTTTATTCTGGCGCATATAATTTATAGGTAGCACACTGGCACATAATATTATATTATACTGAGGTCGTGAGCTGAGTGCCCAAGACTATGTTAAAGGACAGGTGAGGATGTATGAGTGCTCAGTGCACTCCTTATAAATATTATTTTAGCAATCCCCAAATCAATTTATTGATGTTGTAGGTTGCTGCTTTGATGCTGTGTTTAAACAGAGCTGTCTACAGGCTCAATGTTGTCATAAAGTTATTAATAGAAATCCAAACTTTGGAAGCTGGATCAAATTAGTGCCTAATGAGTAGCTGTGGCTGATTGTTCTTTTTATTGCAGTAAGTGAAGGCTAAACAGCTAGATAAAATGAATATTATGTGAATCATTAGTAGAAATTCAACACATGATTTCCTCCGACTCCTGCATATTAATTTATTTTTGTACTCCCTGGGGCGCGATCCGATATCGATCGCAGTTTGCGGCGCAAGCGAGGAAACCGGCGTCGCCCGCAGTTTCAGCTCGCAACTCGAGCCATCCCATATAGGTCGCCGTCAGATGCTAACGTGCCGTAAGTCTCACAAACCAGCGATGTCCAGAAATCTGCGTAAGTACAAATTTCTGGCGTCGCCAGTGACTTGCGGCACGTTAGAAACTGCCGGCGCCTATAAAACCTGACTAAAGTCTAAAACACCCGCACTGTCTAACACGCCTCCCTAACATAGCCCGCACTGTCTAACACGCCTCCCTAACATAGCCCGCACTGTCTAACCCTCTATCCGCTATCCCCCCTCACTAGCCTAACAATAAAAAAGCTATTAACCCCTAAACCGCCGCTCCCGTACCCCGCCGCCAGCTATATTATATCTATAACCCCCTAAAGTGAGCCCCTAACACCGCCGCCATCTCTATTAAAATGATTAACCCCTAATGTAAGCCCCTTACACCGCCGCCATCTCTATTAAAATGATTAACCCCTAATTTAATCTACCTACCCCGCCGCCAGCTATATTATCTATATTAACCCTAAGTATATTATAGTTAATATAGGTATTACATTATATATATTAACTATATTAACCCTAATTATATTAGGGTTAATATAGTTAATATAGTTACTATAGTATTTATATTAACTATATTAACTCTATCTAACCCTAACTAAATTTATATTAAATTAATCTAATTCATTTATAAACTAAAATATTCCTATTTAAATCTAAATACTTACCTATAAAATAAACCCTAAGATAGCTACAATATAATTAATAATTACATTGTAGCTATGTTAGGGTTAATATTTATTTTACAGGTAAATTGTTAATTATTTTAACTAGGTATAATAGATATTAAATAGTTATTAACTATTTAATATCTACCTAGTTAAAATAATTACCCAATTACCTGTAAAATAAATCCTAACCTAAGTTACAAATACACCTACACTATCAATAAATTTAATAAACTACAAACATCTATCTAAAAATACAATTAAATTAACTAAACTAAATTACAAAAAAAAACAAACACTAAATTACAAAAAATAAAAAAAAGATTACAAGATATTTAAGCTAATTACACCTATTCTAAGCCCCCTAATAAAATAATAAACCCCCAAAATAAAAAAAATTCCCTGCCCTATTCTAAATTCAACAAATTTCAAAGCTCTTTACCTTACCAGCCCTTAAAAGGGCCTTTTGTGGGGCATGCCCCAAAGAATTCAGCTCTTTTGCATACAACAAATACAATACCACCCCCCCCCCATTACAACCCACCACCCACATACCCCTATTCTAAACCCACCCAAACCCCCCTTAAAAAAGCCTAACACTACCCCCCTGAAGATCTCCCTACCTTGTCTTCACCACACCGGGCCGAACTCCTGATCCGATCCGGGCGATGTCATCCTCCAAGCGGCAAAGAAGAATTCTTCCTCCGGCGACGTCTTCCTCCAAGCGGCAACAAAGTCTTCATTCTTCCGGCGGCATCTTCAATCTTCTTTCTTCGCTCCGCCGCCGCGGAGCATCCATCCCGGCCGACTGCTGAACTTGGAATGAGGTACCTTTAAATGACGTCATCCAAGATGGCGTCCGCCGAATTCCGATTGGCTGATAGGATTCTATCAGCCAATCGGAATTAAGTTAAAAAAATCTGATTGGCTGATTGAATCAGCCAATCAGATTCAAGTTCAATCCGATTGGCTGATCCAATCAGCCAATCAGATTGAGCTCGCATTCTATTGGCTGATCGGAACAGCCAATAGAATGCGAGCTCAATCTGATTGGCTGATTGGATCAGCCAATCGGATTGAACTTGAATCTGATTGGCTGATTCAATCAGCCAATCAGATTTTTTTAACTTAATTCCGATTGGCTGATAGAATCCTATCAGCCAATCGGAATTCGGCGGACGCCATCTTGGATGACGTCATTTAAAGGTACCTCATTCCAAGTTCAGCAGTCGGCCGGGATGGATGCTCCGCGGCGGCGGAGCGAAGAAAGAAGATTGAAGATGCCGCCGGAAGAATGAAGACTTTGCTGCCGCTTGGAGGAAGACGTCGCCGGAGGAAGAATTCTTCTTTGCCGCTTGGAGGATGACATCGCCCGGATCGGATCAGGGGTTCGGCCCGGTGTGGTGAAGACAAGGTAGGGAGATCTTCAGGGGGGTAGTGTTAGGCTTTTTTAAGGGGGGTTTGGGTGGGTTTAGAATAGGGGTATGTGGGTGGTGGGTTGTAATGGGGGGGGGTATTGTATTTGTTGTATGCAAAAGAGCTGAATTCTTTGGGGCATGCCCCACAAAAGGCCCTTTTAAGGGCTGGTAAGGTAAAGAGCTTTGAAATTTGTTGAATTTAGAATAGGGCAGGGAATTTTTTTTATTTTGGGGGTTTATTATTTTATTAGGGGGCTTAGAATAGGTGTAATTAGCTTAAATATCTTGTAATCTTTTTTTTATTTTTTGTAATTTAGTGTTTGTTTTTTTTTGTAATTTAGTTTAGTTAATTTAATTGTATTTTTAGATAGATGTTTGTAGTTTATTAAATTTATTGATAGTGTAGGTGTATTTGTAACTTAGGTTAGGATTTATTTTACAGGTAATTGGGTAATTATTTTAACTAGGTAGATATTAAATAGTTAATAACTATTTAATATCTATTATACCTAGTTAAAATAATTAACAATTTACCTGTAAAATAAATATTAACCCTAACATAGCTACAATGTAATTATTAATTATATTGTAGCTATCTTAGGGTTTATTTTATAGGTAAGTATTTAGATTTAAATAGGAATATTTTAGTTTATAAATGAATTAGATTAATTTAATATAAATTTAGTTAGGGTTAGATAGAGTTAATATAGTTAATATAAATACTATAGTCACTATATTAACTATATTAACCCTAATATAATTAGGGTTAATATAGTTAATATATATAATGTAATACCTATATTAACTATAATATACTTAGGGTTAATATAGATAATATAGCTGGCGGCGGGGTAGGTAGATTAAATTAGGGGTTAATCATTTTAATAGAGATGGCGGCGGTGTAAGGGGCTTACATTAGGGGTTAATAATTTTTATATAGGTGGCGGCGGTGTAAGGGGTCAGATTAGGGGATAGATAAGGTAGATGGCGGCGGTTTTAGAGGCTCACAGTAGGGGGTTAGTTTATGTAGATGGCGGCGGGGTCCGGGAGCGGCGGTTTAGGGGGTAATAACTTTATTAGGGATTTCGGGGGGGGGGGGGATCGCGGTTGACAGGGAGATAGACATTGCGCATGCGTTAGGTGTTAGGTTTATTTTAGCAGATCGCGGTTGACAGGGAGATAGACATTGCGCATGCGTTAGGTGTTAGGTTTATTTTCTAGTTAGTTTAGGGAGTTACGGGGCTCCAATAGTCAGCGTAAGGCTTCTTACGGCTGCTTTTTGTGGCGAGGTGAAAATGGAGTAAGTTTTCTCCATTTTCGCCACGTAAGTCCTTACGCTGCATATTGGATACCAAACTGCGCGGGTTTGGTATACCTGCCTATGGCCCAAAAAACTGCGGGCGACGGCAGAAATATACGGGCGTAACTTCTAGGTTACGCCGTATATGTGATACCAAATCCGCGCAAATATTGGCGTCGCCGGCTTTTGCGGGCGACGATTTATATTGGATCGACCCCCTGGTGTTAATAAGCTTTTGATTTTTTTATTCCTGTGAACATTCTCATTAGAGTACAAGCTATTTTTTCATTTTATGCTACATTATCAATGAACCCAAAAAAGTACACAGTTTGAATAAACTACAACCATGCTCTAATTCTCCAGTATTTTATAGACATTGTTTATCAAACTTAACTTTCTTTAAAAACACTTATCATAAAATACCATGGCTGGTGTTACAATTATAATCTTTTTATTAATGAACTATCCTGCAGTGCACCCCACTGGGAGTGTAATTTCTTCTGCTGGCTGTGCTTGCTTTGGCTATTCAATAACTGAGACTCCAGTATCAAATATGTCAGTATAGTTTGGTAAGCCACAAGCTAAATCATCTATTTCAAAGGGCAAAATAGTGAGCTACTTGTAAACAGTTTAATACACTATAGTTGAAAAATGGATTATTAGGAACAATGTAAATTGAAGAAAATTTTGGGATGAAATGTCCCTTTAAACTTAATACCAGACAAATCTTTTCAAACATTTTATTTATTTTGTGGATTTGCTATTAAACCCTGCAGAGAGGTTAAACACATAATCAAAACTGCTCACCTGATGTGTTCAGCTAGCTCCTAGTAGTGCATTTCTGTTCGTTCAACAAAGGATATTAACAGAATGAAGCAAATGTTATAAAATAAATTGTGAAGTTGTTTAGCATTGCTGCTTAGTCTGAATCATGAGCATACATGACTGTGTTTTGTGTCTTTTTAAGACTAAACTAATATGTTATTCTTTAGCAACAAAACAGAAATGTCTTGTAATAACAAGTTGTTTACTGTCCCTTTAATGGCAGATACCTTCTTTGGTATTAATAAAGTTTTGAGGGTTGAAAGCTAGGTTTGTGTGCTTTTCTTTACCCCATAATGAGGTTATTTTTTAAAAATTTTAATTAGTAATTCTGACAGCGATATGTGTCAAGGAAAAAATTTTGGGGGTGGTTTTGACGTTAGTGAAAATGTATCTACTGAAACCTGTAAGTTCCCACTAACCAATGTCATCTGCTATCGTATGTGACAGTCTACATATGTTTATCCATTTTAGTGTTTTTTAATGTAGTTTATTCAAATTCCTTTTGACCTTGACCTCGTTTTGATGTGCCAGTTGTTGCGCATGCGTAGATAGTTATTCAGAATCTGACTGCAGTTTAAAAGATATCAGCTCCCATATCGCAATAAGGACAGGGCTACACTACACAGAGCATATCTAGATGTTCATTATGCAAGAAAGCAAGTAAGTTGTTTGTTGTTTTTTACACAATATGTTTATTTTTAGATTTACTTTGATTAACTCTAGTTCTCTCCTTCTGATTTCTCTCTTTTTTTCTCTGTTGCCAGGTGTTCAGTATTCTAATTTTTGGAAAATGGAAAACACTATATCCAACCTTAGAAATTTCTCAAGATTGGACTTTCCCTAAAAAATTGAAGTAATAAATAAAGGAAGACCAATGCCTGAGCTGAAGGACTTACTTCAAAAAGACAAAACCATGACACGTACATTCCAAATGGAGAGGTATCAAAGGAAAGAATGGCTGTGTGGCTGTGCTACAAAGAATCACCTTTACTGCTTTCCATGTATTTTATTCTCCATTACAGATAATGTTTTGACAAATGCTGGATTTGGAGATTTAAAAAATCTACCAAGGGGCACTAACAAACATGAGAAATCGACTAGTCACATTCAAAACCAATTTGCTTGGAAAACCTTTGGATCAGTGACAGTGAGAAGGATAGATATTTCTTTAAATGAACAGCGGAGATTAGATATCATCAACCACAATGCAAAAGTGACTGAAAATCGTGAGATTTTAAAAAACCTTATTCAAGCAACCGTCTAGATACTGAGCATACTTAGATATGATTTTCAACAAAGGATATCTGATTTTCTTCATTCTTTTGATATCCTTTGTTGAAAATCATATCTAAATATGCTCAGTAACTACTGAGCATATTTAGATATGATTTTCAACAAAGGATATCAAAAGAATGAAAAAACCAGATATCCTTTGTTGAAAATCATATCTAAATATGCTCAGTAGATACTGAGCATATTTAGATATGATTTTCAACAAAGGATATAAAAAGAATGAAGGCGTATCCGATTCATAGCCACTGCCTCACCAGCCTCTGAAGTCACTGCACATCACTGCCTGCCACCTACATTATACCTATAAACCCCAATCTGCTGCCCCTAACATCGCCGACACCTACATTATATTTATTAACCCATAATCTGCCGCCCCCAACGTCGCCGCAACCTACCTACATTTATTAACCCCAAATCTGCCGCCCCCAACGTCGCTGCCACTATAATAAAGTTATTAACCATTTCAATAACAAAATTTACTCCATCTAGGGGGGGCGGAGCTAGCAGCCTAACTGTGAGGACGCATTCACAGAGAGCTCCGCACTAAAAACCACTAAAAGTCAATCAACTAACTTATACTCAGACAAAACCTCTGACTTGTTGTATTCTGAGGGTCAGCTTTTATATACCCAGACTGGTTGGTCACTTTTAATCGATCAACCGTGCCAAACACTGACCGGACCGACCTCTTCTTCCTGCAGCGCTGATCCAGGTAGAAACTGAGGCAGGAGCTGATCAGCCGGCGATCGAGAAACGGACAGACCGGGTACCACTGACCATCATCTCCGGAGGGTCGGGGCTCCGCTCCGGAGAGTGAGTAACACAAGAAGTGCCCCCAGTGTACCCGCCGACTGGCGTTAGACAGACGCCCTCTTCCTCACCATACACCGGACACCATCTGGGACTTAGACACTGCTACCCATCCCTCCGAGTACCTGAAACCTCCAGAGGACCAGGAATTAGCCCGCACTCCCACTTACATTTCCCGGGCCATCCTCCAAGCAGAGGGAATTTACCGATAACGGCTGCAGGGAAAGTGGCGCGAACAGCGGCCATTTTACCTCCACCTTCAGGCCGCAACTGCTGCACGCCTAGCCTGTAGATCCAAAGGGACTGACTCGACTCTTGGGGTAAGATTGAAACACTCCGTTAACCCTTTCTGCACTACTGAGCTCATTAGGATACATCCAAGTAGCGTTACCCCACTGACACTTCAGGGAACGTTAATTCCAGCATTTCTTTCCCCTGTGACAGCACTTAGAGCTCGTCCTGCAGAGCTATCTACAGTATTTCAGGCTACATAGGTAAAGGCTCATCCCTAGAAACATAAGACTGTGAGCAGCCTCCTTTCTCACCCAATGTATAGCCTCTTACCTACAGCCTTTGTAAACAGCAGTTAATGGTTTCCTATTGTGCAGCACACACAGAATGATAGTGATACCATAAACAGCCAGTGGATTATTAAGGCTCCATCAGAGACACTGCAGATAAACAAACTAACTGTGACCCTGCAAAGGATTTGATACCCCAGGCCCCAACTTCATCCCCTACCTATCACTATTACGGTACTAAAACTAGAGACTACCCTCCTATTACCGCACAAGATACTGCAGATATAATTTATACTTGGGAAAAGTTTGAGCAACCTGAGAAGTTTAGTTGGCCTTTCTACCCTTTATCTGACCTCCACGGGGTCCAGCCATCTTTTCATTTCTACCACCAGCGTACCCAGCAGTGCAGGACAAAGCTTTCTGCTAGCAAGACCCCTAGGCCACGTAGCTCTCAGGAGGACATATATTTTCCTTTAAAAAGCAAATCTTTTAACAGCATGTAACTAAACCTCAAGTGTTTGTGGCCCCGCCGGTCAATGTCTCTTTATTAACATATGTGAAACAAGCAGGCCCTCCACAGTGATATATACGTGCCAATAAAAAAATCTTGTATCTCATAGCAACAGAATGTCGCAAGCCTACAAAAGGAAACAGAAGCCCCAAGCCACACCAAAGAGAACTGTTGCTGATCACTTTCAGCACCGTGCTAGCGCCCTCCAACCGGGCTCAGAGGATGAATACTCAGATGCCGGGAGTGCTTCAGACACTCAAACTAGATCATTACTGAAACAGAAAGCGACACAAGTCCTGGGAGCGTCCGATAGTCCCAATAACAATATGATAGAAGCCATCCAGTCCCTATTATCCTCACACCATGACTCCCTGACCAAGAGATTCGACAGGTCTCATGCAGATTTAAAGAGAGATATTGGCCTCATAGGGGAGCGAACAGACGCGCTTGAGCGCAAACAGGAAGACCTAGCAATAGATCACACCAACCTACTCGGCTATTCTCAGTCTCTAGCCATTCAAATCACAGATCTAGAGTTAAAACTGGCAGATCTAGAAGATAGATCTCGCCGGAACAATATTCGCATCAAAGGCATCCCGGAATCAGTGCTACCACAGGACCTAGAAAAATATCTCCAGGGACTGTTTGAAGCAGTACTGGGACCTGCAACAGGCTCTGAAACCCTTATAGATAGAGCCCACCGGGCCCTTAGAGCTCGCTCTGCGGATGGAGGCCAACCAAGAGACGTCATAGCGAAGCTCCACTACTACACTTACAGAGAGAAAATATTCAGAGCTCTAGCCAGAGATAAACGCCTGCCTGAAGAATATGCCGGTCTGCAAGTCTATCCTGACCTCTCCACCCACACACTGCAGATTCGCAGACACTACCAGCCCTATACAAAAATACTGAGGGAGAAAGAATTAAAATACAGATGGGGTTTCCCAGTACGCCTCTTCATTACCAAAGATGGCCAGCAATATATGGCTTCCACTCCACAACAAGCCCGTGAATTACTCCAAAAATGGAACTTACTCCCTGCTGACGGGGAGGATCACTCTTCTGCCCCGGGACCGACTTCTGGACTAAGAGCATCGGCTCCACCATGGAAACCTTTACCACAGAGACCCCCTAGCACTACTGGACATTCTAATGAGATCTTCAAGAAGCACAGAAACCCTACTGGCCCACACCAAGACTCAGACCCATAGAGAGCCTGCTTTTATGTGCTATGTTCTACGTTTTCTGATTTTTACTACCTCTGTTGAACCTTCTGAGAGAAACCACCAGCTCATCACAGGAGGGAAAATTCCCCAACCCCTGATGGTCTATCTTATGGACTGAAAGGCATGAAGATGGGTGAGATCTAAGCTATTGTATAGTGTAATTTATCTGTTTCCCTTGGTTTTTCTTTTTGATTACATGAGCTTTTATAACAGACTTTAGATATGTTCGTTTTTTCTGGTTCTCATATTACTGTTCACATGTCCACTATTATGGTTTATTACTACAATGGACGCCTACCAGGAACCCTCATGTGTGTCTTGCCACTGCTTTTCTATACAATGGACACTTATTAGAGACTTTAAACATGGTTGCTCTTTTCTTTTATTGTCCTTACATATACTGTTATCCATTATATAAGCTATGGGAATTGACTAGGTTTGTCTCTTGGTATTGAATCACATACTTATCTCAGATATTACAGAACCGATTTATACACTTAAAAACATTGAATACCCCTAAACTCACCTACCTGACCACCCCAGATACCCGAGCATGACGGAAGTTGAGCTTAGACCAAACCTACCCCTAAATAATATGACCATCTCTCCAGAGAGAATCTACCATTGACTGACTTTACCCTACGACCAGACCATATTTAAACTCTCCCTGTAACACCTTACCCTCTATAGTGACTACTGAGACATTTTGTTTCACTCTCTTATGGGCCCAACATTAGAAGGTTGTCCCAACCCTGCTGAGATCTCTACTGGCAGATCTTGGCTAATGCGGTTCCCTGACTTTTAGCTAGCGACCCATGGTCTAGTGAATCATACCATAATCTTAGTCCCGAATGTCCATACTACCATTAGGGAGAACTTAACTATATGACACACAGAGTATATTATTAGACGGGAAAAGTTTAGTGATACCTAGCAGGGGAGTGGTGACTGTGAAATTTTTAATCATTGGATGCTAGACTATCAAACACAAACCACAGCCCCTCCTATTGAAATTGAAACTGTAATTAATGTTTTATTAAGAGGTTTACAGAGTTAATTGTTATCTTATATATGACATGCATGTCTCACATATGTATCTTAAGCTTTACTTTCTTTCTTTCATCTTGGCTTTTTCTATTTCTTTCTCCTTTTTCTTTTCTCCTCTTTACTCCTTCTTACATTAGGCTCCAAATCGGCGGGGCCATGAACCCCTCTCCGCTTAGCTCCCCCCCAATTCATCAGTTGTGCCCCACTGGCATAGACCAGTAGGTGCACTCATTGCGAAAGTGTAAGATCACCACTTTCAGCCAGTTACTGAGGCTCTTTAATTACTACATACTACTTCTCTCGGTCCAGAACTTCCCACGGGCCCCTAGACCCCACTACCAACGCCCAGACGTCTATAATTCCTAACTAAGAACACATTTGCACTCCAATTAACCCAAGGAGTCTCGCCCACACCCCCAAAATGATCCCTATACGCATAGCCACGCTAAACGCGCAGGGTCTTAACTCTCCCACTAAGAGAAATCTATTACAGCAATATGTCCTGACACATAAGGTTCACATTCTGTTCCTGCAAGAGACTCATTGGATGGGGGAGCCCCGTGTCTCCGGACTCTCCCAGCACTACCCAGTCTGTGAAACTGCTTCTAACCTAGAAAGTAAAAATAAAGGAGTTGCCATCTTGATCAGCAGGGAACTATCATTTAACTTGGAGTATGTCGAAAGAGACAGTGAGGGCAGATTTTTGATCCTCATCTGTTCACTCAATAACTCAATATTTACGTTAGTATCATTGTACGCACCCAACTCCAAGCAGATCCCATTCCTTCGTAAACTTTTAACACACATAGATCAGATTAAGAGGGGACACCTAGTAATAGGGGGAGACTTCAACATGGTCTGGAACCCAACCATCGACAAACAGTCCTCTGTTGCAATACATTCTGAGAGAAACACTTCCTCTATCTCCAATGCCTTTCGAAAACTTATATACCAACATAACCTCTATGACGCCTGGAGGTGCTTAGCACCCTCAGTGAAAGACTTCACGCATCATTCAAAGGCCCATAACTCGTACTCCAGACTGGACTATATATTCTGTGACTCATGGTCCTTAGACCAATTCGTCAACCCCAACATTAGACCATGCACGTGGTCAGACCATGACATGGTCTATCTAGACTTCACTAAGCTGCAAGCTTTCACTACCAGACCCCCATGGAAACTCTCGGAGCAATGGCTATCTGAAACAGAACTGCCTGCACTCCAAAAGACAGTACAGGAGTTTCTGTCACATAATGACTCAGGACTCACTGATATCACTATGGTATGGGCCGCCCTCAAAGCATATTTGCGGGGACACTTTATAAAAAAAGCAGCCAGATTACGTAAAGAGACTGGCCAACCCTTAGCGAAATTATATAGAGACCTCCGAACCCTAGAGCAGGAGAATAAAACAAGCCCAGACGCCCAGATAGCCCTTCAAATAGGACTTATCAGAGACGAAATCTCCAAAAGAGACTTGTCGCGGGTCCAGGAAAACCTACACAAGCTCAAACAGCTATACTACCATAAGGGCAATAGAGCAGATAAACTCCTAGCCAATAAGCTCCGTAAGCGCACGCTCCAGAAACGGATACCCTGCATCTCAACGAGTAACGGTGTAGTATATTCCCCTAAAGAAATAGGATCAGCTTTCGCTGATTACTACTCCTCCCTATACAACATTGGGGACTCGAAAGCAACTAGCGACCCTACACATGTTAGTATCTCCAGGTTCTTGGAGAGCTTGCCTGTACCCACCCTATCTGAAGACTCCAGGGCCGAACTGGAACGACAGTTCACCTTAGCGGAAGTCAAAGGAGCTATAAAAGATCTAGCTCCCCATAGAGCACCCGGACCAGATGGGTTCACAGTCACGTTTTACCGAGAGCTCTGCCCAATCATATCTCCGGTACTACTTCGACTGTTCCAGAGTGTAGCGACTAGAGGCGCTTTTCCGGCAGAATTTCTAGAAGCGAATATCACCACTATTCACAAAGAGGGTAAAGACCCACTATTGTGCTCCAGTTACAGACCCATATCGCTTATTAATGTAGACGCCAAAATATATGCCAAAATATTGGCAAACCGATTAGGGAAGCACCTGCACACAGTTATACACCTCGACCAAGTAGGCTTTGTGCAGGGAAGACAGGGAACTGACAATACCCGACGCCTCTTAAATATATATTCAGAGGCAATGGACATGGGACTCCCTATACTTACCCTGTCACTTGACGCCGAGAAGGCCTTTGACAGGGTTAGATGGGCCTACCTATTCCAGACACTTTCAGCGTTTGGCGTGCCAGATCCGTTTGTCACCGCGACTAAAGCGCTGTATTCAATCCCAACGGCAGTTGTTAGGGGAGTGGGATTCTGCTCCCCTAAACTTACAATTAGCAATGGAACCAGACAGGGGTGCCCTCTCTCCCCTTTACTATTCGTTCTAGCTATCGAACCCCTGGCAATTGCAATTAGAGAATCGACATTGATTCACGGGGTCCAGATGCATGACATCCCTCAAAAGCTTGCACTCTTTGCCGATGACCTTACGGTCTTCCTCTCGGACCCAGTAGATTCTCTCCCTTCCTTGATGGCCCTTTTTAAACAATTTGGGGACATCTCCTATTATAAATTAAATGTGTCCAAGACGGAGGCTTACTCCATCAATATTCCGCAGAATGAGAGAGATGAGATCCAGCGCCTCTATTCATTCAAGTGGTCCTGCCAAGGGATCCGCCACCTGGGAGTCTTTCTCTCACATAAAAAGACTGCGGTGATCAAAGAGAATTTTGAAACACTGCTAGCAAAGGTCACCTCAGAAATTAATTCAAAGAGATATAGCGATGTTTCCTGGATGGGCAGGGTAGCAGCCCTTAAAATGATGATTCTACCAAAGCTCACCTACCTATTTCGTTGTATTCCAATACCAGTCCCGGGGGCGCTGTTGAGGAGGTTCCAGACACTCTTTAACTCATATACCTGGCACGACAAGAGACCCCGGGTGGCGGCACATATCTTGCAACAGCCAATAGAGAGAGGAGGCCTTGGCCTTCCCAGTATCAAAACATACTACGAGGCGGCTATGCTAACCCATGCTACAGCATGGGCTCAGGCCCTCCCTCCAACGAGATGGAGGGAACTGGAGCAGGCGTCGCTCCCGGCATATATCCTCTTGGAGGATCTCCTTTGGTTGCCCCAACACTGGCAAACCAAGATCCATGTCGCGAATGATATCGTGAGAGGGTGCCGAGATGCTTGGACTAAGCTGAGACACAATAAACTAGTGGCTCCACACCCCTCACCAATACACCCAATAAGAGGTCTCTTGATAGGGCTACTTGACTCAAATCTCAGCTCATGGGTTACTACGGGACTAAATTCTGTGAGAGACTTCTACAAGAACGGACAGCTACTGACCCACAAAGACATGGTAGACCTACCCACATTGTCCTCTAGACATCAATTTGACTTACTAAGACTCCGCACTCTAATGAGATCGTGGGGCTTTCTAGATGACACACTAAGAGACCTGACTGTATGGGAGACGCGGTGGACTACTAATATGCAGCTACACAAACCACTTTCGGTACACTATCATTGTCTTTTAGAGGAAGGGACTACCCCAAAAACAGTACACATGAATGCATGGGAAGAGGAACTACAAGCTACATTCCCGGCAGAAAGCTGGGACAAAGCCATTGAACTGACGAAAAAGGCGACCCACTGTATCACTATTTACGAGTTATATTTTAAAGTGATAACCAGATGGCACCTGGTGCCCACAAAATTAAGGAGACTTTTCCCAGAACATTCACAGCTGTGCTGGAGGGAGTGCGGGGAGCCGGGATCCCCCATCCATGTCTGGTGGACCTGCCCCAAGCTAGCGACTTATTGGCAGAAAATCGGTAAGATTTGTACAGAGCTGGAACTGACTCAGGCCCTGAACCCAGCCCTAGCCATCCTACACTTAGACATAGACAGGCTCCCCAAAGCTAAACAAAACCTCTTGATTTATATTCTCATGTCTGCTAAACTACTTATAGCCAGAAACTGGAAAAAGAGCCAGCCCCCCAGACTACAAAGTGTAATTGAAAACGTGAACTACCTCAAAAATATGGAAAATTATGTTGCTAGGGAGAGAAGGCAACTGAGTAATTATTGCGTTATTTGGGAACCCTGGGACTCTATGCTATCTCACGCGACCCCCAGTTCTGGAACCTAGACACTAAGGGGAGGGTAGAGAGATGAGAACACACCCTCTCCAAACACCTTTGTCTGTGGCCCATATATTGAGTTTTTGCTCCCTCCCGTATCTGAGACCTGTGATAGTAACCCAAAGCTCTACTTACCAGATAGCAAGCGGAGAGGGGTCGGGGAACCCCCTATCACATTTGGAGCCTGAGTCATAACATACCGAGTAACACTTTGCTGATTGAATGCCTCTTTTCGACTGGATTGTTGGTTTTAAGGATTACACCTTTGTAAACATATGCTATATACCTGTATACCTTTAAAATGCTCATTATACATACATAAGGTGACCTCTGTAAAAACGAGGATTCCCACACAGGAAGACGCCCCTATTCTTGTTACTTGACAGCAATATCTGAAACCTGTACATAAGAATATTCCTTTCGTACTTTGTTAAACGTTGACTTTGCTTATATTCATGTTTGAGAAAGGCTGTATGTTAAAAGTATATCCTCAATAAAAATATTTATTTAAAAAAAAAAAAAAAAAAAAAAAAAAATAAATAAATAAAGTTATTAACCCCTAAACCTAAGTCTAACCCTAACACCCCCTAATTTAAATATAATTTAAAATAATCTAAATAAAATTACTACAATTAAATAAATTATTCCTATTTAAAACTAAATACTTACCTATAAAATAAACCCTAAGCTAGCTACAATATAACTAATAGTTACATTGTAGCTAGCTTAGGGTTTATTTTTATTTTACAGGCAACTTTGTATTTATTTTAACTAGGTACAATAGTTATTAAATAGTTATTAACTATTTAATAACTACCTAGCTAAAATAAATACAAAAGTACCTGTAAAATAAAACCTAACCTAAGTTACAATTACACCTAATACTACACTATAATTAAATTAAATCCCTAAACTAAATACAATTAAATACAATAAAATAAAATAAACTAAAGTACAAACCCCCCACTAAATTACAGAAAATAAAAAAATAATTACAAATTTTTAAACTAATTACACCTAATCTAATCCCCCTAATAAAATAAAAAAGCCCCCCAAAATAATAAAAATCCCTACCCTATACTAAATTACAAATAGCCCTTAAAAGGGCTTTTTGCGGGGCATTGCCCCAAAGTAATCAACTCCTTTACCTGTAAAAAAAAAATACAATACCCCCCCAACATTGCAACCCACACACCCAACCCTACTCTAAAACCCACCCAATCCCCCCTTAATAAAACCTAACACTAACCCCTTGAAGATCACCCTACCTTGAGAAGTCTTCACCCCTTCACCCAACCGGGCCAAAGTCCTCAACGAAGCCGGTTGAAGTGGTCCTCCAGACAGGCAGAAGTCTTCATCCTATCCGGGCAGAAGAGGTACTCCAGACGGGCAGAAGTCTTCATCCAGACGGCATCTTCTATCTTCATCCATCTGGCGCGGAGCGGGTCCATCTTCAAGCCAACCAACGCGGAGCATCCTCTTCTTCCGACAACTCCCGACGAATGAAGGTTCCTTTAAATGACGTCATCCAAGATGGCTTCCCTTGAATTCCGATTGGCTGATAGCATTCTATCAGCCAATCGGAATTAAGGTAGGAAAAAGCCTATTGGCTGATGCAATCAGCCAATAGAATTGAGCTCGCATTCTATTGGCTGATTGGAACAGCCAATAGTATGCAAGCTCAATCCTATTGGCTGATTGCATTTGAGTACGTCTTCGGCTGTGCACAGCTTAGAAAACTCACTGTTCATGATGGTATATCCGATATCAAGGTTCTGTTGGGCCTCCTGAGAAATGCGATGACATCAGAACATGTGTCCTGGTCGACTTAATGTTATAGGACTTTCAGCAATGGTAATTCCTTGTTGTAGAGAAACAGAGTGTCCTCGTAATTGAAGTTTCAAGAGAAACAATTGTAGCAATGTAACATCCGTCAATAATTAAAGATAAATGTCAAACTGCATACAACGCACATCAGGAATTATACATTTGGTTTGCTTAGTATTGTGAAAAAAACAAATGATGAACCTGAATTTTGCTAATAGTTGTGCTGCAAAAAGGGATTAAAAGTAAATACAGGAATTATTCATATGCCCATATAACAGATCTTTAGAACATGGGGATGAACCTGCAATAACGAGTAAATATCCCAAAGTGTGTGAAGAACAGTAAGCAAATTTCTACGTGTTTCGGTAGACCCAGCTACCTTTATCAAGAGCCGACCAGGACACGTGTTCTGACGTCATCGCACTTCTCAGGACACCCGACAGAACCTTGATATTGGATATACCATCATGAACAGTGAGTTTTTCTAAACTGTGCACAGCCGAAGACGTTCCCAGATTTATCTTTCCCTCAGGCAATACCTTTAATCAATGCCTTATCGTAAAGGATATTATACCTTTTCTGATAGCGTATAATTCAGCATTTGTTCATGAACATTTCAGAATCAACAATTGTTTATGGACATTTTAGAATTTGTTTCAATTAGTGTTTTATGAACTCTGCTGTACGTACCACAGTATCATCTCGCTATATAACTAACATGCTTTGTTATGATTTATGAGATTGTTTTAAATCCTCTGGCCTAGATTTAGAGTTTGGCGGTAGCCGTGAAAACCAGCGTTAGAGGCTCCTAACGCTGGTTTTAGGCTACCGCCGGTTTTTGGAGTCAATCAGGAAAGGGTCTAACGCTCACTTTTCAGCCGCGACTTTTCCATACCGCAGATCCCCTTACGTCAATTGCGTATCCTATCTTTTCAATGGGATCTTTCTAACGCCGGTATTTAGAGTCGTGTCTGAACTGAGCGTTAGAAATCTAACGACAAAACTCCAGCTGCAGAAAAAAGTCAGTAGTTAAGAGCTTTCTGGGCTAACGCCGGTTCATAAAGCTCTTAACTACTGTGCTCTAAAGTACACTAACACCCATAAACTACCTATGTACCCCTAAACCAAGGTCCCCCCACATCGCCGCCACTCGATTAAATTTTTTTAACCCCTAATCTGCCGACCGCCACCTACGTTATCCTTATGTACCCCTAATCTGCTGCCCCTAACACCGCCGACCCCTATATTATATTTATTAACCCCTAACCTGCCCCCCACAACGTCGCCGCCAGCTACCTACAATAATTAACCCCTAATCTGCCGACCTCAAAGAGCCGCCACCTACATTATAGCTATGTACCCCTAATCTGCTGCCCCTAAGACCGCCGACCCCTATATTATATTTATTAACCCCTAATCTGCCCCCCTCAACTTCGCCTCCACCTGCCTACACTTATTAACCCCTAATCTGCCGAGCGGACCGCACCGCTACTATAATAAAGTTATTAACCCCTAATCCGCCTCACTCCCGCCTCAATAACCCTATAAGAAATAGTATTAACCCCTAATCTGCCCTCCCTAACATCGCCGACACCTAACTTCAAGTATTAACCCCTAATCTGCCGACTGGAGCTCACCGCTATTCTAATAAATGTATTAACCCCTAAAGCTAAGTCTAACCCTAACACTAACACCCCCCTAAGTTAAATATAATTTAAATCTAACGAAATAAATTAACTCTTATTAAATAAATTATTCCTATTTAAAGCTAAATACTTACCTGTAAAATAAACCCTAATATAGCTACAATATAAATTATAATTATATTATAGCTATTTTAGGATTAATATTTATTTTACAGGCAACTTTGTATTTATTTTAACCAGGTACAATAGCTATTAAATAGTTAAGAACTATTTAATAGCTAAAATAGTTAAAATAATTACAAAATTACATCTTCTATCTTCATCCGATGAGGACCGGCTCCATCGTGAAGACATCCAGCGCGGATCAATCTTCTTCCGACGACATCCAACTGAAGAATGACGGTTCCTTTAAGGGACGTCATCCAAGATGGCGTCCCTCGAATTCCGATTGGCTGATAGGATTCTATCAGCCAATCGGAATTAAGGTAGGAAAATTCTGATTGGCTGATGGAATCAGCCAATCAGATTGAGCTCGCATTCCATTGGCTGTTCCGATCATTGGCTGATCGGATCAGCCAATCGGATTGAACTTGATTCTGATTGGCTGATTCCATCAGCCAATCAGAATTTTCCTACCTTAATTCCGATTGGCTGATAGAATCCTATCAGCCAATCGGAATTCGAGGGACGCCATCTTGGATGACGTCCCTTAAAGGAACCGTCATTCGGCTAGTAGGCGTCGCTTGAAGAGTTTGGATCCGTGTCCGCTGGGAAGAAAATGGCTCCGCTCCGCTCCGGAAGAAAGAAGATTGAAGTTGCGGCTTGATAGAAGACTTCATCCCAATGATGGACTTCTGACTTCATCCCGATGATGGATTTCTTCAGCCGCCACTTGGATCCAGACTTCAGCCCGAGGATGGACGTCACTCTTCAGCCCCCCGCTTAGGCTTGGATCAACACTTCCGAGGCTTGGATCAAGACTTCCGAGGACGGATCGGTGAACCTGGCAGGGTGAAGATAAGGTAGGAAGATCTTCAGGGGCTTAGTGTTAGGTTTATTTAAGGGGGGTTTGGGTTAGATTAGGGGTATGTGGGTGGTGGGTTGTAATGTTGGGGGGGGGGTATTGTATGTGTTTTTTTTACAGGCAAAAGAGCTGACTTCTTTGGGGCATGCCCCGCAAAGGGCCCTGTTCAGGGCTGGTAAGGTAAAAGAGCTTTGAACTTTTGTAATTTAGAATAGGGTAGGGCATTTTTTTATTTTGGGGGTCTTTGTTATTTTATTAGGGGGCTTAGAGTAGGTGTAATTAGTTTAAAATTGTTGTAATATTTTTCTAATGTTTGTAAATATTTTTTTATTTTTTGTAACTTAGTTCTTTTTTATTTTTTGTACTTTAGTTAGTTTATTTAATTGTATTTATTTGTAGGTATTGTATTTAATTAATTTATTGATAGTGTAGTGTAAGGTTTAATTGTAGATAATTGTAGGTATTTTATTTAATTAATTTATTGATAGTGTAGTGTTAGGTTCAATTGTAACTTAGGTTAGGATTTATTTTACAGGTAATTTTGTAATTATTTTAACTATTTTAGCTATTAAATAGTTCTTAACTATTTAATAGCTATTGTACCTGGTTAAAATAAATACAAAGTTACCTGTAAAATAAATATAAATCCTAAAATAGCTATAATATAATTATAATTTATATTGTAGCTATATTAGGATTTATTTTACAGGTAAGTATTTAGCTTTAAATAGGAATAATTTATTTAATAAGAGTTAATTTATTTCGTTAGATTTAAATTATATTTAACTTAGGGGGGTGTTAGTGTTAGGGTTAGACTTAGCTTTAGGGGTTAATACATTTATTAGAATAGCGGTGAGCTCCTGTCGGCAGATTAGGGGTTAATACTTGAAGTTAGGTGTCAGCAATGTTAGGGAGGGCAGATTAGGGGTTAATACTATTTATTATAGGGTTATTGAGGCGGGAGTGAGGCGGATTAGGGGTTAATAACTTTATTATAGTAGCGGTGAGATCCGCTCGGCAGATTAGGGGTTAATAAGTGTAGGCAGGTGGAGGCGACGTTGTGGGGGGCAGATTAGGGGTTAATAAATATAATATAGGGGTCGGCGGTGTTAGGGACAGCAGATTAGGGGTACATAGGGATAATGTAAGTAGCGGCGGTTTACGGAGCGGCAGATTAGGGGTTAATAATAATATGCAGGGGTCAGCGATAGCGGGGGCGGCAGATTAGGGGTTAATAAGTGTAAGGTTAGGGGTGTTTAGACTCGGGGTACATGTTAGAGTGTTAGGTGCAGACGTAGGAAGTGTTTCCCCATAGCAAACAATGGGGCTGCGTTAGGAGCTGAACGCGGCTTTTTTGCAGGTGTTTTTTTTTCAGCTCAAACAGCCCCATTGTTTCCTATGGGGGAATCATGCACGAGCACGTTTTTGAAGCTGGCCGCGTGCGTAAGCAACTCTGGTATCGAGAGTTGAAGTTGCGTTAAATATGCTCTACGCTCCTTTTTTGGAGCCTAACGCAGCCATTCTGTGGACTCTCAATACCAGAGTTATTTAAAAGGTGCGGCCAGAAAAAAGCCAGCGTTAGCTTTGAGGGTCGTTACCGACAAAACTCTAAATCTAGCCGTCTGTTTTCTACATTTGCTATATGCGTATTCTTTACAATTGTTTTTAGTGCTAATTTTATTGATGCCGGCATCTTATTTCTAATTTCTAATAGTTTAGAATATATCGTCCTTTATCAAATGTTTTAGAAGATTGTGTGTTTTTTAAATTAATTAAATATACAATGTTGTCATATCCAATTATACTCCTCTGCTTCATGAAATTAACTTAGGCCTAGATTTGGAGTTTGGCGGTAGCCGTGAAAACCAGCGTTAGAGGCTCCTAACGCTGGTTTTAGGCTACCGCCGGTATTTGGAGTCAGTGATTAAAGGGTCTAACGCTCACTTTTCAGCCGCAACTTTTCCATACCGCAGATCCCCTTACGTCAATTGCGTATCCTATCTTTTCAATGGGATCTTCCTAACTCCGGTATTTAGAGTCATTTCTGAAGTGAGCGTTAGAGCTCTAACGACAAAACTCCAGCCGCAGAAAAAAAGCAGGAGTTAAGAGCTTTCTGGCCTAACGCCGGTTCATAAAGCTCTTAACTACTGTACCCTAAAGTACACTAACACCCATAAACTACCTATGTACCCCTAAACTGAGGTCCCCCCACATCGCCGCCACTCAATTATTTTTTTTAACCCCTAATCTGCCGACCGCAAAGCGCCGCCAGCTAAGTTATCCCTATGTACCCCTAATCTGCTGCCCCTAACCCCGCCGACCCCTGTATTATATTTATTAACCCCTAACCTGCCCCCCACAACGTCGCCGCCAGCTACTTACAATAATTAACCCCTAATCTGCCGACCGCAAAGCGACGCCACCTACATTATAGCTATGTACCCCTAATCTGCTGCCCCTAACACCGCCGACCCCTGTATTATATTTATTAACCCCTAACCTGCCCCCCTCAACATCGCCTCCACCTGCCTACACTGATTAACCCCTAATCTGCCGAGCGGACCGCACCGCTACTATAATAAATGTATTAACCCCTAATCCGCCTCACTAACCCTATCATAAATAGTATTAACCCCTAATCTGCCCTCCCTAACATCGCCGACACCTAACTTCAATTATTAACCCCTAATCTGCCGACCGGAGCTCACCGCTACTATAATAAATGGATTAACCCCTAAAGCTAAGTCTAACCCTAACACTAACACCCCCCTAAGTTAAATATAATTTACATCTAACAAAATTAATTAACTCTTATTAAAGAAATTAATCCTATTTAAAGCTAAATACTTACCTGTAAAATAAATCCTAATATAGCTACAATATAAATTATAATTACATTGTAGCTATTTTAGGATTAATATTTATTTTACAGGCAACTTTGTATTTATTTTAACCAGGTACAATAGCTATTAAATAGTTAAGAACTATTTAATAGTTACCTAGTTAAAATAATAACAAAATTACCTGTAAAATAAATCCTAACCTAAGTTCTAATTAAACCTAACACTACACTATCAATAAATTAATTAAATAAAATACCTACAATTACCTACAATAAAACCTAACACTACACTATCAATAAATAAATTAAATACAATTCCTACAAATAACTACAATGAAATAAACTAACTAAAGTACAAAAAATAAAAAAGAACTAAGTTACAAAAAATAAAAAAATATTTACAAACATCAGAAAAATATTACAACAATTTTAAACTAATTACACCTACTCTAAGCCCCCTAATAAAATAACAAAGACCCCCAAAATAAAAAAATGCCCTACCCTATTCTAAATTAATAAAGTTAAAAGCTCTTTTACCTTACCAGGCCTGAACAGGGCCCTTTGCGGGGCATGCCCCAAGAAATTCAGCTCTTTTGCCTGTAAAAAAAAACATACAATACCCCCCCTCCCAACATTACAACCCACCACCCACATACCCCTAATCTAACCCAAACCCCCCTTAAATAAACCTAACACTAAGCCCCTGAAGATCTTCCTACCTTGTCTTCACCTCACCAGGTATCACCGATCTGTCCTGGCATCCGGTGCTGAAGAGGTCCAGAAGAGGCTCCAAAGTCTTCATCCTATCCGGCAAGAAGAGGACATCCGGACCGGCAAACATCTTCATCCAAGCGGCATCTTCTATCTTCTTCCATCCGGTGCGGAGCGGGTCCATCTTGAAGCAGCCGACGCGGATCCATCCTCTTCTTCCGGCGTCTCCCGACGAATGACGGTTCCTTTAAGGGACGTCATCCAAGATGGCGTCCCTCGAATTCCGATTGCCTGATAGGATTCTATCAGCCAATCGGAATTAAGGTAGGAATATTCTGATTGGCTGATGGAATCAGCCAATCAGAATCAAGTTCAATCCGATTGGCTGATCCAATCAGCCAATCAGATTGAGCTCGCATTCTATTGGCTGATCGGAACAGCCAATAGAATGCAAGCTCAATCTGATTGGCTGATTGGATCAGCCAATCGGATTGAACTTGATTCTGATTGGCTGATTCCATCAGCCAATCAGAATATTCCTACCTTAATTCCGATTGGCTGATAGAATCCTATCAGCCAATCGGAATTCGAGGGACGCCATCTTGGATGACGTCCCTTAAAGGAACCGTCATTCGTCGGGAGACGCCGGAAGAAGAGGATGGATCCGCGTCGGCTGCTTCAAGATGGACCCGCTCCGCACCGGATGGAAGAAGATAGAAGATGCCGCTTGGATGAAGATGTTTGCCGGTCCGGATGTCCTCTTCTTGCCGGATAGGAGGAAGACTTTGGAGCCTCTTCTGGACCTCTTCAGCACCGGATGCCAGGACGGATCGGTGATACCTGGTGAGGTGAAGACAAGGTAGGAAGATCTTCAGGGGCTTAGTGTTAGGTTTATTTAAGGGGGGTTTGGGTTAGATTAGGGGTATGTGGGTGGTGGGTTGTAATGTTGGGGGGGGTATTGTATGTTTTTTTTTACAGGCAAAAGAGCTGAATTTCTTGGGGCATGCCCCGCAAAGGGCCCTGTTCAGGGCTGGTAAGGTAAAAGAGCTTTTAACTTTATTAATTTAGAATAGGGTAGGGCATTTTTTTATTTTGGGGGTCTTTGTTATTTTATTAGGGGGCTTAGAGTAGGTGTAATTAGTTTAAAATTGTTGTAATATTTTTCTGATGTTTGTAAATATTTTTTTTATTTTTTGTAACTTAGTTCTTTTTTATTTTTTGTACTTTAGTTAGTTTATTTCATTGTAGTTATTTGTAGGAATTGTATTTAATTTATTTATTGATAGTGTAGTGTTAGGTTTTATTGTAGGTAATTGTAGGTATTTTATTTAATTAATTTATTGATAGTGTAGTGTTATTATTATTTTGGGGGGCATTTTTATTTTATTAGGGGGCTTAGATTAGGTGTAATTAGTTTAAACTTCTTGTAAAAAAAAATTATTTTCTGTAATTTAGTGTTTGTTTTTTTTGTATTATAGATTAGTTTATTTAATTGTATTTTAGTTTAGCTAATTGTAGGTAATTTATTTAATTAATTTATTGATAGTGTAGTTTTAGGTGTATTTGTAACTTAGGTTAGGATTTATTTTACAGGTAATTTTGTTATTATTTTAACTAGGTAACTATTAAATAGTTCTTAACTATTTAATAGCTATTGTACCTGGTTAAAATAAATACAAAGTTGCCTGTAAAATAAATATTAATCCTAAAATAGCTACAATGTAATTATAATTTATATTGTAGCTATATTAGGATTTATTTTACAGGTAAGTATTTAGCTTTAAATAGGATTAATTTATTTAATAAGAGTTAATTAATTTCGTTAGATTTAAATTATATTTAACTTAGGGGGGTGTTAGTGTTAGGGTTAGACTTAGCTTTAGGGGTTAATCCATTTATTATAGTAGCGGTGAGCTCCGGTCGGAAGATTAGGGGTTAATAATTGAAGTTAGGTGTCGGCGATGTTAGGGAGGGCAGATTAGGGGTTAATACTATTTATGATAGGGTTAGTGAGGCGGATTAGGGGTTAATACCTTTATTATAGTAGCGGTGCGGTCCGCTCGGCAGATTAGGGGTAATAAGTGTAGGCAGGTGGAGGCGACGTTGAGGGGGGCAGATTAGGGGTTAATAAATATAATATAGGGGTCGGCGGTGTTAGGGGCAGCAGATTAGGGGTACATAGGGATAATGTAAGTAGCGGCGGTTTACGGAGCGGCAGATTAGGGGTTAATAATAATATGCAGGGGTCAGCGATAGCAGGGGCGGCAGATTAGGGGTTAATAAGTGTAAGGATAGGGGTGTTTAGACTCGGGGTACATGTTAGAGTGTTAGGTGCAGACGTAGGAAGTGTTTCCCCATAGGAAACAATGGGGCTGCGTTAGGAGCTGAACGCGGCTTTTTTGCAGGTGTTAGGTTTTTTTTCAGCTCAAACAGCCCCATTGTTTCCTATGGGGATATCGTGCACGAGCACGTTTTTGAGGCTGGCCGCGTCCGTAAGCAACTCTGGTATCGAGAGTTGCATTTGCAGTAAAAATGCTCTACGCTCCTTTTTTGGAGCCTAACGCAGCATTTTTTTGGACTCTCGATACCAGAGTTATTTTTATGGTGCGGCCAGAAAAAAGCCTGCGTAGCTAACGCACCCCCTTGGCCGCCAAACTCCAAATCTAGCCGATAGAAATCTATAATAATCACTTTTTCCCTCAGATCTGGTTAGCTCCAACTACGGAGCACTTTTTCTCCCGCACCTTTAGTTTTTAGAATTTACCATAGACTTGAAATATCAAGTTGAATGCTAATGTTAGTGTGGTCCAGCGATACTGCTTATGTTCTTTTATACTGCTATAATTAGCGCACCATTTGGTAATCCAGATCACTGTGTATAGCGCACCATGTAAACCAATATGAAAATTATGGCTGCATTTATCACAATTGTAATATTTAAAGGACCAAAAAATTGTTTAAAAAGATAGATAATCCCTTTATTACCCATTCCCCAGTTATGCATAAGCAACACTGTTATATTAATACACTTTTTACCTCTGTGATTACCGTGTGTATAAAACTCTGCAGACTGCCCCCTTATCTCTATTGACAGACTTGAATTTCAGTCATTCAGAGCTGACTCATAAATAACTCCACGGGAGTGAGCACTATTTTTATCTACATAGCACACATGAACTAGCGCTATCTAACTGTCATTTTTTTTTTATAATGCACTACACTGCAGAAAAACTAAATTCTGAGAGCGGCAGGGAGGGGGGAGGAGGGAGAGGGGATCCTAGAGTGAAAGGGGTGTATAGATGGTAGGAAAATTATCTTGGAGGGGGAGGGGGTAAATGAGGGGGCAGCTACACTACAGAAACAAAATGTGTGGTTTTTTTTATTAACAGAAAAGAAAAATTATAAAAAACTGGGTACTGGCAGACAGCTACCAGTACCTAAGATGGCGGAAATTAGTTAGAAGGGGGAGCGTTAGAGAGCTTTTTGGGGGGATCAGTGACGTGGGAAAGTAAGGGAGTAATCCTACACTGAAGAAAATAATAAATAAAAAAGAAAATGTCTAAAACTGGATACTGGCAGACTGTCCACCAGTACTTAATATGGGGGTGACCAGTGGAGGGTGGGGGAGGGAAGAGAGCTTTTTGAGAGGGATCAGATAGGGATTAGGGGGTGGGAATTGTAAGGTGGGAGGTTAATCTCTACACTAAAACTAAAATTCGCTGCTGGGAATAATAAAAGTGTGGTTTGCAGCTGCAATTAGCGGCCTTCTTATAACCAAAAAGCAATGGCAAAGTCAAATATGTCTGCTATTTTTGAGCAAAGAGGATCCCAGAGAAGCTTTTACAACCATTTGTGCCATGATTGCACAAACTGTTTGTAAATCATTTCAGTGAGAATCCTAAAGTTTGTGAAAAAGTAAAAAAAAAATATTTTATGGGATTTGGTGGAGAAATGGTGGCATGGAAAATACAAAAATTGGCCTAGATCAATACTTTGGGTTGTCTACTAAAAAAATATATAGTTTTAATAGGTAAATAAAAAAACAACACAAGGCACTATTTCTGTTAAAATGTAGTGATGGCAACAATACTAAACATGCTCTTTTTTGGGGAAGTTTTAGTCTGAAATTCCCGGGCCTTAAGGGGATAATTTCAGGTATTCAACTAGAAAGGGTTCAAATGTGGGTGTATACAGTATATATATATATATATATATATATATATATATATATATATATATATATATATATATATATATATATATATATGTGTATATGAGGTTAACAAGAGCAGGGGCATTGCTAGGGGCAAAACAATTTAAGGCAAGAACCCAAGACAACATTTAGTGGCCATAAGCACATTCCTCAACAACATACCTTAGATAAATTGTATACTTAACTCTTCATCCTCTGCATCTCCTTCCTTTTCCTCTAGTATTGTGCCCAGTGTGTAACGGTAAATTATTGGCCTATATCGCCATTTAGAGGGATATCATTTAAAATCCATCAATCCCTTATATATTTCAGACTAGAAACACAAGCAAATGAAATGAAAGGTTCTGCAGTATTCTATTTAATATTACAGTGAAATGTAATAGGATGAGACAGTGTGGGTTAGGGGTAGATTAGGATAATGCTAACTAATCTAATTACCTTAAAGTCAATGAGGAACATCTTGTCATCAAAAGACAGAACATCATTCAGCATCTTCAGAAGACAAGATAATAAGAATATTGTTATATGGACAATCCCAGTCTCATGTGTAACTTCTATTGTGTGTATATGTCTTCATTTAAAGGGATATAGAGGTCAGAAATATAATATGCATAAGTAGTGAATAATGTGATACTGTAAGAGCAGACCATGATGTACTTAGTGGACACCTACAGTAACATATATTCCATTTCTTGCTCTCTCTAAACAAATAACAATTAAATTAACGGTTATTCTACTTACATTCTCAGCTGCCATAATTCTATGAAGGATAAATCACAATAATTCACTGAATACTTCTTGTTTGCTTTAGAGCAAGAATCCAATGCTGTCAACTACATCTCCAATAGCACCAGTGAAGACTCTTACCTAAAGCCCACAGTGATAATGTAGCACACTGTGACATCATAAGGTGATGGAATACTGTGCCATCATCAGCTTCTGCACTAGCTTGTTACCATGGATACCAGATAAAGAAATAACATTTAGCATTACTGTATATGATTGATATAATATTGTATTAACTCTTTGTATGCTAAAGCCCAGCATACATTTTCCACACTTTGGTATATACTTAAATACCAGAAACAATGTTGACATTTGTTCTGAGTTTAAAATGTTTCTATAGAACAAAAGTTGACATTTGAAGGTTGAATCTTTTGGAAAGCTGAGTAAGTCTAGGGGAATTGATATTTAACCTTTCACTTGTGCTTATCAGGGCGGGGTAAAGCACTGAAGACCGCAGACACCGCCGTTTGCAAATGATCAGCAAAATCAGGTGAACCCTCAAAGGTGGACAGCTCAGTGGAACTAATAATCTTGTTCTTTTTAGATATCACTATTTTATCAAGGCATGTGGAACATAGTTGAGCAGGTGGGTATACCGAGACCTCCTCACAATAAACACAGGTATTAGATTTAGGCAAAGAGGGAGTACCCTCTAACGCATCAGAATCCTCCATAGCTTGTGCTTTAATATGGACTATCTAACAAAATAAATGGCACCTTTATATCCCAATGGCCAGGGCACTCACCACCTCCTATGACCCAGGCCCACAGAGCAAACGGTTCGTCCCCTGCAACTGACAGTCAGGAAAGGGAAAAGAATGAGGCCACACCCGGTCACATGAAGTGCCATGCAGGACCGCCCCTGCAGCCAAGAAAAAGCGTGCCGAACTAAACAGGCTGCACAATTAATCAAAATGAAAGAAAAACCTGACTGTTCGCACATTGCCAGAGCCACATCTCACACATGTTGCAGCAAAAAACACAATAAAGCAATCATGTATAAATCCCCCCCTGTTCAATAATCCCCTTCCGGAGATATTAACCCTTGATTCTATACAGATAAAGTGAACCACACTATAACCCTGTCTTCTTGCATTATCATATAAATGTAAAATATGAAACGATCTTACCAGAATCCATGCCGTGGAACAGGAACACGGCCTCTCAAGTTTGACAGTGTTCTAGCATTGCTCCTGACATGGACTTGAGTGGTAGAAAGCAGGCAGTGAAACTTGTCAACATTGTCATTGCTTAATGATCACAGCACTTTTCCATTTTCTGTCCGTTTGGGACCAATGCTATTTTTACATTTTTGCGGTGTTTGTGTTTAGCTGTAATTTTCTTCTTACTCATTTACTGTGTGGGTAACTGTAATTTTCCTCTTACTCATTTACTGTACCCACACATATTATATACTGTTTTTCTCACCATTAAATGGACTTTCTAAAGATACCATGATTTTCATCACTTCATATAATTTACTATAAAAAAATATAAAATATGAGGAAAAAATGGAAAAAACACACACCTTTTCTAACTTTAACCCCCAAAATCTGTTACACATCTACAACCACCAAAAAACACTCATGCTAAATAGTTTCCAAATTTTGTCCTGAGTTTAGAAATACCCAATGCTTACATGTTCTTTGCTTTTTTTAAAAGTTATAGGGCAATAAATACAAGTAGCACTTTGCTATTTCCAAACCACTTTTCTTTCAAAATTAGCGCTAGTTTTCACAATTTTAGGTTTCTCACTGAAATTATTTACAAGCAGCTTGTGCAATTATGGCACAAATGGTTGTAAATGCTTCTCTGGGATCCCCTTTGTTCAGAAATAGCAGACATATATAGCTTTGGCATTGCTTTTTGGTAATTAGAAGCCCGCTAAATGCCGCTGCGCATCACACGTGTATTATGGCTAGCAGTGAAGGGGTTAATTAGGTAGCTTGTAGGGAACTTGCAAGGTTAATTTTAGCTTTAGTGTAGAGATCAGCCTCCCACCTGACACATTACACCCCCTGATCCCTCCCAAACAGCTCTCTTCCCTCCCCCACCCCACAAAGTCTGCCAGTACTAAAATAAAAGCTATTTTTGATTATTTTTTAAGCATATTTACATATGCTGCTCTGTAGGATCCCCCCTTAGCCCCCAACCTCCCTGATCCCCCCCAAAACAGCTCTCTAACCCTCCCCTCTAACTTATTGGTAGCCATCTTTTTTTGTATTGTAGCTTGCCCCCCCCAAAGACCAACCCCCCACCCCCTCCCAGATCCCTTAGATTATTTTTATTATACTTTCATTTCCCCCTCTCTGCCACTTTTTCTTAAATATTTTTCTGCAGTGTAGCGGTTCCCACCCGCTCCCTACCCGTGCATGCGCCCGCCCCCCGTGCACACGCGCGTGTCCATGCGCACCTTCGACTACCCCGCCCACGATCCCGCCCCCCTCTGCTACAAAGAAGGCATCAATGGCTGCCCACCCGCCCCCCACCCACCAACGATTGTGGCCATCGATGGCCGATACAGAGAGGGCCACAGAGTGTCTCTCTCTGCATCAGAATGCTAAAAAATGTTATTGCAGGATGCCTCGATATCGCAGGGTACGTCCTTGGTCATTAAGGGTATTTTTTTGGAGGACGTACCCTGCACGTCCTCGGTCATTAAGGGGTTAAGGACCTGTTAATACGAGTCTGAATGGTTTTGCAGAAAGACTCTCCCTGCACCTCCAGACCTTAACATTCGTCAATGCTCTCACTGAGAGTCTGATAAGACTACTTAAAACTCCAGTTCCATTCTGAAGAGTACTACCCTCCATAAGAGACTACTCTGAATCTTCCGACACTTCTCTACCATCCTCCTGTGACGAAAAGGCAAAGAATGGCTGGGGGATGAGGGGAGTGGGGGAGGTACTTAAGCCTTTGGCTGTGGTGTCTTTGCCTCCTCCTGGTGGCCAGGTTCTGTATTTGCCACAAGTAATGAATGAAGCCGTGGACTATCCTCATATTAAGATGGAAATAAATTTAGACAATTTGAAACATTCCCCCTACTAAATAGCTTGGTGGTATTACCCCCGACTTGCTATCATAACAACCTGAGTTTGATCCCAAGTAGAGGACCATTTTGAATCTTAATTCTATTTTAATTTTAACTTAGTTTTATAATTTAGTACTAGTAACAATACCTGAAATGCACCATTAAAAATTGGAACAACACACAAAGCTGAATAGATGGTAAATAATTATATAGTATATACTGTATTTGTAATCAGAATTAAAAAAATCTGTAAAAGCCTAAATGGCTTTATCTTTTTTAACCTAAGAATACGGCAACAAGGGTTCGAGTCCAGGCAGATCCTTTTAGGATGTTTATGTGTATATGTTTAATATATTAAGTTGTAACGCTGTTAGTGAGGTCGCGAACTTAAAATTTTCGGTTCGCGAACGGCGGACTCGAACTTCCGGTATTGTTCGTGAACCGCCATTGAATTCAATAGGCAGGTGAATTTTAAAACCTACAAGGACTCTTTATGGCCACAATAGTGATGGAAAAGTTGTTTCAAGGTTACTAACACCTGGACTGTGGCATGCTGGAGGGGGATCCCTGGCAAAACTCCCATGTAAAATTACATAGTTTATGCAGAGTCTGCTTTTAACCCATAAAGGGCCTAAATCACCTAACATTCCCAAATTGTTTGCAATAACGTGCTTTAAAACATCAGTAATGATGTCGTATCTATCAGGTAGTGTAAGGGTTACAGCCGCATCACAGTGACAGAGCAAACTCCAAGTGTAACGCACCGCAATCAACCGCAAACAGTCCACTTGCAGAACCACGAGATAGGTAGATTTGATAGATACATAGATTACATAGCTCAATCGATGCAATATACATACGATCGATACACTGTACATAGCTCAATAGATGCAATATACATTTGATAGATACGAATTACATTGATCAATAGATGCAATATACATTTGATAGATACGAATGTTATGGAATCAAAGATGCAATATATATTTTATAGATACGAATGACAACAACGAAAATATGTAATATACGTTTGTTAGTTCGATCGATTTGATATATAAATAAATGGATTTGAAATATATTTAATTTCCCTGACAGAGTATAACAATAAGACATGTGGTCTGTGACCCGTGGTGTGTAAAGTAGTACTATTATTAACATTTTACTACAACCTGTTACTCCCCCAATCGGTTGAGGTCTATATGGCCTTCATTTTTGGAACCGGGAGATGGAAGAAGATGATTGTTCTGTCCTCCTACTTCAAATTTGTCAGAAACACAAGTGGCTGTCTCCAAACAGTCCGGACAGAAGATAGATAGATAGGATAGATAGATATACATAGATTGATAGTTAGATAGAATCGACAGAAGAAAAATAGATAGATTTTTTAGATATATAATTACCCTGATAAAGTCTAATAATTAAACATGCGGTCTTGGACCCAACTAGGTTGTGTTAAGTAGTACTATTCTTCGCACTTTCCGCCCTGTAACTCCCCCTATTGGTGGAGGTCTATATGGCGGTTATGATTACCCTGAGAAAGTATAACAACAAGACACGCGTTCTGGGACCCATGGTAATTTTGTTGTGTTAAGTAAAACTTTTCTTATCACTTGAATCCCTCTTACCCACCCTTTTGTTGGAGTTCTATATGGCCTGCATGATTAGCCTGACAAAGTATAATAAGAAAACATCTGGTCTGGGACCCATGGTAACTAGGTTGTGTTTAAGTAGTACTATTCTTATAACTGTAATCCCTTTTACTCCCCCTATCAAGGGCGGTCTATATGGCCTGCATGATTACCCTGACAAAGTATAACAACAAGACACACGGTGTTGGACCCATGGTAACTAGCTTGTGTTAATTAGTACTTTTCTTAGCACTTTAATCCCTGTTACCCCCCCTATCGGGGGAGGTCTATATGGCCTGCCTGATTACCCTGAAAAAATATAATAATAAGACATGCGGTCTGGGACCCATGTTAACTAGGTTGTGTTTTAAGTATTATTATTATTATTATTATACTTTATTTATTAAGCGCCAACATATTCCGCAGCGCTGTCCATGGATACAATTCATTTAAATAAAACGATACAAGACTTGTAAAATTTACAAACACATACAGGAGGGATTGAGGGCCCTATTCCCGTGGGAACTTACAATCTAGAAGGGTAGGAGGTTGGGAAACAGGAGGTGAGGACTGCAAGATTGAGACGGATGTTAATACAGAGTTAGATGAGGGAAATATTAGGTAAGTGAAATGAATTTATTATTGAGTTGGGTGGTAGGTTTCCCTGAACAGAAAAGTCTTCAGGGAGCATTTAAAGGAAGAAAGATTAGGGCAAAGCCTGACAGCACGAGGGAGAGTGTTCCAGAGGGTAGGTTCTGCACGACAGAAGTCCTGCAGTCTAGCATGAGAGGAGGTGATAGTTGCGGATGCAAGGAGCAGGTCATTGTTGGATCTTAGTGGACGGGCTGGAGTATACTTGTGTATTAGAGAGGATAGGTAGAGGGGAGCGGCGTTGGTGAGAGTTTTGTATGTAAGGGTGAGAATTTTGAATTTAATTCTGCTGTGAATGGGGAGCCAATGAAGGGACTCACAGAGAGGTGCAGCAGATACAGTTCGACGGGAAAGGTGGATCAGCCTGGCAGAGGCATTTAGGATGGATTGAAGGGGGGAGAGGCGGGAAAGAGGAAGGCCAGCGAGTAGGTTGTTGCAGTAGTCAAGTCGGGAGATAACAAGGGAGTGGATTATTTGCTTTGTGGTGTCAGCGCTCAGAAAAGGGCGAATTTTAGAAATATTGCGTAGATGATTGCGGCAGGATGTAGAAAGCAATTGGATATGGGGGATGAAGGATAAGTTTGAGTCAAGTGTGACTCCGAGGCAGCGGACTTGGGGCGATGGGGAAATGGTAATGCCGTCAACAGGGATAGAGAAGTCAGAAGTCGGCGTAGAGCTTGAGGGGGGGATAAGAAGGAGCTCAGTCTTGGACATGTTAATCTTTAGGTGGTGAGAGGCCATCCAGGAAGAAATACCAGATAAGCAGTTGCTGACATGAGAGAGGACAGAGGGAGAGAGAGCAGGGGTGGAAAGGTAGATCTGGGTGTCATCAGCATAGAGGTGATATTTGAAACCATAACTGTTGATAAGTTTACCTAGCGAAGAAGTATAGATGGAGAAGAGTAGAGGACCCAGAACAGATCCTTGAGTAGTACCATTCTTAGCACTCTAATCTCTGTAACTCCCCCTATTTGGGGAGGTCTATAGGGCCTGGATGATTACCCATACAAAATATAATAATAAGACATCTGCTCTGGGTCTTGGACCCATGGTAACTATGTTGTGTTAAGTAGTAATGTCCTTAGCATTTTAATAGCTGTTACTCACCCTATCGGTGGCGGTCTATATGGCCTGCATGATTACCCTTACAAAATATAATAACAAAACATGCGGTCTGGGACCCATGGTAACTAGTTTGTGTTAAGTAGTAATTTCCTTTGCATTTTAATACCTGTTAGGGGAGGTCTATATGGCCTGCATGATTACCCTTACAAAATATAATAACAAAACATGCGGTCTGGGACCCATGGTAACTAGGTTGTGTTAAGTATTACTCTTCTTAGCATTTTAATACCTGTTACTCACCCTATCGTGGGAGGTCTATACGGCCTGCATGATTACCCATACAAAATATAATAAGACATCTGCTCTGGGTCTGTGACCCATGGTAACTAGGTTGTGTTAATTTGTACTGTTCTTAGCATTTTAATACCTGTTACACCCTTTTGGGGGAGGTCTATATGGCCTGCATGATTACCCTGACAAAGTATAACAACAAGACATGCGGTGTGGGACCCATGGTAACTAGCTTGTGTTAATTAGTACTGTTCTTAGCATTTTAATACCTGTTACACACCCTATCAGGGGAGGTCTATATGGCCTGCATGATTACCCTTACAAAATAGAATAACAAGACATGCGGTCTGGCACCCATGGTAACTAGGTTGTGTAAAGTAGTACTCTTCTTAGAATTTTAATACCTGTTACTCACCCTATCGGGGGAGGTCTATATGGCCTGCATGATTACCCTAACAAAATATAATAATAAGACATATGCTCTAGGACTCATGTTAACTTTGTGTTAAGTAGTACTGTTCTTAGCATTTTAATACCTGTTACTCACCCTATTGGTGGAGTTCTATATGTATAATATGAGAAAGGGGGTGGGATAAGCGCTCTATATGGGAGCTCACCAAATAAGAATGTATGATACAATTTATTCTGTTAATTTAAAAAGTGTGATATCATATATTCTATAAACTTAAAGAGAACAAAACCAAGTGATCTATAAAAAAAGATTTTAATGAATAATGTGTATTAGTTATATGTGAATATCGTAGTAATGGATACCGTAATATACACTATACACAAATGGTTAAAAATACATATATGATGCCGGCATCGACTGAGTTAAAATATAGCTAAGGGTTGAGCTATATACATTAAACCGTTTAAAAAACAATTGATACAATATTGTTGCATAGATATCTAAAATATAAGTACAACTTTGATTAGGCAGATATATCTAGATAGAGGCAGTTTATCGATTAGCAAAAAAAGCAGTATAGTTGCAGAGAGCTAATAATATCAAACCGCTCTTGTGTTGGAGCAAATATCGAGTGAGTCCAATCTGTTAGCCGTTAATAGCAGCTATGAGAAAACAAGCCGTGAGCTGTGTGCATCACGTGACCTGACTAATCAGAGTCCTCCAATCCTGTGAGCCAAAAGTGAATACAGATTTGAAACAAGAGAGTCTCAATAGAAAATAGACACTTTATGTCACTAATGATACTTGCAAGTGTCCAAATGATTTTTCCAAAGTCCGTGATGATTAATCTTCAGCTGTTCAAAACAGCTCAGTGTCGATCCGTCTTTCTCCTCCCCAATGGATGATTTCTTTTCAAAAGTAGGCTCCGGCCTGTGTAATATCCGTTGTATTTTATGGGTGATTTTTCTATACAGCAGAAAGTTCTTACTATAGTGCAAACATAATGCGATCGATGGGCACACAGGAATTACTCATACATCTACCTCAGAGCTTTCAGGGAGGTAGAAATGAACCTGTTGCTGTGCCGTGAGAAGGAAAGGTTATAGAACAGCACTGAGAAAAAGTTACACACAGGGATTATTCATATATCTCTCTCTATATTTATCATAGAGGTCGAAATTAACCTGTGAGTTGTAACATATGACAATCAGTGTAAGTAGGTCTTGGATTAACACCCATGGCTAACTCGGTTGTTTCAAGTAGTACTATTCTTAGCACTTTCATCTCATCATCCCTGTTACTTCCAGGACTCTCGGTGGTGGTCTACATGGCCATCATGATTAGCCTAACCAAATACTACAATCCAACCTTGGCTCAGTCTTCATAAGGCCCTTCATTGGCTGTATTTTGGTAGTACTGTTCTTATTAGTTTAATAGCTGATAGAACACAGAATGGTGGCCATCTCTATATGGCCTGCATGATTAGCCGCACCCAAAACAAAAATAAAGCCAAGAGGTCTTGGAATAACACCCATGGCTAACTCAGTTGTTTCAAGTAGTACTATTCTTAGCACTTTCATCTCATCCCTGTTACTTCCAGGACTCTCGGTGGTGGTCTACATGGCCATCATGATTAGCCAAACCAAATACTACAATACAACCTTGGCTCAGTCTTCATAAGGCCCTTCATTGGCTGTTTTTTGGTAGTTCTGTTCTTATTAGTTTAATAGATGATACAACACCAAATGGTGGCAGCTCTATATGGCCTGCATGATTAGCCGCACCCAAAGTCCAAAAAAAGCCAAGCGGTCTTGCACTAACACCCATGGCTAACTCTTTGTTTTCAAGTTGTACTAATCTTAGCACTTTCATCTCATCCCTTACTTCCATGCCTCTTGGGGGTGGTCTACATGGCCATCATGATTCCCCTCACCAACAATACGTGCGTGCAGGGAACCATGGTAAGGTTACTTCCTTTTGCAAAATCGAGTATAACAGTTGCAGGCAGAGGTTCTGACCCTGCATTATGGCTGCACCTCTCCCTAAAAGAGGCATTTGTTACAGAGTCTGTGGGCATGTATGTAAAGAGCTGGCCTGCCTAAAAGGAGCAGCAAGGCAGTACAGGTCGTTCTCCTTCAGCCGTTTTATACGCTGTCCCATGGCCACGACCCTCAACAGCCACAACAGAATGAAACACCACATATGCCATCCTTTTGAACAATAGAGTACAGGTATGGCATTGATTTTAGTTACACGGCGATATTTATTATGAACCGTGAAATTGAAAACAAAAACAGGATTGGACACCCAGTACAGGTCATTCTCCTTCGGCCTTTTTAGAAGAGTGTTCCGGACCCTCAACAAAAACAACAGCAGGAAAGAGGACATATGGCATCCTTTTGAACAATAGAGTACAGGTACATTATTGATTTTAGAAACCCAGAGATAATTTTTGGCAAATGGGAAATAGAAAAAAACATTCATTGGACACCCAGTACACTTCTTTATCCTTAGGCCTTTTTATAAGAGGGTCCCGGACCCTCAACAGAAACGACAGCAGTAAAGAGGACATATGGCATCCTTTTGAACAATAGATGACAGGTAAGGCATTGATTTTAGAAACCCATAGATAATTTTGGTCAAATGGGAAATAGAAAAATACATTGAGTGGACACCCAGTACACTTCTTTATCCTTAGCTTTTTTATAAGAGGGTCCCGGAGCCTCAACAGAGACAACAGCATGAAAGAGGACATATGGCATCCTTTTGAACAATTGATTACAGTTAAGGCATTGATTTTAGAATCCCTGAGATAATTTTGGTCAAATGGGAAATAGAAAAATACATTGAGTGGACACCCAGTACACTTCTTTATCCTTAGGCCTTTTAATAAGAGGGTCCCGGAGCCTCAACAGAAACAACAGCATGAAAGAGGACATATGGCATCCTTTTGAACAATTGATTACAGTTAAGGCATTGATTTAAAATCCCTGAGATAATTTATATGAACAGGGAAAAAGAAAAAAATAATAATTGGACACCCAGTACACTTCTTTATCCTTAGGCCTTTTTATAAGAGGTTCCCGGACCCTCAACAGAAACGACAGCAGGAAAGAGGACATATGGCATCCTTTTGAACAATTGATTACAGTTAAGGCATTGATTTTAGAATCCCTGAGATAATAATTTATATGAGCAGGGAAATAGAAAAAAACATTGATTGGACACCCAGTACACTTCTTTATCCTTAGCCTTTTTATAAGAGGGTCTCGGAGCCTCAACAGAAACAACAGCATGAAAGAGGACATATGGCATCCTTTTGAACAATTGATTACAGTTAAGGCATTGATTTTAGAATCCCTGAGATAATTTATATGAACAGGGAAATAGAAAAAAAAATTGATTGGACACCCAGTACACTTCTTTATCCTTAGGCCTTTTTATAAGAGGGTCCCGGAGCCTCAACCAAAACAACAGCATGAAAGAGGACATATGGCATCCTTTTGAACAATTAATTACAGGTAAGGCATTGATTTAAGAATCCCGGAGATAATTTATATGAACCGGGAAATAGAAAAAAACATTGATTGGACACCCAGTACACTTCTTTATCCTTAGGACTTTTTAGCAGAGGGTCCAGGACCATCAACAGAAACAACTGCAGGAAAGAGGACATATGGCATCCTTTTGAACAATAGATGACAGGTAAGGCATTGATTTTAGAAACCCAGAGATAATTTGTTGCAACTGGCAAATCAAAAAAAAACATTGATTGGACACCCAGTACACTTCTTTATCCTTTTGCCTTGTTATAAGAGGGTCCCGGACCCTCAACAAAAACAAGAGCAGGGAGCTGGGCATAGGAGTACAAGGGAGTGTGACAATAATAATGTGAAGGGGAAGATTGCGGAGTTGTGGCATTTTGAATTTGTTATCGTGGGAAGTACTTGCAATGACCTTGCTCTGGTGAATCCATATCGCAAATGTCTTTTTTAAGGCACTGTTTGTCTATTTTTTGAATATCAGCATTTGGTAAATGAAGCGTGACTTAAGGCTGGTGAGAACCGACCTTTCTTCTGGCTGTTTGAAAATGTTGTGGCTCTGGACAAACATGTGAATAAGGGTCCATCGGCCATATTCTTCACGCAACCCCTTTGATGATTGACGCTAAAAATGTGTCACCTGCAAGCAGAGATCGTTACTTCTGTCTAAATCTTCCTGGTATGGACAGGCCACTGTTTCCCACAGCAAGTCATAAGCTTGAACTACAAGATTGTCTTGAGTATGGTAGGAAATCATAGTTTATTAAAGTCTGTACTATCACCACAAAAGCTGAACTTCTTGAAGCAATGAAAATGCCAGCAATTTCCTGTGTTTATGGATGACAAGGAGGACGTCCTGTCGTGCACAGAGATGGAGAGTATTTTTGGTTTCCCTGTACACAACACAGAGATGTCTCCAACATCACCATAAACACAAGACAGCTACTCTTGTGAAGTTCCTGGAGTGTTCCGGTAGCCATCTCTTTGTGCCCCGAAAGGAATACTTTATCAGTCTTTTTGTATACATTTGACATCAGATTTGGAGACTGTGGTGACGCATATTTTATTTACTGTTGTGCAAGCTGTGGCAATTTCAATTGGCATTAAAAAGTAAGATTTTGAGACTGGTGACGCACATTTTATGCACGCTGTGGCAATTGCAATTTGCAGTGAAAATAATCTGCTAAGTAACAACCACTACATAGGACCATGCCTAACTCCTGAAGTCATGCTTCAGTTAGTAACTCAAGTTAAATTAATTTTTTTTATTTTTATTATTATTATGCTCAGCAGATTCAAAACATACCATTCTTCTAGTCATATCACACGACATGTCAAAATGCTGCATGGAAAATGGCAGTGTGCAAAGTCATAATCTTAGTGAACCTATAAGTGCATTAAATTTTCTAAAATAAACAAAAATACAGAGAAATTTTTTTTAAAAAAAAAAGAAAAGAGGACATATGGCATCCTTTTGAACAATAGATTACATTTAAGGCATTGATTTTAGAAACCCAGAGATAATTTGTTGCAACCGGGAAATCTAAATAAACATTGATTAGACACCAAGTACACTTATTTATCCTTAGGCCTTTTTAGCAGAGGCTCCAGGACCCTCAACAAAACCAGCAGCAGGAAAGAGGACATATGGCATCCTTTTGAAAAATAGATTACAGGAAAGGCATTGATTTTAGAAACACAGAGATAATTAGTTGCAACCGGAAATCTAAAAAAACATTGATTAGACACGCAGTACACATATTTAACCTTAGGCCTTTTTATAAGAGGATCCCGGAGCCTCAAAAAAACAGCAGCAGAAAAGAGGACATATGGCATCCTTTTGAACAATTGATTACAGTTAAGGCATTGATTTTAGAATCCCTGAGATAATTTATATGAACAGGGAAATAGAAAAAAAAATTGATTGGACACCCAGTACACTTCTTTATCCTTAGGCCTTTTTATAAGAGGGTCCCGGAGCCTCAACCAAAACAACAGCATGAAAGAGGACATATGGCATCCTTTTGAACAATTAATTACAGGTAAGGCATTGATTTAAGAATCCCTGAGATAATTTATATGAACCGGGAAATAGAAAAAAACATTGATTGGACACCCAGTACACTTCTTTATCCTTAGGACTTTTTAGCAGAGGGTCCAGGACCATCAACAGAAACAACTGCAGGAAAGAGGACATATGGCATCCTTTTGAACAATAGATGACAGGTAAGGCATTGATTTTAGAAACCCAGAGATAATTTGTTGCAACTGGCAAATAAAAAAAAAACATTGATTGGACACCCAGTACACTTCTTTATCCTTTTGCCTTGTTATAAGAGGGTCCCGGACCCTCAACAAAAACAAGAGCAGGGAGCTGGGCATAGGAGTACAAGGGAGTGTGACAATAATAATGTGAAGGGGAAGATTGCGGAGTTGTGGCATTTTGAATTTGTTATCGTGGGAAGTACTTGCAATGACCTTGCTCTGGTGAATCCATATCGCAAATGTCTTTTTTAAGGCACTGTTTGTCTATTTTTTGAATATCAGCATTTGGTAAATGAAGCGTGACTTAAGGCTGGTGAGAACCGACCTTTCTTCTGGCTGTTTGAAAATGTTGTGGCTCTGGACAAACATGTGAATAAGGGTCCATCGGCCATATTCTTCACGCAACCCCTTTGATGATTGACGCTAAAAATGTGTCACCTGCAAGCAGAGATCGTTACTTCTGTCTAAATCTTCCTGGTATGGACAGGCCACTGTTTCCCACAGCAAGTCATAAGCTTGAACTACAAGATTGTCTTGAGTATGGTAGGAAATCATAGTTTATTAAAGTCTGTACTATCACCACAAAAGCTGAACTTCTTGAAGCAATGAAAATGCCAGCAATTTCCTGTGTTTATGGATGACAAGGAGGACGTCCTGTCGTGCACAGAGATGGAGAGTATTTTTGGTTTCCCTGTACACAACACAGAGATGTCTCCAACATCACCATAAACACAAGACAGCTACTCTTGTGAAGTTCCTGGAGTGTTCCGGTAGCCATCTCTTTGTGCCCCGAAAGGAATACTTTATCAGTCTTTTTGTATACATTTGACATCAGATTTGGAGACTGTGGTGATGCATATTTTATTTACTGTTGTGCAAGCTGTGGCAATTTCAATTGGCATTAAAAAGTAAGATTTGGAGACTGGTGACGCACATTTTATGCACGCTGTGGCAATTGCAATTTGCAGTGAAAAGAATCTGCTAAGTAACAACCACTACATAGGACCATGCCTAACTCCTGAAGTCATGCTTCAGTTAGTAACTCAAGTTAAATTAATTTTTTTTATTTTTATTATTATTATGCTCAGCAGATTCAAAACATACCATTCTTCTAGTCATATCACACGACATGTCAAAATGCTGCATGGAAAATGGCAGTGTGCAAAGTCATAATCTTAGTGAACCTATAAGTGCATTAAATTTTCTAAAATAAACAAAAATACAGAGAAAAATTTTTTTAAAAAAAAAGAAAAGAGGACATATGGCATCCTTTTGAACAATAGATTACATTTAAGGCATTGATTTTAGAAACCCAGAGATAATTTGTTGCAACCGGGAAATCTAAATAAACATTGATTAGACACCAAGTACACTTATTTATCCTTAGGCCTTTTTAGCAGAGGCTCCAGGACCCTCAACAAAACCAGCAGCAGGAAAGAGGACATATGGCATCCTTTTGAAAAATAGATTACAGGAAAGGCATTGATTTTAGAAACACAGAGATAATTAGTTGCAACCGGAAATCTAAAAAAACATTGATTAGACACGCAGTACACATATTTAACCTTAGGCCTTTTTATAAGAGGATCCCGGAGCCTCAAAAAAACAGCAGCAGAAAAGAGGACATATGGCATCCTTTTGAACAATTGATTACAGTTAAGGCATTGATTTTAGAATCCCTGAGATAATTTATATGAACAGGGAAATAGAAAAAAAAATTGATTGGACAACCAGTACACTTCTTTATCCTTAGGCCTTTTTATAAGAGGGTCCCGGAGCCTCAACCGAAACAACAGCATGAAAGAGGACATATGGCATCCTTTTGAACAATTAATTACAGGTAAGGCATTGATTTAAGAATCCCGGAGATAATTTATATGAACCGGGAAATAGAAAAAAACATTGATTGGACACCCAGTACACTTCTTTATCCTTAGGACTTTTTAGCAGAGGGTCCAGGACCATCAACAGAAACAACTGCAGGAAAGAGGACATATGGCATCCTTTTGAACAATAGATGACAGGTAAGGCATTGATTTTAGAAACCCAGAGATAATTTGTTGCAACTGGCAAATAAAAAAAAACATTGATTGGACACCCAGTACACTTCTTTATCCTTTTGCCTTGTTATAAGAGGGTCCCGGACCCTCAACAAAAACAAGAGCAGGGAGCTGGGCATAGGAGTACAAGGGAGTGTGACAATAATAATGTGAAGGGGAAGATTGCGGAGTTGTGGCATTTTGAATTTGTTATCGTGGGAAGTACTTGCAATGACCTTGCTCTGGTGAATCCATATCGCAAATGTCTTTTTTAAGGCACTGTTTGTCTATTTTTTGAATATCAGCATTTGGTAAATGAAGCGTGACTTAAGGCTGGTGAGAACCGACCTTTCTTCTGGCTGTTTGAAAATGTTGTGGCTCTGGACAAACATGTGAATAAGGGTCCATCGGCCATATTCTTCACGCAACCCCTTTGATGATTGACGCTAAAAATGTGTCACCTGCAAGCAGAGATCGTTACTTCTGTCTAAATCTTCCTGGTATGGACAGGCCACTGTTTCCCACAGCAAGTCATAAGCTTGAACTACAAGATTGTCTTGAGTATGGTAGGAAATCATAGTTTATTAAAGTCTGTACTATCACCACAAAAGCTGAACTTCTTGAAGCAATGAAAATGCCAGCAATTTCCTGTGCTTATGGATGACAAGGAGGACGTCCTGTCGTGCACAGAGATGGAGAGTATTTTTGGTTTCCCTGTACACAACACAGAGATGTCTCCAACATCACCATAAACACAAGACAGCTACTCTTGTGAAGTTCCTGGAGTGTTCCGGTAGCCATCTCTTTGTGCCCCGAAAGGAATACTTTATCAGTCTTTTTGTATACATTTGACATCAGATTTGGAGACTGTGGTGACGCATATTTTATTTACTGTTGTGCAAGCTGTGGCAATTTCAATTGGCATTAAAAAGTAAGATTTGGAGACTGGTGACGCACATTTTATGCACGCTGTGGCAATTGCAATTTGCAGTGAAAAGAATCTGCTAAGTAACAACCACTACATAGGACCACGCCTAACTCCTGAAGTCATGCTTCAGTTAGTAACTCAAGTTAAATTAATTTTTTTTTATTTTTATTATTATTATGCTCAGCAGATTCAAAACATACTATTCTTCTAGTCATATCACACGACATGTCAAAATGCTGCATGGAAAATGGCAGTGTGCAAAGTCATAATCTTAGTGAACCTATAAGTGCATTAAATTTTCTAAAATAAACAAAAATACAGAGAAATTTTTTTAAAAAAAAAAAGAAAAGAGGACATATGGCATCCTTTTGAACAATAGATTACATTTAAGGCATTGATTTTAGAAACCCAGAGATAATTTGTTGCAACCGGGAAATCTAAAAAAACATTGATTAGACACCCAGTACACTTATTTATCCTTAGGCCTTTTTAGCAGAGGCTCCAGGACCCTCAACAAAACCAGCAGCAGGAAAGAGGACATATGGCATCCTTTTGAAAAATAGATTACAGGAAAGGCATTGATTTTAGAAACACAGAGATAATTAGTTGCAACCGGAAATCTAAAAAAACATTGATTAGACACGCAGTACACATATTTAACCTTAGGCCTTTTTATAAGAGGATCCCGGAGCCTCAAAAAAACAGCAGCAGAAAAGAGGACATATGGCATCCTTTTGAACAATTGATTACAGTTAAGGCATTGATTTTAGAATCCCTGAGATAATTTATATGAACAGGGAAATAGAAAAAAAAATTGATTGGACAACCAGTACACTTCTTTATCCTTAGGCCTTTTTATAAGAGGGTCCCGGAGCCTCAACCAAAACAACAGCATGAAAGAGGACATATGGCATCCTTTTGAACAATTAATTACAGGTAAGGCATTGATTTAAGAATCCCGGAGATAATTTATATGAACCGGGAAATAGAAAAAAACATTGATTGGACACCCAGTACACTTTTTTATCCTTAGGACTTTTTAGCAGAGGGTCCAGGACCATCAACAGAAACAACTGCAGGAAAGAGGACATATGGCATCCTTTTGAACAATAGATGACAGGTAAGGCATTGATTTTAGAAACCCATAGATAATTTGTTGCAACGGGCAAATAAAAAAAAACATTGATTGGACACCCAGTACACTTCTTTATCCTTTTGCCTTGTTATAAGAGGGTCCCGGACCCTCAACAAAAACAAGAGCAGGGAGCTGGGCATAGGAGTACAAGGGAGTGTGACAATAATAATGTGAAGGGGAAGATTGCGGAGTTGTGGCATTTTGAATTTGTTATCGTGGGAAGTACTTGCAATGACCTTGCTCTGGTGAATCCATATCGCAAATGTCTTTTTTAAGGCACTGTTTGTCTATTTTTTGAATATCAGCATTTGGTAAATGAAGCGTGACTTAAGGCTGGTGAGAACCGACCTTTCTTCTGGCTGTTTGAAAATGTTGTGGCTCTGGACAAACATGTGAATAAGGGTCCATCGGCCATATTCTTCACGCAACCCCTTTGATGATTGACGCTAAAAATGTGTCACCTGCAAGCAGAGATCGTTACTTCTGTCTAAATCTTCCTGGTATGGACAGGCCACTGTTTCCCACAGCAAGTCATAAGCTTGAACTACAAGATTGTCTTGAGTATGGTAGGAAATCATAGTTTATTAAAGTCTGTACTATCACCACAAAAGCTGAACTTCTTGAAGCAATGAAAATGCCAGCAATTTCCTGTGTTTATGGATGACAAGGAGGACGTCCTGTCGTGCACAGAGATGGAGAGTATTTTTGGTTTCCCTGTACACAACACAGAGATGTCTCCAACATCACCATAAACACAAGACAGCTACTCTTGTGAAGTTCCTGGAGTGTTCCGGTAGCCATCTCTTTGTGCCCCGAAAGGAATACTTTATCAGTCTTTTTGTATACATTTGACATCAGATTTGGAGACTGTGGTGACGCATATTTTATTTACTGTTGTGCAAGCTGTGGCAATTTCAATTGGCATTAAAAAGTAAGATTTGGAGACTGGTGACGCACATTTTATGCACGCTGTGGCAATTGCAATTTGCAGTGAAAAGAATCTGCTAAGTAACAACCACTACATAGGACCATGCCTAACTCCTGAAGTCATGCTTCAGTTAGTAACTCAAGTTAAATTAATTTTTTTTATTTTTATTATTATTATGCTCAGCAGATTCAAAACATACCATTCTTCTAGTCATATCACACGACATGTCAAAATGCTGCATGGAAAATGGCAGTGTGCAAAGTCATAATCTTAGTGAACCTATAAGTGCATTAAATTTTCTAAAATAAACAAAAATACAGAGAAAATTTTTTTTAAAAAAAAAAGAAAAGAGGACATATGGCATCCTTTTGAACAATAGATTACATTTAAGGCATTGATTTTAGAAACCCAGAGATAATTTGTTGCAACCGGGAAATCTAAATAAACATTGATTAGACACCAAGTACACTTATTTATCCTTAGGCCTTTTTAGCAGAGGCTCCAGGACCCTCAACAAAACCAGCAGCAGGAAAGAGGACATATGGCATCCTTTTGAAAAATAGATTACAGGAAAGGCATTGATTTTAGAAACACAGAGATAATTAGTTGCAACCGGAAATCTAAAAAAACATTGATTAGACACGCAGTACACATATTTAACCTTAGGCCTTTTTATAAGAGGATCCCGGAGCCTCAAAAAAACAGCAGCAGAAAAGAGGACATATGGCATCCTTTTGAACAATTGATTACAGTTAAGGCATTGATTTTAGAATCCCTGAGATAATTTATATGAACAGGGAAATAGAAAAAAAAATTGATTGGACAACCAGTACACTTCTTTATCCTTAGGCCTTTTTATAAGAGGGTCCCGGAGCCTCAACCGAAACAACAGCATGAAAGAGGACATATGGCATCCTTTTGAACAATTAATTACAGGTAAGGCATTGATTTAAGAATCCCGGAGATAATTTATATGAACCGGGAAATAGAAAAAAACATTGATTGGACACCCAGTACACTTCTTTATCCTTAGGACTTTTTAGCAGAGGGTCCAGGACCATCAACAGAAACAACTGCAGGAAAGAGGACATATGGCATCCTTTTGAACAATAGATGACAGGTAAGGCATTGATTTTAGAAACCCAGAGATAATTTGTTGCAACTGGCAAATAAAAAAAAACATTGATTGGACACCCAGTACACTTCTTTATCCTTTTGCCTTGTTATAAGAGGGTCCCGGACCCTCAACAAAAACAAGAGCAGGGAGCTGGGCATAGGAGTACAAGGGAGTGTGACAATAATAATGTGAAGGGGAAGATTGCGGAGTTGTGGCATTTTGAATTTGTTATCGTGGGAAGTACTTGCAATGACCTTGCTCTGGTGAATCCATATCGCAAATGTCTTTTTTAAGGCACTGTTTGTCTATTTTTTGAATATCAGCATTTGGTAAATGAAGCGTGACTTAAGGCTGGTGAGAACCGACCTTTCTTCTGGCTGTTTGAAAATGTTGTGGCTCTGGACAAACATGTGAATAAGGGTCCATCGGCCATATTCTTCACGCAACCCCTTTGATGATTGACGCTAAAAATGTGTCACCTGCAAGCAGAGATCGTTACTTCTGTCTAAATCTTCCTGGTATGGACAGGCCACTGTTTCCCACAGCAAGTCATAAGCTTGAACTACAAGATTGTCTTGAGTATGGTAGGAAATCATAGTTTATTAAAGTCTGTACTATCACCACAAAAGCTGAACTTCTTGAAGCAATGAAAATGCCAGCAATTTCCTGTGCTTATGGATGACAAGGAGGACGTCCTGTCGTGCACAGAGATGGAGAGTATTTTTGGTTTCCCTGTACACAACACAGAGATGTCTCCAACATCACCATAAACACAAGACAGCTACTCTTGTGAAGTTCCTGGAGTGTTCCGGTAGCCATCTCTTTGTGCCCCGAAAGGAATACTTTATCAGTCTTTTTGTATACATTTGACATCAGATTTGGAGACTGTGGTGACGCATATTTTATTTACTGTTGTGCAAGCTGTGGCAATTTCAATTGGCATTAAAAAGTAAGATTTGGAGACTGGTGACGCACATTTTATGCACGCTGTGGCAATTGCAATTTGCAGTGAAAAGAATCTGCTAAGTAACAACCACTACATAGGACCACGCCTAACTCCTGAAGTCATGCTTCAGTTAGTAACTCAAGTTAAATTAAATTTTTTTTATTTTTATTATTATTATGCTCAGCAGATTCAAAACATACTATTCTTCTAGTCATATCACACGACATGTCAAAATGCTGCATGGAAAATGGCAGTGTGCAAAGTCATAATCTTAGTGAACCTATAAGTGCATTAAATTTTCTAAAATAAACAAAAATACAGAGAAATTTTTTTAAAAAAAAAAAGAAAAGAGGACATATGGCATCCTTTTGAACAATAGATTACATTTAAGGCATTGATTTTAGAAACCCAGAGATAATTTGTTGCAACCGGGAAATCTAAAAAAACATTGATTAGACACCCAGTACACTTATTTATCCTTAGGCCTTTTTAGCAGAGGCTCCAGGACCCTCAACAAAACCAGCAGCAGAAAAGAGGACATATGGCATCCTTTTGAAAAATAGATTACAGGAAAGGCATTGATTTTAGAAACACAGAGATAATTAGTTGCAACCGGAAATCTAAAAAAACATTGATTAGACACGCAGTACACATATTTAACCTTAGGCCTTTTTATAAGAGGATCCCGGAGCCTCAAAAAAACAGCAGCAGAAAAGAGGACATATGGCATCCTTTTGAACAATTGATTACAGTTAAGGCATTGATTTTAGAATCCCTGAGATAATTTATATGAACAGGGAAATAGAAAAAAAAATTGATTGGACAACCAGTACACTTCTTTATCCTTAGGCCTTTTTATAAGAGGGTCCCGGAGCCTCAACCAAAACAACAGCATGAAAGAGGACATATGGCATCCTTTTGAACAATTAATTACAGGTAAGGCATTGATTTAAGAATCCCGGAGATAATTTATATGAACCGGGAAATAGAAAAAAACATTGATTGGACACCCAGTACACTTTTTTATCCTTAGGACTTTTTAGCAGAGGGTCCAGGACCATCAACAGAAACAACTGCAGGAAAGAGGACATATGGCATCCTTTTGAACAATAGATGACAGGTAAGGCATTGATTTTAGAAACCCATAGATAATTTGTTGCAACGGGCAAATAAAAAAAAACATTGATTGGACACCCAGTACACTTCTTTATCCTTTTGCCTTGTTATAAGAGGGTCCCGGACCCTCAACAAAAACAAGAGCAGGGAGCTGGGCATAGGAGTACAAGGGAGTGTGACAATAATAATGTGAAGGGGAAGATTGCGGAGTTGTGGCATTTTGAATTTGTTATCGTGGGAAGTACTTGCAATGACCTTGCTCTGGTGAATCCATATCGCAAATGTCTTTTTTAAGGCACTGTTTGTCTATTTTTTGAATATCAGCATTTGGTAAATGAAGCGTGACTTAAGGCTGGTGAGAACCGACCTTTCTTCTGGCTGTTTGAAAATGTTGTGGCTCTGGACAAACATGTGAATAAGGGTCCATCGGCCATATTCTTCACGCAACCCCTTTGATGATTGACGCTAAAAATGTGTCACCTGCAAGCAGAGATCGTTACTTCTGTCTAAATCTTCCTGGTATGGACAGGCCACTGTTTCCCACAGCAAGTCATAAGCTTGAACTACAAGATTGTCTTGAGTATGGTAGGAAATCATAGTTTATTAAAGTCTGTACTATCACCACAAAAGCTGAACTTCTTGAAGCAATGAAAATGCCAGCAATTTCCTGTGCTTATGGATGACAAGGAGGACGTCCTGTCGTGCACAGAGATGGAGAGTATTTTTGGTTTCCCTGTACACAACACAGAGATGTCTCCAACATCACCATAAACACAAGACAGCGACTCTTGTGAAGTTCCTGGAGTGTTCCGGTAGCCATCTCTTTGCGCCCGAAAGGAATACTTTATCAGTCTTTTTGTATACATTTGACATCAGATTTGGAGACTGTGGTGACGCACATTTTATTTACTGTTGTGCAAGCTGTGGCAATTTCAATTGGCATTAAAAAGTAAGATTTGGAGACTGGTGACGCACATTTTATGCACGCTGTGGCAATTGCAATTTGCAGTGAAAAGAATCTGCTAAGTAACAACCACTACCTAGGACCACGCCTGACTCCTGAAGTCATGCTTCAGTTAGTAACTCAAGTTAATTAAATTATTTTTTTTTTTTTATTATTATGCTCAGCAGATTCAAAACATACCATTCTTCTAGTCATATCACACGACATGTCAAAATGCTGCATGGAAAATGGCAGTGTGCAAAGTCATAATCTTAGTGAACCTATAAGTGCATTAAATTTTCTAAAATAAACAAAAATACCGAGAGAAAAAAAAAAAAAAAGGAAAGAGGACATATGGCATCCTTTTGAACAATAGATTACATTTAAGTCATTGATTTTAGAAACCCAGAGATAATTTGTTGCAACCGGGAAATCTAAAAAAACATTGATTAGACACCCAGTACACTTATTTATCCTTAGGCCTTTTTAGCAGAGGCTCCAGGACCCTCAACAAAACCAGCAGCAGGAAAGAGGACATATGGCATCCTTTGAAAAATAGATTACAGGAAAGGCATTGATTTTAGAAACACGGAGATAATTAGTTGCAACCGGGAAATCTAAAAAAACATTGATTAGACACCCAGTACACTTATTTATCCTTAGGCCTTTTTAGCAGAGGCTCCAGGACCCTCAACAAAACTAGCAGCAGGAAAGAGGACATATGGCATCCTTTTGAAAATTAGATTACAGGAAAGGCATTGATTTTAGAAACCCGGAGATAATTTGTTGCAACCGGGAATTTGAATCAAACAAATGATTCGATGGACACCCAGTACACTTCTTTCTCCTTAGGCCTTTTTATAAGAGGGTCCAGGACCCTCAAACAAAAGACCAGCAGGAAAGAGGACATATGGCATCCTTTTGAACAATAGAGTACAGGTACAGCATTGATTTTACAAACCCAGAGATAATTTTTGGTAAATGGGAAATAGAAAAAAACATTGAGTGGACACCCAGTATACTTCTTTCTCCTTAGGCCTTTTTATAAGAGGGTCCAGGACCCTCAAACAAAAGACCAGCAGGAAAGAGGACATATGGCATCCTTTTGAACAATAGAGTACAGGTACAGCATTGATTTTACAAACCCAGAGATAATTTTGGTCAAATGGGAAATAGAAAAATACATTGAGTGGACACCCAGTACACTTCTTTCTCCTTAGGCCTTTTAATAAGAGGGTCCAGGACCCTAAAAAAAAAAACACCAGCAGGAAAGAGAACATATGGCATCCTTTTGAACAATAGAGTACAGGTATAGCATTGATTTTACAAACCCAGAGATAATTTTGGGCAAATGGGAAATAGAAAAAAACATTGAGTGGACAGCCAGTACACTTCTTTCTACTTAGGCCTTTTTATAAGAGGGTCCAGGACCCTCAAAAACAAAACACCAGCAGGAAAGAGAACATATGACATCCTTTTGAACAATAGAGTACTGCTATGGCATTGATTTTAGAAACCAAGAGATAATTGTTTGGAAACGTGAAATTGCCCAAAAATACATGCTTGGACACCCACTCCAGGTCGTTCTCCTTCAGCCTTTTTATAAGAGGGTCCAGCACCCTCAACAGAAACAACTGCAGGAAACACCACCACATATGCCATCCTTTTGCACAAGCGAGTACAGGTATGGCATCCATTTTAGAAACCCGGAGATAATTGAGAGGAACCGGGAACATTTTTCTAAAAATTTGCTGGGGCACCCATTACAGGTCGTTCTCCTTCAGCCTTTTTATACCATGGACCACGACCCGCAACAGGCACAAAAGCATGAAACACCAGATATGCCACCCTTTTGCACAATAGAGTACAGTTATGGCATAGATGGAACACGGAGATAATTTAGAGCAACCAAGAGACGGATAAAGATGCTCGGTCGGTCCTCCTCCTTCAAATTTGTGGCAATGCGCGTTCAATTTAATGGTCCACCAGATATGAGTGGTGTGCTAAGTTGTACTATTCGTAACAGTTTAATCACTGTTATGTGCCTTATTTTTTTTTATTTGAGTTTTGTACCTACAGAGCAGCAGCAGAGGCCAGAAAAATTAGGAATGTACAAATGACTGAAAAATGTGGGTATTGTTGTAGCAACTGCTGTAGCAGCGGCCAGAAAAATTGATGTTTGTAAAACATTTATAAAGTGCCCTAAAAGCTTGTGGCTTGAACACTAGTTGTTAGCGGATAAGTCAAGCAAGTCCTCCGGCTTTATAACAAAAAAAAAGGCCAGCCTGTGTACCAGTTGTAGCCCAAGCCAGCTCATCTCATCATCAGGCCTTTTTTATTCAAATGTATCGCCCAATGTCAGTCCCTTCGGGATCCAGCCCTCATTCATTTTTATAAAAGTGAGATAGTCAAGGCTTTTTTGACCTAGGCGACTTCTCTTCTCAGTGATAAAACCTCCTGCTGCACTGAAAGTCCTTTCGGACAGGACACTTGAAGCGGGGAAGGCCAGAAGTTCCATTGCAAATTGGGATAGCTCAGGCCACAAGTCAAGCCTGCACACCCAGTAGTCAAGGGGTCCATCGCTCCTGAGAGTGTCGAGATCCGCAGTTAAAGGGACAGTAAACCTTAAAAATAATGTTATATAATTCTGCACATAGTGCAGAATTATATAACATTATATTAGCCAAATATTATTTAAACGTAATTTCCCTTATTCATTTTTAAAAGAAAGCGCTGTTTCACAGACCCGCTCTCTGCTCTCTGCTGAGCGGGTCTGTTATATTTCCTCAGCGCATCGGGCCAGCTGTATAGTCACAGCCTGGCCCGACCGCGCCATAAGACTAAGTGCAGCTCGCTCCTGTCAAAAAAAATAATAACTAGTGTTTCAGTGAAGATATCACTAAAACACTTATAAGATGCGCCTAGGATAAGTATTGCAAAGATTAATAATATAAAGAATATATAAACTGTAAAGAAAAAAATAATAAAAAAATTAATATAATAACTTGTGTTTCAGTGAAGATATCACTAAAACACTTATAAGATGCGCCTAGGATAAGTATTGCAAAGATTAATGATATAAAGAATATATAAACTGTAAAGAAAAAAATAATAAAAAAATTAATTAAATATAATAATGTATAAAAAATGGTAATAGCAGTATTAAAATATTAGTATCAGAAATGGCAATAGCAGTATTATAATATTAATATCAGAACATTGCTTGTAATGACGCTCAAAAAATAAAAGTAAAAGTAAAGGTAACAATAAAACCTGTGAAGTTCAATGTATGTATTCTGATACAGAGTCCAAGAATATACAATGGCAATTCCAGAAGCTGATAGACAGGTGAGGGTATTCCAAGATAGTATAGGCTGCTCCTCCAGGGTGTTGTGCCGCAACACAGATGATATATCTAGGAAGGAAATGATAGAGGGCGCCACATGGTGCAGATCATAAAAATAAATAAAAACAGCAGCAAATGGATCACAAGAATCCTACTCACACAGTGTAGAGCACTAATGTGCAGTATTCGCAGTCCGGAACCACACGTCGTCCGGTAGACCTCTTTCAGGGGATGTCGTCAGGTGGGATTCCTCGTCTCACCAGGGAGAGTCCAGGGAAATCCAAAATGGTATGATGGGAGCAAGTCAGTATCCAATATGGTTCATACCAGATAGTCCCCAAAAAAACCAAATGGATGGTAGTGATATAAAATTGGCCTAGGCCAAAAATGATGCAGCAGATAGAGAGTTAAAATGTAATAAAATTTATTCTAAATTAAAACAACAGCAACGCGTTTCTCAGTGTTCAACACTGTTTCATCAGGCTGATGAAACCATATTGGATACTGACTTGCTCCCATCATACCATTTTGGATTTCCCTGGACTCTCCCTGGTGAGACGAGGAATCCCACCTAACGACATCCCCTGAAAGAGGTCTACCGGACGACGCGTGGTTCCGGACTGCGAATACTGCACATTAGTGCTCTACACTGTGTGAGTAGGATTCTTGTAATCCATTTGCTGCTGTTTTTATTTATTTTTATGATCTGCACCATGTGGCGCCCTCTATCCTTTCCTTCCTAGACCATAGATGTGGAGCAAGACGCAGAAGTTGAAGAGGACTCAGCCGAGGAAGAGGTTATGGAAGAAGATGGAGTAAGAGGAGTAGAGGAGGTGGCGGTGTCACCAACTCTCCATGCTTGTCAGAAGTCAGCAGGTTTACCCAATGCGCAGTGTAGGTGATATACCTGCCCTGACCATGCCTTGCAGACCAGCTATCCATGGTCATATGGACCCTTGCCCCAATGCTGTGTGCCAGACATGCCATAACTTCCTTTCTCACAACAGAGTACAGGTTTGGGATTGCCTTTTGTGAAAAGAAATTTCTGCCAGGTACCTTCCACTGCGGTGTCCCAATAGATACAAATTTTTTGAAAGCATCAGACACCACCAGCTTGTATGGTAAAAGCTGGCGGGCTAAGAGTTCAGACAAGCCAGCTGTCAGACGCCGGGCAAGGGGGTGACTTTGAGAAATTGGCTTCTTACGCTCAAACATGTCCTTGACAGACAGCTGACTGTGGGCAGATGACCAGGAACTGCTACATAAGAGAGACTGAGTGGAGGATGGTTGAGAGGGGGCAAGGAGGACAGCACTGGTTGACGTGGCTGAAGATGCTGGAGCAGGAGGAGGAGGGCGGCTTTCACTTTGTGTGCTGCTTCTACTCATGTGTTCTTCCCATCGGCCTTTGTGATGGGAGACCATGTGCCTTCGCAAAGCAGTTGTACCTAGGTGGGTGTTGGACTTCTCACGACTCAGTTTCTTTTGGCACAGGTTGCAAATGGCATCGCTGTTGTCAGAGGCAGACACACAAAAAAAATGCCACACTGCTGAGCTCTGCGATGACGGCATTCTGGTGGTGGCAACAGCATGCGTTGATGGGCGTCGGTGTGCTGTCTGGCTGACCCCGGGTGCCGATGCATGCTGTCTGACTGTGCCACTAGCTCCTTGAGACGACCTCCCCATGCTTCCAAATCGTCTCCTCCTCCTCCTCCTCTCTGTCTCACCATCTGAACTTTCCCCCTCTTCTTCTTCTCTTCTAGCAGGCACCCATGTGACATCCACCGACACATCATCATCAACCGCTTCACTTGTATCTGACACATCAAGAAAGGAAGCAGCAGAGGGTACAACATCATCAGCATCACACCGTACCTCCATGTCGGTAATGCTGCCTGACTGAGACTGATCACTATTATCTACATCCTCTGTCAATGATGGTTGCGCATCACTCATTTCTTCCACCTGATGTGTCAATAACTCCTGTGACAGATTAAGTGAAGCGGCTGTGGTGCTAGTGTTGGTGGTGGTGACAGGCGGGGGAGTGGCACTGGTCACTTGAGACCTGCCCAAAGCACAGCAGGACATAGATGGTGCATCAAGGTTAGGAGGACTAGCAGCGGAAGCTGAAGAAGATTGGGTGTCCTGAGTTAGCCATTCAACTAGGTCCTCCTCAGAACTTTTTGCGTCCCCCCTGGCACCCGGCGTCTGAACAATGTGCATATTTGTAGGGTCTAAAGGAATCACAGCACCATGACCACGACCACGGAACCTGCGGGGTGGCCTGCCTCTGCCTGTCATTTTTTTTTAAATGGACAATAACAATACTATTACACCAATTATATGAGTGGTGGCACTGTGAAAGTGGGCACAGTATACGCTGTGAGACTGACAACAACAAAAAAGACAGATGTTTTAAAAATCACAAATTGTTAATTTTTTAAAATATTAAAAGTACTGTGACAACAAATATGATTGTTGGCACTAGTTGGCAAATGGGCCTGTCTGGCACACACGCTGGGAGAAAGGAAACTGCAATTCAATGGCACTAGGAGACTGAAGAATCACAGTCAAAACAGTCATGATCAACAAAAATTCCAATCCTGTTACAATAAATATGATTGGTGGCACTAATTGGCTAGTTGGGACTGGCACACAGGCAGGCAGGCAGGCAGGAGGAAAATGCAATTCAAGGGCACTAGTAGACTGCAGATTGACAGTCAAAACAGTGATGATTGACAAATTTTGCAATACTGTTAAAAGAAATATGATTGCTGGCACTAATTGAATAGTTGGGCCTGGCACACAGGCTGGCAGGCAGGAGAAAAGTGCAATTCAATGGCACGAGCAAACTGAGGATTAAGAACAACAATCAAAAAATTTTTAATACTGTGACAACAATTATGATTGGTGTAAATAGTTGGCAAGACGGCCTGGCACACAGGCTGCAAGGCAGGAGGTAAATGCAATTCAAGGACACTAGGAGACTGAATACTGACAGTCAAAACAGTGATGATTGACAATTTTTGCAATACTGTTAAAAGAAATATGATTGCTGGGAATAATTGGCTAGGTGGGCCTGGCACACAGGCTGCAAGGCAGGAGGAAAGTGCAATTCAATGGCACGAGCAAACTGAGGACTCTGAACAACTATTACCAAAAATTTTAATTTTTAATTATTAAGAATACTGTGACAACAAATATGATTGGTGTAAATATTTTTAAAGTAGGCCTGGCACACAGGCTGTCAGGCAGGAGAAAAGTGCAATTCAATGGCATGAGCAAACTGAGGATTAAGAACAAGAATAGAAAAACTTTTAATTTTTATTAGTAACAATACTGTGACAACAATTATGATTGAGGTAAATAGTTGGCAAGACGGCCTGGCACACAGGCTGGCAGGCCGGAGGTAAATGCAATTCAAGGACACTAGGAGACTGAATACTGACAGTCAAAACAGTGATGATTGACAATTTTTGCAATACTGTTAAAAGAAATATGATTGCTGGGAATAATTGGCTAGGTGGGCCTGGCACACAGGCTGCAAGGCAGGAGGTAAATGCAATTCAAGGACACTAGGAGACTGAATACTGACAGTCAAAACAGTTATGATTGACAATTTTTGCAATACTGTTAAAAGAAATATGATTGCTAGGAATAATTGGCTAGGTGGGCCTGGCACACAGGCTGCAAGGCAGGAGGAAAGTGCAATTCAATGGCACAAGCAAACTGAGGATTCAGAACAACACTTACCAAAAATTTTAATTTTTAATTATTAAGAATACTGTGACAACAAATATGATTGGTGTAAATATTTTTCAAGTAGGCCTGGCACACAGGCTGCCAGGCAGGAGAAAAGTGCAATTCAATGGCACGAGCAAACTGAGGATTAAGATCAACAATCAAAAATGTTTTATTTTTAATTAGTAACAATACTGTGACAACAATTATGATTGGTGTGAATAGTTGGCAAGATGGCCTGGCACACAGGCTGGCAGGCAGGAGGTAAATGTAATTCAAGGACACTAGGAGACTGAATACTGACAGTCAAAACAGTGATGATTGACAATTTTTGCAATACTGTTAAAAGAAATATGATTGCTGGGAATAATTGGCTAGGTGGTCCTGGCACACAGGCTGCAAGTCAGGAGGAAAGTGCAATTCAATGGCATGAGCAAACTGAGGATCCAGAACAACACTTACCAAAAATTTTAATTTTTAATTATTAAGAATACTGTGACAACAAATATGATTGGTGTAAATATTTTTCAAGTAGGCCTGGCACACAGGCTGCCAGGCAGGAGAAAAGTGCAATTCAATGGCACAAGCAAACTGAGGATTAAGAACAAGAATCAAAAAACTTTTAATTGTAATTAGTAACAATACTGTGACAACAATTATGATTGGTGTAAATAGTTGGCAAGACGGCCTGGCACAAAAGGCTGGCAGGCAGGAGGTAAATGCAATTCAAGGACACTAGGAGACTGAATACTGACAGTCAAAACAGTGATGATTGACAATTTTTGCAATACTGTTAAAAGAAATATGATTGCTGGGAATAATTGGCTAGGTGGGCCTGGCACACAGGCTGCAAGGCAGGAGGAAAGTGCAATTCAATGGCACGAGCAAACTGAGGATTCAGAACAACACTTACCAAAAATTTTAAATTTTAATTATTAAGAATACTGTGACAACAAATATGATTGGTGTAAATATTTTTCAAGTAGGCCTGGCACACAGGCTGCCAGGCAGGAGAAAAGTGCAATTCAATGGCACGAGCAAACTGAGGATTAAGAACAAGAATAAAAAAACTTTTAATTGTAATTAGTAACAATACTGTGACAACAATTATGATTGGTGTAAATAGTTGGCAAGACGGCCTGGCACACAGGCTGGCAGGCAGGAGGTAAATGCAATTCAAGGACACTAGGAGACTGAATACTGACAGTCAAAAAAGTGATGATTGCCAATTTTTGCAATACTGTTAAAAGAAATATGATTGCTGGGAATAATTGGCTAGGTGGGCCTGGCACACAGGCTGCAAGGCAGGAGGAAAGTGCAATTCAATGGCACGAGCAAACTGAGAATTAAGAACAAGAATCAAAAAACTTTTAATTGTAATTAGTAACAATACTGTGACAACAATTATGATTGGTGTAAATAGTTGGCAAGACGGCCTGGCACAAAAGGCTGGCAGGCAGGAGGTAAATGCAATTCAAGGACCCTAGGAGACTGAATACTGACAGTCAAAACAGTGATGATTGACAATTTTTGCAATACTGTTAAAAGAAATATGATTGCTGGGAATAATTGGCTAGGTGGTCCTGGCACACAGGCTGCAAGGCAGGAGGAAAGTGCAATTCAATGGCATGAGCAAACTGAGGATTCAGAACAACACTTACCAAAAATTTTAATTTTTAATTATTAAGAATACTGTGACAACAAATATGATTGGTGTAAATATTTTTCAAGTAGGCCTGGCACACAGGCTGCCAGGCAGGAGAAAAGTGCAATTCAATGGCACAAGCAAACTGAGGATTAAGAACAAGAATCAAAAAACTTTTAATTGTAATTAGTAACAATACTGTGACAACAATTATGATTGGTGTAAATAGTTGGCAAGACGGCCTGGCACAAAAGGCTGGCAGGCAGGAGGTAAATGCAATTCAAGGACACTAGGAGACTGAATACTGACAGTCAAAACAGTGATGATTGACAATTTTTGCAATACTGTTAAAAGAAATATGATTGCTGGGAATAATTGGCTAGGTGGGCCTGGCACACAGGCTGCAAGGCAGGAGGAAAGTGCAATTCAATGGCACGAGCAAACTGAGGATTCAGAACAACACTTACCAAAAATTTTAATTTTTAATTATTAAGAATACTGTGACAACAAATATGATTGGTGTAAATATTTTTCAAGTAGGCCTGGCACACAGGCTGCCAGGCAGGAGAAAAGTGCAATTCAATGGCACGAGCAAACTGAGGATTAAGAACAAGAATCAAAAAACTTTTAATTGTAATTAGTAACAATACTGTGACAACAATTATGATTGGTGTAAATAGTTGGCAAGACGGCCTGGCACACAGGCTGGCAGGCAGGAGGTAAATGCAATTCAAGGACACTAGGAGACTGAATACTGACAGTCAAAACAGTGATGATTGACAATTTTTGCAATACTGTTAAAAGAAATATGATTGCTGGGAATAATTGGCTAGGTGGGCCTGGCACACAGGCTGCAAGGCAGGAGGAAAGTGCAATTCAATGGCACGAGCAAACTGAGGATTAAGAACAAGAATCAAAAAACTTTTAATTGTAATTAGTAACAATACTGTGACAACAATTATGATTGGTGTAAATAGTTGGCAAGACGGCCTGGCACAAAAGGCTGGCAGGCAGGAGGTAAATGCAATTCAAGGACACTAGGAGACTGAATACTGACAGTCAAAACAGTGATGATTGACAAGTTTTGCAATACTGTTAAAAGAAATATGATTGCTGGTAATAATTGGCTAGGTGGCCCTGGCACACAGGCTGCAAGGCAGGAGGAAAGTGCAATTCAATGGCACGAGCAAACTGAGGATTTAGAACAACAATTGCCAAAAATTTTAATTTTTAATTATTAAGAATACTGTGACAACAAATATGATTGGTGTAAATATTTTTCAAGTAGGCCTGGCACACAGGCTGGCAGGCAGGAGAAAAGTGCAATTCAATGGCACGAGCAAACTGAGGATTAAGATCAACAATCAATTTTTTTTTAATTTTAATTAGTAACAATACTGTGACAACAATTATGATTGGTGTAAATAGTTGGCAAGACGGCCTGGCACAAAAGGCTGGCAGGCAGGAGGTAAATGCAATTCAAGGACACTAGGAGTCTGAATACTGACAGTCAAAACAGTGATGATTGACAATTTTTGCAATACTGTTAAAAGAAATATGATTGCTGGTAATAATTGGCTAGGTGGCCCTGGCACACAGGCTGCAAGGCAGGAGGAAAGTGCAATTCAATGGCACGAGCAAACTGAGGATTGAGAACAACAATTACCAAAAATTTTAATTTTTAATTATTAAGAATACTGTGACAACAAATATGATTGGTGTAAATATTTTGAAAGTAGGCCTGGCACACAGGCTGGCAGGCAGGAGAAAAGTGCAATTCAATGGCATGAGCAAACTGAGGATTAAGATCAACAATCAAATTTGTTTTAATTTTAATTAGTAACAATACTGTGACAACAATTATGATTGGTGTAAATAGTTGACAAGACGGCCTGGCACACAGGCTGGCAGGCAGGAGGTAAATGCAATTCAAGGACACTAGGAGACTGAATACTGACAGTCAAAAAAGTGATGATTGACAATTTTTGCAATACTTTTAAAAGAAATATGATTGCTGGGAATAATTGGCTAGGTGGGCCTGGCACACAGGCTGCAAGGCAGGAGGAAAGTGCAATTCAATGGCACGAGCAAACTGAGGATTGAGAACAACTATTACCAAAAATTTTAATTTTTAATTATTAAAGGGACACTTAACACCTGTCTTCTAATAATCCCTAAAACCTACTTTTTCTTATTAATAAAAATAAAATAATTACTGCTGTCTATTTTTTCTGTTCCTCTTACCCCAAACTGTTGAAGGAGATTGTTTTGAAGTACAGTGTTGATCCAGTGCTTGATTTCCTATATAAGCTGCCATATTGTAACGTACGTTTCAGGGGCACAGTAGTCACATGCTCATAATGCAGTCACATGACACGCACAGCATCTGCAGCGTGTGAGCTGCAGTCTCTGAAGATACATATTTATTTGTCACAGTGTAAATGAATTAGCTTTCTCCCTCTGTTTATATTCACACACATTATGCAGCACATTTGAAATAAAATGCTTTATAAGCAATGTTTATGTTTTTAATGCCCCCACAGTTTTACTCTTACTGCCCACAAGATTTATGCTCTAAGCTAAAAAACGCTGTGTGCAGTTTTCAGGCACTATTGTCGCAAATCATTTGTAAGCTCCGTGAGGGAGAGAGGGAGGCTCTCAGACACGCTGCAGAAGATTTATGCTTCTTATGACCTCTCCTGCGCTGCTTATGTAAAGCACTTGTGCCAGCCATCTAACTGATCAGTTAGTAATGATCGTCTGTTTTATTTACCAGTGTGATCTGCTCCTGTCACACCCTCTGATGATCACAGACACAGTTCTGCTCTAGTGACTGTGTCTTGGCAGAGGGTGTGACAGGAGCAGTTCACACTGGTAAATAAAACAGATGATCATTACTAACTGATCAGTTAGCTGGTACAAGAGCTTTACATAAGCAGGAGAGTTCATGAGAGGCAGAAATCTTCTGCACGGCCACAGAGTATATCCAGCGTGTCTGAGAGCCACCCTCTCCCCCTTATGATTTACAATAGTGCCTGAAAACGGCAAAGGGCTTTTGATTAGACTAGAGCATAAAACTTGTGGGCAAGCAGTGGCGACTCTAGGAACAATATATAGGGGGGGCACATAAGATACCACAGTCAAAACTGGGGGGGGGGGGGGCACTAATAATTGTCACCACTTAATCATACCACTGAAAAAAATGATATATATATATATATAAAAATAAGATTCCAAAATACCAGAGTAATGTGGTATGCAATGATACTTTTTTATTCTACTAACCTAATACTTAAAAGAGAAGCTGTCAAGAGATTTCCTTTCTTCCTTGTGTATTGCTTCAGACCTGAGAAAGAGAGGAAAACTCTTAAAAGCTTTTATTTATAGTTTAAAGCAATTTCAGCAAATACCAGGGCTCTTTAAATAATCCCCTATATTAAATATATCACTAATGAAGACCAATGAACAGACAGACCCTGAGTGTTTGTTGATGTGTGTGTGTAACTAATACTAAGTACCATGTACTAATTTTACACAGCCAGCCACTTCCTACTTCAAAATGAAAAATAGGCACACTCATACACAAACAGGCACAAACACACACTCAGGCACATTTATAAACACAGACAGGCACACTCAAAGACACACATTTAAACAGGCACATTCAGAGACACAGACAGGTACACTCAAAGACACATAGACAGGCACACTTAAAGACACACTCAGACAAATACAAACTCAGGGACTCCCATACAGGCACACTCAAAAACACACACTCAAACACACAAACAGCCAACCTTAGATTTAGATTCAAGACAATGAAACATAGTTTGCCTCTTATCAGAAATGCAGTAGCGATTGATAAATATACAATAAAATAGATTTAACTTATTGTAAACTAGAGCAGTCTTACATAATGCCATAATAAATCCAATACCTAAAAATATAATCCCACAGTCATTAATAGAACAAGACTTATTTAAAAAGACTACAACTATATAGCCTATGGCCGCTAATCCAAACTAAAACATCTATCCAATATACATCATGTGCAAATAAAATGCATCAAGCTACAAATACAGTTAGCAAAATCTGGTGCAAATAAGGTGCATAATTCTCAGCAATATACATTTATCATGTGAAAATAAAGTGCATACCCTGATTAAACTAAACACATCCACCATACGCGCAGTATACAAGCTGCAAACACATTGACCATTAGCATGAAGTGCAAATTGTGAGCACATAGTCCATGCGAACCAAGTGTGCGTTTTACCAAGTGTTATTTGGTACACAGCACAAAATAAAACTCTGAGTGGAGGATCTCTCAATGATTATATAGTCTGGTTATTAAATATATCCCAAAGAAATCCATATTGCAATTTCAAGTGTCCATATTCACCCTTAGTTCACCCTTTGTTAGATAGACAGTTACCTATGAACTAGGGATGCACCAATACAATTTTTTAATGACCGAGTATGAGTACCAATATTTTTTTGTCATGTGACAGAGAGAAGGGGACTTAGCAAGCCAATGCATTTTAACATTGGATTGCTATTCAGATAAGGTAGTGATTATGGCATGTAGTCATTCTCACTACCTGATCTGTGGCTATTACTATTAAAACCAGTAATTGTCCAGTGATAGCTGATCCCAGAAGGCACTGGGATCAGCTGTCACTCAGGGGCTTCTGATGGCTGTGACTGGTTGTTACAGACATCAGAAGCACTGGGCAGCTATTTAGAGCTGTTACTAAATGCCTCTAAGCAGTGGCACTTAGTAACAGCTCTGCACATGCTGGGATGTCACACATCCCAGCATGTACAGGCTGTCTGAGATTGATAGGAGTGTGATTGCTATTAGCAATCACAATCCTATCATGCCCAGGCAGACAGTACATAGTGGAATCTAAGTGATTCCAGCATGTTCAGCCCTGTACATACTGGAATCACTCAGATTCTAGCATCTACAGGCTGCCTGATAGTGATAGCTGTAGATGGATATAGGGGCTGTATTGGGGGTATATGGGCTGTGGTGAGGAGATAGAGGCTTTATTGGTGGTATAGGGACTGTAGTGAGGGGTATAGGGGCTGTAGTGAGGTATAGAGGGTTTACGGCATGTAGTGCCTGATAGTGATAGCTGTAGATGGATATAGGGGCTGTATTGGGGGTATATGGGCTGTGGTGAGGAGATAGAGGCTTTATTGGTGGTATAGGGACTGTAGTGAGGGGTATAGGGGCTGTAGTGAGGTATAGAGGGTTTACGGCATGTAGTAAGGGATAGGAGCTGTATTGGGGGTATAGGGGCTGTAGTGGATATAGTATTATTACACAGATGCATACATTTACAAATTAGTTTGTAGTAATCCCCCTGACTAATTGGTAAGTGTATATATCCCTGCACAATAAAAATGCATATATATATATATATATATATATATATATATATATATATATATATATATATATATATATATATATATATACATACACATATACATATATATATATATATATATATACACACACACACACACATATACATATATATATATATATATATATATATATATATATATATATATATATATATATATACACACACACACATATACATATATATATATACACACACACACACATATATATATATATATATACATATATATATATATTTAAAATCTTCAAATAAATAAAACCTACATGATTACATAGTATGACTGCATAATGAAATTTAATATTTTGAAAAGATATTTGAGCCCATAACAAACAACAAAATAAAAGAAGATTAATTATAAGAATATATGGTACTTTTTTTTTAGGACTTACATGCACACAGCACTAAATAATGACAAATCACATAACCAGCAAGAGGGGCAATACTAAAGGCTAGCTGTTAGATGCATACACAGTACTGACCTTAAACTGCACTAGGAGTTGTGTTTTTAGGCTGCTTGTTCCGCTGTTGCATGCCTCACTGAAGCAGGAAGAAGAAGTATGAGAGGCTGGTGCAAACCCAGGGAAGCCAGCAGCAGCAGAGTGCAGATAGAGTACACTCTCCTAGTGGGAAACTCCTCCCCTTGATTCCTTAGGGCAAACACGGAGCAATGCATTAGATAATTTTAAATAACAAAAATCCATTTTGAAAAGGCATTCAGGCCAGAAAGAGGTACATAACTACAGTCTAGCTAGGTATTATTTATTTATGACTGCACTGAAGTTTTCATTATGCTTCTTGCGTTCTGCTACTTACCTCACTAAAGCAAATAGTAGAGTCTGCAGGCAAGGCATGGGCTGGCACTACACCAGCATGGAAGCAGAGAGCAAATACAGAGTACACTCTGCTCGTGGGAAACTCCTCCCACCTGCCTCCTTCAAGTGGTGATTGTGACACAACAATTGGATTCCCTGCACTGTCTTTAGCAAAAAATATACTACGTTACCTCTCTACTGCAGTTCTGTTGTCACTAAGGTCCTGAATCAAGGCTGCTATAGCTCCACTTCCAATGGCTCACCCCCGCCCACATCTTGCTTCTTAAAATCATGTGCAAAAAATAAATACAAATGTTTAAACATCTGACAGCTTGCTGGTGCTGCAGAATCTTGGTGCCTTTTTTATTTTTAAAAGTAGTGCTGTTGTTGCGGTGCACTACCTGCGTGGAGGAGAGCAGCTGTTTGCCTGTAAGCAGTACTGTGCAGCATTGGTACTGGATTGGTGCTGCGAGGCCCCTGCTTATATGCAGACTTAGGCAACCACCTATTTTGCCTTAAGCTAGTGCTGCCTCAGTCTGCTTACACGCACACACGGTCCTAGATGTTGGGAGGGGCAATTGCCCGTTGCCCTCCCCCTGGATCTGCCACTACCTTATACCAGGGAGGGGGGAATCCTGTCCTGAACCCTGGCGGTCCTGTGGCCCTGTGGGATATGGAGCTTGTCTGCCCGCAGACAGCTCCTTCTTTCCCACTTAGCGGCAAATGTTTCAGAGCGTTGCCATGGTAACCCACTGCAACGCTCTGATTTAAAACAGGCGGCGCAACAGGCAGATGAAAGTGATCTTTCTGGGGGGGCATACAGGGGGCAAATATTTTCTGAGGAGGGGGGGGGGGGCAATTGCCCCCCCTTGCCCCCCTGTAGCGACGCAACTGTGGGCAAGAGTAAAACTGTGGGGGACGTTAAAAACATAAATATGCTTATGAAGAATTTTATTTCAATTGTGCTACATAAATGTGTGAATATAAATAGTTGGGGAAAGCTTATACATTTAGACTATGAGTGACAAATAAATATCTTCAGACAATGCAGCTCACACGCTGCAAACAGATGTTATTCTCTAAGTTATATGTAACAAATAATATGCTGTGTGTGTCATGTGACTGTATCATGAGCATGTGACTACTGTGCCCCTGTAAGGTATGTTCCAATATGGCAGCTTACATAGTAGAATCAAGCACTAGATCAACACTGTACTTCAAAACAATCTTCGTCATCAGTTTGGGGTAAGAGGAACAAATAAAATAGACAGAAGTGATTATTTTATTTTTATTAATAAGATAAAGTAGGTTTTAGCCATTTTCAGCAGGTGTTAAATGTCCCTTTAAGAATACTGTGACAACATATATGATTGGTGTAAATATTTTGAAAGTCGGCCTGGCACACAGGCTGGCAGGCAGGGGAAAAGTGCAATTCAATGGCACGAGCATACTGAGGATTAAGAACAAGAATCAAAAAACTTTTAATTGTAATTAGTAACAATACTGTGACAACAATTATGATTGGTGTAAATAGTTGGCAAGACGGCCTGGCACACAGGCTGCAAGGCAGGAGGTAAATGCAATTCAAGGACACTAGGAGACTGAATACTGACAGTCAAAAAAGTGATGATTGACAATTTTTGCAATACTGTTAAAAGAAATATGATTGCTGGGAATAATTGGCTATGTGGGCCTGGCACACAGGCTGCAAGGCAGGAGGAAAGTGCAATTCAATGGCACGAGCAAACAGGATTCAGAACAACTATTACCAAAAATTTTAATTTTTAATTATTAAGAATACTGTGACAACATATATGATTGGTGTAAATATTTTGAAAGTCGGCCTGGCACACAGGCTGGCAGGCAGGAGAAAAGTGTAATTCAATGGCACAAGCAAACTGAGGATTAAGAACAAGAATCAAAAAACTTTTAATTTTAATTAGAAACAATATTGTGACAACAATTATGATTGGTGTAAATAGTTGGCAAGACGGCCTGGCACAAAAGGCTGGCAGGCAGGAGGTAAATGCAATTCAAGGACACTAGGAGACTGAATACTGACAGTCAAAAAAGTGATGATTGACAATTTTTGCAATACTGCTAAAAGAAATATGATTGCTGGGAATAATTGGCTAGGTGGGCCTGGCACACAGGCTGCAAGGCAGGAGGAAAGTGCAATTCAATGGCACGAGCAAACTGAGGATTCAGAACAACACTTACCAAAAATTTTAATTTTTAATTATTAAGAATACTGTGACAACAAATATGATTGGTGTAAATATTTTTCAAGTAGGCCTGGCACACAGGCTGCCAGGCAGGAGTAAAATGCAATTCAATGGCACTAGGAGACTGAATATTTGCAGTCCAAAAAAATTATGATTTTTATTTTTTTATATACTGTTACAAGAATTATGATTGGTTCCACTAATTGGCTAGTTGGGCCTGGAAAACACGCTGGCAGGCAGGAGGAAAGTGCAATTCAATGGCACGAGCAAACTGATGAATCACAAGCGATCAATGGAATTTTAAAGATTAACAATACTTTTACAACAACTAGGATTGGTGGCACAAATTGGCTAGCTTGTGCCTGGCACACAGGCTGCCAGGCAGGAGGAAACTGCAATTCAATGGCACTAGTAGACTGAATATTTGCAGTCCAAAAAATTATGGCCTAGATTTGGAGTTTGGCGGTAGCCGTCAAAACCAGCGTTAGAGGCTCCTAACGCTTGTTTTTTACGGACTCCGGTATTTAGAGTTTAGTTACCGACACTCAAAAAACACCCAACGCACAAATCTCTACCGACAGCTCAGACCCAGTAGTTAACATGTACCGACAAAATAAACATCCACGAATCACAAAACAAATATTACACAAAGTACACTTACACTCATACAAACACTACACTATATTTATTTTTCAGATTTAATAATTTTTCATCAAAATACAAACGATCAAAGTTGCGAGATCTCGGGTGTTAGAAAAAAAACAACACAAATCCATTTTGCCATTGACTTACATTGACACACGGGAAAAGACCCTCATATACCTACATCTAACTAATAAGATTATCACAAACATACACTCATCGATGCATACAAATAATATACACCACATTACATACACAAAAAAAGTTATTTATTACAAAATGAACACGATTTAGTTACTTTTTCACACAAGCTCATGACGTCACTCACTTTACGAGGAAAACCAGTCTTTGAAAAAAAAATTACCAAAATTTTGAGCCTCCATTGACTTCTATGGGGAAGACGTGCTCCTGCACGCGACAGACAGATTTCCATAACGCACGCAAATAGCGTAGACAAAAAAACTCCAAATACCAGCGCTAGAAATAGGAAAAAAATACATGCTTTTCTGCGTTAGACCCAGCTATGACAAATAGATCAAGAAATGACTATTTCCCTATGGTGGACTTATGGATTTTACTTATTGAATATTCACAACAGCACTAAATTGTTTCATACTTTTACATTACATCAACCACAAATCAACATCACTAGTAACAAACATTTTTACAAATAAAATCACATTTAAACGGACACAAAAATAATTACAACATTTCAGGATTCACAAATAGTACACAATGGGAAACACCTCTCATTTACCTTTATTATTGCATTTCATTTATTCAACTCATATGCTTGCAGCAACAGCATATCTACATAGGCTTAACACATGATCAGTCATGGATGCACATACATTACTTTTAGCATTCACTCATACATGTGCATTCAAATGATGGGGGAAAAACACATTACATTCTCTCTTGGAATCACAAAACAGAACATATGGATTTTACTGTACTTTTAACATCATGATTCCATCACAATAAACCATTAGGAATTACGTACAAGAAGAACATCATTACACCAGATTACAGATGTCACTTTATGGGAAGGAACAACAATGGCAGACCGCTATATAGAAGTCAGCATATGTGGGACACAATCACAATATATACGTATATGTACATAACACGCATCACCCATCACGCAACCACAAAGCACACATTTAGATTTTATTCAGCACACAATAACAATGTAGTCAAATACAACAACACAATGAGGATTTCAGAACTACATAGGCAGGTTAATAATATGATGACGTCATTAGAAGATTCAACCATACACATTACAGATTCACGACTGTACCGCCCCTTTCAGAAATTTAACACTCAATACTACAATACAACATATACGTAAACAACAGTTTGGAACAGCATTATTAGGGCGATTTGAATGGGACAATTAATAAATATTGTCAGCTCGCAAATCACTTATATATATAATACTACAGATGACAGCCGGAAGTTATTCAGTATTAGTGCCATTTGAATGGGACGCATACAATATTGACAGCTCGGCAATTCCTTATATATACAATACTACAGATGACAGCCGGAAGTTCTTCAGTATTATTGAGATTTGAATGGGACGCATACAATATTGACAGCTCGGCAATCACTTATATATACAATACTACAGATGGCAGACGGGAAGTTCGGAATTATTATTGCGATTTTAAAGGGACGCATACAATATTGACAGCTCGGCAACCACTTATATATACAATACTACAGATGACAGCCGGAAGTTATTCAGTATTAGTGCGATTTGAAAGGGACGCATACAATATTGACATCTCGGCAATCACTTATATATATAATACTACAGATGGCAGACGGAAGTTCTTCAGTATTAGTGCGATTTGAAAGGGACGCATACAATATTGACATCTCGGCAATCACTTATATATACAATACTACAGATGGCAGACGGGAAGTTCTGAATTATTATTGCGATTTTAAAGGGACGCATACAATATTGACAGCTCGGCAATCACTTATATATACAATACTACAGATGGCAGACGGGAAGTTCTGAATTATTATTGCGATTTTAAAGGGACGCATACAATATTTACATCTCGGCAATCACTTATATATACAATACTACAGATGACAGCCGGAAGTTCTTCAGTATTAGTGAGATTTGAAAGGGACGCATACAATATTGACATCTCGGCAATCACTTATATAAACAATACTACAGATGGCAGACGGGAAGTTCTGAATTATTATTGCGATTTTAAAGGGACGCATACAATATTGACAGCTCGGCAATCACTTATATATACAATACTCCAGATGGCAGCTGTTACTTTATCGTTTACAAACAATATTGCAGCAACATTGATAGATCACATTCGATGCACACATTATACACAACTATGCACTTTCATTCATGTTTGCCTGGACGTGTGCTTGTTACTATAAGATCGCGTTTAAGAAATATTGATTACGCATATGATCAAACATTACAAACATGCACTGTATGTGTGATATTTGACACTTTCACATTGAGATTCATTGGGGGAAAACAACATTTCAGCAAACAACAAAAAAACACCCACTGTGAAAGCATTCGCGCCGCTCACATACAAACAAGTGAATACAATTAGCAATCATTACAAACTCACTACCATTGGACTAATTGTACTATAAATCCCCCAAACAACATGGCCAAAGCATCACTTGTGATCCACATCAGATCAAGTGCATACCTTGTTACGCTGTTTTGAAAGATGGATGACGATGACATGGTAGACGCTGCTGGTGCTGCTATTGGCGAACTAGCTGTTGATCGAATCAGGCAGCCTCGGCGGCTCAGACTGAGACGAAGGGGTCGTCTGGTTCGAGGTCCTCGTTTCTACAGGGTGAGACCCACCTTGGAAAACATGAGCGACTTTGAGGTTTATGATAAGTATCGGCTCAATCGCGAACAGCTCATTGGCCTTTACGATCTTCTTAAACCTCATTTGGAGCCACGTATAAGAATAAGGACTGCTGTTCCCGCCATGAGTAAGATGCTAAGTTGTCTATACGTCCTGGCCTCCGGGAGTTTTCAATCCGGAGAAATGTACATGCATGGCCTGTCTCAAGGTACATTCTCTGTGGTGTTTGATAACTTTCTGGACGCCATGGTACGTATCAGTAAGCAATACATAGGATTCCCACAGAATGATGGTGATTGGAGGCGCCTGAAGCGGGAATTCTTTGATATTGCTCTATTGCCCAATGTCTTGGGAGCCATAGATTGTACCCACATTGCGCTGCGTGCTCCAATTGATGACTTGCCCTTCAGAAATCGCAAACATTTTCATAGCCTCAACGTGCAGTATGTTTGTGACGCACAGATGAAGATTATGCATGTGTGTGCGAATTTTGGAGGAGCTTGTCATGATGCCCGCATCCTCGCTCAGTCGTCCCTGTGGAGAGACCGTTTGAGGAAAGACAAATGCCCCCTGGTTATCTCGTTGGTGAGTATTTGTGCACAACATGGTTAATTAGTTAGACAATTGCCACTGTAGTTTTAAAATGTTAGCGTAATGTTCAGCTATAGGATGCAATTTAACCATTTATTTTTATTTCCGCAAATGTCTAGTTTTAGTTCAATGCAGATATGTAGCATGTCTTACCTTAAATGCTCAGATAGAGAATGCAATGTGACCATTTAGTTGCCATTTTACACAAGGTCTGGTTTAGGAGAAATACACATATGTAGCATGTCTTAGCTGAAATGGGAAGATATTAGCTAATGCAATTTAACCATGTCATTGTCTCTTTCCGCTAATGTCTACTTTTAGTTCAATGCAGATATGTAGCATGTCTTACCTTAAATGTTCAGATAGAGAATGCAATGTGACCATTTAGTTGCCATTTTACACAAGGTCTGGTTTAGGAGAAATACGCATATGTAGCATGTCTTAGCTGAAATGGGAAGATATTAGCTAATGCAATTTAACCATGTCATTGTCTCTTTCCGCTAATGTCTACTTTTAGTTCAATGCAGATATGTAGCATGTCTTACCTTAAATGCTCAGATAGAGAATGCAATGTAACCATTTAGTTGCCATTTTACACAAGGTCTGGTTTAGGAGAAATACGCATATGTAGCATGTCTTAGCTGAAATGGGAAGATATTAGCTAATGCAATTTAACCATGTCATTGTCTCTTTCCGCTAATGTCTACTTTTAGTTCAATGCAGATATGTAGCATGTCTTACCTTAAATGCTCAGATAGAGAATGCAATGTAACCATTTAGTTGCCATTTTACACAAGGTCTGGTTTAGGAGAAATACGCATATGTAGCATGTCAATAATATTGAACTAGATTATTCTTTTAAAAAATAAACATTTGTTAGTGGATTATCGTGTACAAAAACTTTTATTGGACTCAAAATACTATTTTGAGGATTCAGTTTGAATTATGTTCTGTTCATAATTTATAGGTGATTCTGGGTACATGAGCCGGCCTTGGCTTATTACCCCCTTGCGTAGCCCGACTGATGTGTCTGAGGAGCGCTACAATAGGGCTCATAAGAGAACCAGGGCGGTGGTTGAACGAATGTTCGGGCTCCTGAAGATGAGGTTCAGGTGCCTTGACAGGTCGGGAGGAGCCCTCCAGTACAACCCAAAGAAGGTGGCTAAGATCGTTATAGCCTGTAGTGTCCTGCATAATATTGCACAGCGGGCTGGGATGCTGCAGGGCGTCCAGGCGCACCGAAACCTCCTCAGAGATGAGGAGGATGATCCTGTTCTAGAAGGGCCATTCCGGGACTAAGGGCTCAATGTCAGAGCAGACATCATCAACCGCCACTTTAGACGGTAAATAATAGAAGTTAGACTGGAGTATTGTCAATAGATGTGAACTCTAGGGAAATGACAAGTAGAGAATTGTGCAAACATGTTAGGATTGTTCATCAAATGCTAAAAATGTGTTTCATTTATTAATATAGGTGATGCTCTGGTCATTGGGTCCTGTAGCGAGTCTTTGCCACCTGGTTTTTAAAGAGGACATCAGCTGGTAAGTATAAATGTATGGACTGTTGCTGGCATGAATTGTACACAAATACATCATATGGCATACATTTTCTAAACTAGTATTTAGTTTACACATTACTTAAAATTTAAATACTCAGAAAGGGATCCTCTAGCATAACTATCCTCTAGCATGACTATGGTTCAATGTCACACATTAGAGGTTCGTTCTGCTCAATATGACTCATCTTCACACTTGATAGAACATAACACAAGATGCTACACACGCTTAGTAAGCTAGTGACAGAAATTTATTCAGAAATGGGGGGTGGGAGAGGGGTACAGAACTGATTCACACACTTGTAGTAGTAATTTCCTAAAACAAATTATGCCATTAGGGAGATGACTTCATGTAAAGACTGAAAGGGAAGAATTCGAAGAATGACAGTGAAGAATTCCCAGACTGACAGTGGAAAAAGACAAGATTGAAATTGAAGAATACCAATGGGATCATGTCTGGCATTATCTTTCAAATCTGCTGACCTTGAAAACCATACAAAGACATGTTCACATGGTAAGTGCCAACTATTTGATAGAATAAGGCTGTGGAGGTATCCTATTGGAGACACTTAGATTATTTTCTAATTTTTAGATGGTATTTCACAGTCCTCTATTTTTGAAATGATGAATAAGACACCTATTGAAGATCAACTGTTTACCCCTGAATTGACTTTCAAAGACCATGCATTATCCAGGTTGGTTTACCAATGCATGCTAGTTAAGAATCACAGCAAGAATGTCGAATATTAGTAGCTTACATACATTAGTCATAATTAGATATTTAGGGATCACAATCAGACACTTAGATTATTTTCTAATTTTTAGATGGTATTTCACAGTCCTCTATTTTTGAAATGATGAATAAGACACCTATTGAAGATCAACTGTTTACCCCTGAATTGACTTTCAAAGACCATGCATTATCCAGGTTGGTTTACCAATGCATGCTAGTTAAGAATCACAGCAAGAATGTCGAATATTAGTAGCTTACATACATTAGTCATAATTAGATATTTAGGGATCACAATCAGACACTTAGATTATTTTCTAATTTTTAGATGGTATTTCACAGTCCTCTATTTTTGAAATGATGAATAAGACACCTATTGAAGATCAACTGTTTACCCCTGAATTGACTTTCAAAGACCATGCATTATCCAGGTTGGTTTACCAATGCATGCTAGTTAAGAATCACAGCAATAATGTCGAATATTAGTAGCTTACATACATTAGTCATACTTAGTTCATAATTAGATATTTAGGGATCACAATCAGAAAAAGGAATACATATTATAGTTGATATAGAGGTATTTGAATGGACATGAAATATTACATTTATGTTCAGCATACATATATATTTATTATTGAAATGTGATATACATTATTATGTATAATTAGAAAATCTGATATTTAAATTTAATTTTTATTACACAATATAATGGTGTATGGTTTGTTTGGTTTTTAATACAAAAATTTAATTCATAAATATCTTTATAAAATTATGCACAAAGTTAGAGCATACAGTAGACACAAGATGACTGTAAATGTATTTTATGAATATTTTACAACGTGTGTATTAACTTATTAAAATTTTGTTTTTTAATTTCAGATTGTCATCTGATGACTTCCAGGAATATTTTTTTGTTTTTGTTTTTGTTAAAAAAAACTTTATTTTTAAATGGTAATAATCAACATTTTATTATTAAATACCCTCTTTTGAACAGATTATAATAAATATCCATATAATCTGTCAATAAAAAACAATTTGACTCCCATGACTGGTAGTTGTCTATTTGACAAGCACATGCATAAGATCAAATTAGGCATTAATTTTAGAAAACCCACTGATTCAGAGAATATTAAATTAAACTATCTTTTTCAAATTAATTGGGGAGTGAGATCCATCGATGCTTTTCTTGTGAAATTCTTCGATGTTAAAATAATTTCGGATATGTAGTCAGAATATGACATAAATGTTTTTGGTTTCACTTTTAAGAAGGGGAAGTGGTTCACTTACATTAAAGTGACAGTGTTGTTGAATGTAAAATTAATTTTATAAGATCTTGCATCTTCCTTAGGTATCTAAAAACATTATTTTATTAAATTTATAAATTTTAAATTTAAAAATGGTAGGACATTTAACTTCATATTTTGCACAAGCTAGTTATTGGATGCCATGTTAATAGATTTTATTTTCTAGTGGAGTCATTTAAAGGGACATTTAACTATGGTTATTAATATTATGTATTTTTTTAAATCTTACCTCTTGGGTTAGACATCACATATCTATATATAATTTTCATTCCCCTTTAGTTTCTTTCGACAATGTTAAATCAACATTCCGAATGTTTTGGTCCTTAAAGGGACATTCACAAAGTATATTGTGTATTGAATTTTAAAAAATCATAAAAGAATTTAAACATATTTATAAAGTACTATAGAATTACATTCAGTCTTTAAATATACTTTGAAAAAGATACATCAATGCACATATCTTAGTCAATTACATAAGGCATCTATGTGCAACCAACAATCAGCATCAAAATAGCCTATGTAGATATGTATTTAATCCAAGAATATATATAATTACAATCTAATGATTGAATAACAAAACATATTAAGTTGTTCAAATATTATCCAAAATGCATAAATAACATACAGCTTAATGTCCCTCTAAGCTGAAGACTGCGAAATACATCCATTACAATATATATTTCAGTCAGTGTGTAAAACAATCCAGAAGTTAATCTAAATATGCTTTACTCATATGTTATACTAATTTTGCAAAAGGAAGGTGCCTAGGTTTATGATTTTTCAAGCATTGTGAAATGTCTCCTTAAAGGGACATGAACTCAAAATATACTTAAAGGGAGACAGTTAAAAAATTAATGATTTATACATTCAGAACGAGTATTCTATTTTAAGCAACTTTATAAATTGTCTCATATTATCAATGTTCCTCGTGATGTTGCTATCATTACTTTAAAAATAAGGCATTAAATTGATAATTTATTTGCTTCAGTACTCTGGACAGAATTTAATTTTTTTTGGGTGGATTAATTTATCCAACAATCATCAAGGACAACCCAGGTTTTTCGCCAAAATTGTCCGTAATCTAAAATATCATTATTGATTTGCAAAGAAAGATAACAAGATAATTCTTAACATTTGAGAATCGGATTAAATTATAAAGTTGCTTAACATTTCATGCTCAATCTGAATCACGAACGCTACATTTGTTTGGATAGTGTCCCTTTAAGAGATTTAAAGAGTGTATTTACTTCTCTTCTTATCTTGACATACTTTGCTTGAAAAGCATATCGAGATAGGCTCAGTAGATGAAGATTGGTGGATGCACAGAGATGCCTTATGTGATTGGCTCAACCATGTGCATTTAAATGTCTTCTGTTGAGGATATCTAAATACAAAGATAAATTGAGTTACATTTTAAAGTCTAAACAATTTTCTATCTCGACAGATCATTTGATACAATTGTTTGTTTGTAATGTCTATTTAAAAATAAAGACGCCATTGCACAATAACATATATGAGCAGTTCAGACAAATACAAGCTCGAGGTTTATTTACTAATAACAAACAAATCTGTAGTTTAACATCTATAAACAGATTATCCAAGTTACTGACATTATAACCTGAATTTGAACATTCAGAAATGTTGCGTGGGAAACAGATCTTGAAACACCAAATTTGCATCTTTAAACATTAGAGTCTAATGTCACGCAATAGCACACAATCAATGTGCATTATAAATACATTTAATAGAGCAATGTCAATACTTCACAATAAGTCAACAAATTGATTTTATGAACAATAAAGACATACAATATTAAATGTGTATTTGTATTAAAGAAACAGACTGTTATTAAACCGAAAAATGTCGACAACATTTAATAATGTGATAGTATTAGATTTTAAAGAGAATTTAAACATTAATATTTAACGGATCACGAATATTAAATCTGCGTCACACATATCCGCATGACAGGCCCATGAGTTACAAATACTTCTACATGAAAAATGAAGTAACAGCACCACCAGGAGGTATGTGTATGGAAGTTGCTAAGATATGAAACATTAAGGAACGGCCAATCAGAGTTCATCACACAAACACAACTTGAGTCAGGATGGTCTCACAGACATTCTAACAATATTTCAAACTTTTATCCAATCAGATGTACAGATAACTTGTCCCATGGTGCATCTCATGTTTACTTCACCATATAAAAGTCCATTACACGTTGCCATCTTTGTCAGTTCTCTAATGCCTGCTGGTATATTATTCTATCTACAAACATCTCGGCAGGCATGAAACCTCCCAGGTTCACCAAGCAGGAGAGCGCTGCACTGGTCCACGCCGTCCAGGACTTTTATCCCCAGCTGTTTGGGAACAAGAGGAAATCGACAGATGCGCCTGTTAAGAAGGCCCTCTGGGAGTCTATCACCAATGCGGTTCAATTGGTGTGTGGCGTCCAGAGGAGCCAGGATCAGATCATGAAAAGATTCGGAGATATGAGGTTGCGCTTGACAAAAAAAGTCAACCTCATAAGGGAGTGGGTACAAGCCCGTAAAAGAGGGGGCAAAAGAGAGGCCCCGCGGAAACTCTACCTACTCCCTTATGAGGTGACTTTATGCCAGCTCCTCACTCTCCGGGTCTCCAAAAGATTCAGATCCTCGCCATCCTCGGCCTCCTCTTCTTCCCTCCCAGCTGCTGGATCTGAAAGTCCTGACCCGGGGGCCAGGGCAGCTGCTTCTCCGTCCAGTGGCCTGGGAGGAGCTGATAGAGAATCTGAACCAGGTAACTATCCAACTTCATATAATAGCTTAATATTTTATTAGATTTTTTAAAAATGTGTATATAGTCAGATACTAAACCTATACAGATCTCACAACATACACTACATATGATGTTTAGATATCTGATTTTAGATTAGTGACACATGAAATAGGAATGATGTTTCTTGCGCTCTACAGAATATGCGTCACAGAGCGAAAATGGAATTGCGCATACACGTTAACATGGGTTTGCTGTAAGTGGCATTGCTTTATACATGTTGGTCAAATGAAAGATGCGTAATTCCGCTTGGAATCATTGCGCAATGATCGTGAAAATGGAATTGCGCATACACGTTAACCTGGGTTTGCTGTAAGTGGCATTGCTTTATACATGTTGGTCAAATGACGGATGCGTAATTCCGCTTGGAATCATTGCGTAATGATCGCGAAAATGGAATTGCGCATACACGTTAACATGGGTTTGCTGTAAGTGGCATTGCTTTATACATGTTGGTCAAATGACGGATGCGTAATTCCGCTTGGAATCATTGCGCAATGATCGCGAAAATGGAATTGCGCATACATGTTAACATGGGTTTGCTGTAAGTGGCATTGCTTTATACATGTTGGTCAAATGACGGATGTGTAATTCCGCTTGGAATCATTGCGCAATGATCACGAAAATGGAATTGCGCATACACGTTAACATGGGTTTGCTGTAAGTGGCATTGCTTTATACATGTTGGTCAAATGACGGATGCGTAATTCCGCTTGGAATCATTGCGCAATGATCGCGAAAATGGAATTGCGCATACACGTTAACATGGGTTTGCTGTAAGTGGCATTGCTTTATACATGTTGGTCAAATGACGGATGCAAAATTCCGCTTGGAATCATTGCGCAATGATCGCGAAAATGGAATTGCGCATACACGTTAACATGGGTTTGCTGTAAGTGGCATTGCTTTACACATGTTGGTCAAAATGAAATGTGAATTATTATATATGTGAAGAATACAGTATTCTTATTTTCAATATTATACATAATCAAAAAAAAAAAAGCAGAATCCAAATAAATAATAACATATGCCCATCAATTGATGAGAATGAAATAACACAAAAAAATAATTAAAGCTACAGTAAACAACACAACTGATTGAAAATAAGAGTACAGGATATATTTATCATGAATTTAATTGAGGAAACAATTAACTCATGGGACTACCAAAAGATTAATAGTTTTTAATTGATTTGCTAATAATGTAAAGATTTTAAACATGGCATGATTTGTATTCATGATATCCAATCCTCATTTAATATATTACAGATCTGGATGTTGGTGCTGGATCCTCAAGCCAGGGCTTGTCACAGTATGGTATGTCTCATTTTAATTGACATTTGTCTTAGAAACATGGACAGAACATTACATACTAAATCCACATTGTTCAATATTTATATGTATCTGCAAAATGGATTATTAAAATATTTACAAATAAGAATAAATAAAAAAACAATATAGGATTACATTGTAAGACTACTCTGATTTTTTATCAAATTTAAGATATCCCATCTATTCTGGATGTCTTAATTTTAATGTAAGATTCTTTGAATGTCCAATTTATATTCTTCCCTTGTGTATTGCTTAATCTTATTTGTATACATTTTTAAAAAATACACACACTTTTGCATATGTTTTGATTTTAAAAATATAGATTCCATTTTTGAAATTGATCACGTCATTTAAGGGACATGCCAACTAAATTTTACATTGAATGATTTTTAAACGTGATTTTATTGTTTTGTTTAAACATTTTATGAGCTACATTGGTTCAGTCTATTGTTTTAGTTCTTCTAAAAACATATTGATTTTGGTTTAGGTTAAACAATGCATTACTGGTATTATCCAGCTGTTTTTTTATGCATAAATTGGCATTTTGTCAAAAGTTAAAATCATGTGTTCAGATAACAGTAGTACATAGTTTCAAAAAGTATACAATTACACATTTAGAGCTTCATGTCCCTTTAATAGATGAAAATTAAATAATTCTTAGGATATCCTTAAATAACACATTAGATTGGAATTGCATGCTCAATCCCATTCATTACATCAACATATGGAGTAGAGAATTCATTAACACCAACATTGTCAAATCAATATATTTTTATATTAAAGGGACACTGAGCTAAAATTATTAATGTTGTCATTCAGATAGAGCATGCAATATAAATCAACATTTAAATATAATACTATAATCATATGTGAAATATTCTATTGCTAAATGTATTTTAAAATCAAGAATGTACATTTATCTGCAGCTCAATTTTGGTTGACCAACCTGGGTTTTTATTGATGATTGGTGGATACCTTCAACAAACAATATTTATTGAATCCAATATTGCTTATCTGCCTTTAAGATTAAAATGTAGCAACATTAAAATTATAATAGGAGTCAATGTTAAATCATTTGGAACAGTTTGAACAGTGAAATCAATGATTGAAATAAATCATGTCAGTGTCCCTTTAATAAACAATAGATTCATTAATCCTTACATTCTTTGGATTAGACAATATTGATATATAATTCACATATTCACTGTTGGAGTTACTTTATAGATATAAGCATACTCTAACAGCACCATGATTACATATTTGTACTAATCAATTTGGTTTGGTATTGTGATCAATATGTGTTGTGTCCTAAACAAGATTACTGTACATTGCACAAATGGCTCGATGTGCCACATGTCTTTGTTTATATTTGTCAACAGCTGTTATTCAAAATGTGGTTTGTGTGTATTCTTTTAAGAACATCAATGGGTATATTTAGATATGCAATAGCATCGTATGAGATGAGTTTGATGTCTAATATAGTCAGAAATTAAACATATGTTCAATACATCATTTTTAACAGAATCCCCTTGATTCAATCAAGCATTTTTTTGGCTAATGACTGCTCTATTCTTCACATTTTCAAGTTGATTATTCTTATAAATCGATACAGATGTGATTTAGTGCTATCCCAAATGTGTTCACTAATATATATCTATATCATTCATAGAGAGAGTTGGTGTGGGGAGCCCAGAGGAATCCAGCACCGACACAGAGCTGCCTTTGCGGTCTTCTGGTAAGTCCATTGACTCATTTATATGTCATTGAAGGTGTATTGGTAATCAATATTATGAGCATGATTCTGATGAAGCATAACATTTGAAACAAACATATAATTTACTCCTCTGATTATATATTAATTTTATTTGAATATTGAAAGATTAATAATTAAAACTTTCTTAGTCTACACCTTTGTTATTCAGAAGATGTATAGCATATGTTTGTTTCCATGTTCATTTTTGACAACAATCATCAAGTGATACACACATGAGAAATCTTAAATGTTCTATGTACTATGATTATATGATTTTAAAATTAATACAAACAATAAATTGAAAATCTGAATCATTGAGAATAACAAATCGAATGTCATTTGTATGCTCCATCAAAATGATGTAAATCATAACTTTGGGTGTGTATATCTTTAATGCAACATTGATGTGTGTCGTTGAGCAACAGTAACATATGTTATAATATCTGATCTTAACGTGTACACAACATGTTATGTTTTACAGAGATTGATTTAACATGTGGGACGGAGGAGGAAGAGGCTCCCTTGAAGTCTGATGGTATGTGAAATATATCTATCATGTTTCCAACATGTTGCTTTATTGGAAATCATTTTATTGAAGACATTCAAAGTCTACAGCTTTTGCACTTTAAAAAGGAATATTATTTGTCTGTTAAAATACACTACTGCCCCCTTTATATATCAGGCAGCATGAAGATATGCTTGGATTTGTTTAAATATTTGGATTTGAAATTCATGCCATCATGATGTCACATGCATATTCTAGGCCAAACCACAATAATAATTTTATAATTGTACAGATAGTCATTGATATTCATCTGAGTGCCTATATGCATACCATATCCTCATGTCATCATTGTTTAGAAATTCAAACACACTTCTAAGTATATTGCAAACATAATCAAGTTGAAATGCATTGATTGGATTCCATGATGTATGAGATGTTAATATGTTTATAATATTTATTTCAGATGGATCCTCCTCTTCTGGTCATCATTGTTCCTCCCCTGCCCAGGCCCAGGCCCCTGCCCAGTCCCCTGCCCAGCCCCCTGCCCAGTCCCCTGCCCAGCCCCCTGCCCCTCCCGGCCCTTCCCATTTTTCCTATCCTGTCCCTCCCAAAAAACGCCCCTTCGTCCCCCTTCGCCGCTCTCCCCGTCTTTTGGCCCGTACAGCTACCCCAGCTGCCCAGCCCCCAACTCACCACTCCCCAGCTGTACGGGCTACCCCAGAGCAGCAGCCCATCCCTCCCCAACCCAATCCCATCCCTCCCCCCTGTCTCAACCTTCATTGTCCTGGGTGTCGGATTGTCCTTCCCAGGCACGGCTGTAAGTATCATTCAAAATCAACATTATAAGATACTTAAAGGTACACTGAATGAAAATTGTTTCTATTGTGATTCAAATAGAGCATGCAATGTTAATCAAATTTATAATTTACTACTCTTATCAATTATTCTTCATTCTCTTGCTATCTTTATTGAAACAAATAAATGCCTATTTTTTATTTTATATTAAAAAAAAATCTGTACATCATTTCTTTATTGTTGGATGAATGTATCCATTAATCAGCAGGGACAACCAAAGTTGATAACCAAAAATGGCCTGCCCTATAAACTTACATTCTTGCATTTAAAATATAGCTCGAGAATTCAAACATTTAAAGAATACGAGTAAATTAATAATTCTTTTTAATGTCATGCTCTATCTGAATCAGTAACTAAAATATTTAGGTTTACTGTCCCTTTAATTTGATATCACTACATATACCAATCACCACTATTTGGATCCAAAAATTTATGTACAAATGTTCATACATTATCTCTTGTATAACCCAGTGGGAATGTAATTTCTTCTGGTTGCTATGTTTACACAGCTTGTCCTCAACACCAAAATGTTTAAGGATAGGTGTGCCTACCACAGTATAACAAAAATCTTAAAATTGCTAATGTAAGTACAATGTAAATCCTTTAACAAGATTTTAGACACTCAAGCTGTAAAAGTGGATCATCAAAAACCAATTAAAGGGGACAACATGTTGGATTAAAATGTCCATTTAATGGTTTAGGTCTGTCTGAATAACATATTTCATGTGTAAATAATCAATGTCAACAAATTAATTTAAAGAATTATTTGTCTTTATGATGACAATGTATCTTTGCTTTTTATTTTGTCTGTTGTGTAATTATCATTAATATTTGATTTTTTCTTTATTTTAGGCTGTGACTCAACATGGCTCACGCTCGAAGGTCTAGCACGCATAGAGCAGGCCGTGTTGAGGAACGCAGCTGTCCTGAGAGGGATGGCCGACACCATGCAGGCCCAGCTACAGGTTCAGCATATGACTCTACATCAGATGAAGCATTGGAACTCAATGCTTGAATCTGTAGCTGGACATGCACAGGACGATGAAGGGGATGACCAGTAAGTGGAGGATCTGGAGATGCTCCAAGGGCGCAGATAAGATTGATGTTTTTTTTATGGTTGCCATTTGGCCTTTTTTTCTGTTTATTGTTGTGCCTGTTGCACTCTTTTACCTTGTCATATGTCTCCAATGGGGCTATGCTGGCCCTTGGCAACTCTCTTCATGGACTGTGATGCACTCTGTTACCTTGTCATATGTTTCCAATGGGGCTATGCTGGCCCTTGGCAACTCTCTTCATGGACTGTGATGCACTCTGTTACCTTGTCATATATCTACAATGGGGCTATGCTGGCCCTTGGCAACTCTCTTCATGGACTGTGATGCACTCTGTTACCTTGTCATATGGCTCCAATGGGGCTATGCTGGCCCTTGGCAACTCTTCATGGACTGTGATGCACTCTGTTACCTTGCCATATGTTTCCAATGGGGCTATGCTGGCCCTTGGCAACTCTCTTCATGGACTGTGATGCACTCTGTTACCTTGTCATATGTTTCCAATGGGGCTATGCTGGCCCTTGGCAACTCTCTTCATGGACTGTGATGCACTCTGTTACCTTGTCATATGTTTCCAATGGGGCTATGCTGGCCCTTGGCAACTCTCTTCATGGACTGTGATGCACTCTGTTACCTTGTCATATGGCTCCAATGGGGCTATGCTGGCCCTTGGCAACTCTCTTCATGGACTGTGATGCACTCTGTTACCTTGTCATATGGCTCCAATTTTCCTGATCTTTACCAGATTATTTATAAACGTTGTTGATGTTTTCTGACATACTAATAAAAGACATGTCATTGCACAATTCTTTGTCCTCCTTATTCATTTTATTGATTGAAATCTCTAGTTTATCTGGTTGATCCTTAAAGGGACCTACCAAATATAATGGTGTTTCCTGAATCATATATGTAATACAATTGTAAATGACTTTAAGATTAACATCTCCAATGTAATTTTATTATTTGTCTTTATATATTTTTCTAAAAGCTTTATCATTGCATGATTATGATTAGCATAGTAATTATTTTATATATGTATATATAGATTGTTATTTGTGTATATATATGTATATTTCAAATTTCACATCCATGTGTGTATTTATAAACTCTGCATGAATTGATGCACCTTTAACAAATGATCAGAGGATTGATACAATGATATAATCCCTGTAAAGTGTTCATTTTATTGAAATAGTATTGTCTCTATGTATCCTCTTTTTAAAAATAAAAATCATGTCCCTTTAAGTGATGGTGAGCACAATTGTTAATGAATGTATTTCCATTTCTAAAGCGTTTTTGTCCTTTTTACATGAACAAGGACATATAATCTTATTAATAAACAATCTTATTGTAATGTTGACAGCACATGTATTTCATTTTCAATTCTATCTTATTGTAAAAGTGTAACCAAATCAATCTCTGTGTGTAATGCGCATATTTTAGATGAGGAATATGTTTTTCCAAATATTTGAAAAAAATACTTCTCCTCCCATATATGGCTATAGGTAGGCTGACCATATTTCAACTTGAATAAATGACACGTTTGATCAATACATGTGTCATTATTGTTATTCCAAAACAATCTAAACATATCTTAAAACATCAATGGCATATGTATTTCTCATGTGTATCTTTTAAATGTTAAAGATATACACCATAGCTATAGTTAAAGGGACAGTCAAGTCCGAAAAGATGATTCATGATTTCGTGACATTCCTAGATAGCAATCTAGACACATACTAGTTACTAAAATATAAATACGTTTCTTATTGATATGCCAAGCTGTCAACTGAGTCCTTGTATTGGCTGCGGTTTTTCAGCGATCTCGGATGCGCCATGTTGCTTAAGACGTCACCTGCCAGGCTGTCCAATGATTCCTTGTATTGACTGACGTTTTTACGCGATCAAGGATGCACCTTTTATTGGATGGCGTTTTTACGCGATCAAGGATGCTCCTTTTTTTGGTTTGCGTTCTTACGTGATCAAGGAAGCGCCATGTTAATTAAGACGTCACATGCAAAGGTAAAAAAAGTCTGATTGTATTACGTAGTCCAGATTGCTAACAGCGCTCGCCTACTTCCTTATAGCTCCTGGGTAATAAGGTATCTAGCTTACCCTAAAAGAAAGTTACTTAATACAAAAATAATCCAAGAGCGCCTATAAGTAGGCGAAGGAAGATATTAACAGATTAACTAGGTTCAAATTTATTACAAATCATAAAACATAAAACATAATTATAAATAACATGGATCCATGTATACTACATACATCTAGAAACAATAAAAACAGTTGTCAAATATAGCTTGCAAGCAGTTGTCAATTATAAAAGAGAATAGAGTTCCTATGAAGTCTCATAAATTAGGGAGATAAACAAATGGGAGTCATAAGAAGATCTTTTAAACAATAAAAAAGAATCTTAAATGGCAAATCCAAAAATGTGCTCGGTTAAAAAAGTCCAGTGATAAAATCCAGTGAAACAATTTCAGTGATATAGTAAAAATATATAAAAAAATATAAAAAAATATATAAAAAATAAAAATATAAAAAATATTGAAAAATAGAAAGATATATTGAAATAATGTGGTCAAAAAAACAGGTTCAGTGGTATGTGTAATCCAAATAAGTGGTCAGGTAATTGTTAATGAGTGCTCCTCCTAGTAAAGTGTTAAAAAGTAAATTTCAAGTGTCTCCGTGTAGGTGATGATGGTTTTTCCTTTGAATTTAAATAACTGTGCTTTTTCTTTTCAGTGATATCTTTAGTGGTACCCTGCTATTCCATACAGCAATCTGTTAGCGGTACCATCGACAGGACTTTCCCTAGCAGCTATGTGTGGCAGCTCTGAGGTCTTCCCGCCCAGATGTATTACGTAGTCCCGCAATATTTGTTTGTGCACGTTAAACACGTTTGTGAATGACAAGACAGGTTTAAAAACATGGCGAATATGGATTGTTTGCATCATGTTACATTGTTGACCCATAGCTGATAAAGACCACCACATTCTCTTTTGCTGGATGTCTGGTTGAATAAACGAACGAAAGCAAAATGTTTTCATGCATAAGATATTTTGAGGCAAGTGCAAATCTCTATAGTCCATGTTGTTTAATATGCTTGTCAACAATATGTTCCTTTCTATGAAAAATGACTGTTGTGTTTAATGTTAAAGATATCTAATTCATAAATATGGGCTATTGTGTTAGAATAAAGTAATCAACATGCATTTATCTTTATCATATGCTAAATATATGATGCCGACTTCTTCTAAATGTAATTTCATCGTATATTTTATTAAAGGTTCATTAGACACTCACATTAAAAACCAAAATATTTTATTTGGTCTCTAGTTATATAGTCCATTGTTTACCAAATACACGTCTCATTTTGCTTCTGTTCAAATAAAATGTAAGTAATTTTCAGACTCCTCGCCAAGCCTCAAAGTTTCATGTGAGTACCATCTCCAGCTTTCTCCTGTTTGTGTAAAGGGTCTTTTCATATGTTAATGATGGGGTATTGTCTTGTTTTACGGTTGTAATGGGGGTTCATCTATATTTTCAATAGAGATAACCCGATTTTCTTAGAAAGTGTTTAAAGCTTTGTAATATTGATATCAGTATATGTTTTTTTTTTTTTTAAATCTTTTTATTTGAGACAAAGAGAATCATAGCAACAACACAACAAAAAAAAAAGTGAATCAAATCACAAATTACATTTAACAAATTATTTGCGCATTTCTCATAATAAAAATAGACTTCAAATAATTACTGAAACTATAAAACAGAAACTACATATTATTCACTAGAGAAACAATGATTATAAATTTTCCATTTGTATATAAAACGTCTCATCTGTTGCTAACCTTTGCCTTATTATTTCTCTGATTAAATTCTGTTCTAAGAACGAAAAAAAGGACAGAAAAAGAAATTAGTCTGATAACCTTTTCTGGCTATTATCCCTATAACTTAACTCCCCTTCCTTGAACCGAAGGGGTTGTGGCTTGGTCAATGGCGTGGTGAATAATATGGTAATAGCGGGGCAAAACACAACATATGGACACAGTGTGAGAGGAAAAAAAAAAAAAAGGGGGGGGGATTAAAACCTCCCATGTCCACTCCACTCATCGACGCCTATTATATTTAATACCATTCTGCTGGAAAAATATTCTGTTCTGCGAAAATTGTATATGAGAGAGAATTGTATACCCGGTGGGTAATTTAAAATAACTTTTAACCATTTTGAAAAGAAATCTTTCACTCTTTCCCTATGTATAGCTAATGTATTTGCTTGTTCAAATATTATCTGGGAGTGAATATGATTTACAAAACATGGCATGGAGGGCGCCTTATTACTTTTCCAGTTTTTTAGTATAAGATTACGACCTAAGGCAATGACAGTATTAATGAGGTTTGTATTTATTTTTTTGGAATCTGGAAGTCGGAAGAAGAAAATATCTCTAGATTCCAAACATATTTTCTGTTCTAAATTCTTATTTAGCCAAAATTCCACCTTGTTCCAGAACTGTGCTATTTTCGGACACAACCAAAAGCAGTGAGATATCAGTATATGTTAATCTTGTTGTTTCTAGTAGTGTCTATTACATGCAGTTCTGTTAAAAATATAGTATACTGTCCCTTTAATGCAAATGTTGATTTTTGTATCATGTATGAGTTCCACATTGGTTAATCTCCAAATATATTATTGTTAGCATATTTTTCCCCCCCCACTCCTAAAAGGTCTTTAAACCATATTCATTGTTAAAACAAATGTCTTTCTAAAAAGAAATTAACACAATAATGTCTCTTTAAGAAAATAGACTTTATTTAACACGTCAATATAAATGTGTTTTCAATATTTATTGTTTGAACAAGTACATGTAGATATACCAACAATCTGCAAATATTATATGTTAGCATATGTAATTTTGTTAAAGGGACAGTTTAGAAAACAAATAATGTTTTGCATTATTAAAAAAGTCAATTTTGTAATATCAATGATATCAAAGGTTTCTCACCAATTAATCATTTGTCTGTGTTTATTTTAATTTGCTAGCTAAACCTATGAGGTTCGTGTGCTCATTTCTTAGAGCTTGAAGAGTGCATGTAATCATTATGCAATTTGACCACTAGAGGGCATTTGGATAGCATTTGTATATCTAAAACCTTGAGCTCATACAGCATATTTACCATGTATTGATCATTGATTGTGTAAAATGTTGTTATGTCAGAACAACAAATAAGTGGTCATTTTTCATAGGCATAGATACAAGGGTAAGTACATAAGTCACACGTATTTCTCCATGTTTTGTTGTTTCAAACTTGATAATGCGTAATACAGTGTTTTCTTTGTAATCAATAATTCTGACTGTCCCTTTAAGCTGTGTTATTGGCATTCAAACAGTAATATGCCATCATGGATAATTGTAATGGTCATTTTGTTTGCGATTCGGGAAACAGTTTGGACATCACATCACAGAAACCAATCAATATCATGAACAAGGAAAGGTATGTGATGATGTGGTTTTCACACACTTATACCCACACTCTGCAAACAATCTGCCTCCATGGACCCGGTCCCATAGAAGTAGATTATATACAGAGTGTGGTCCACAAGTGTATGAAAACCACATCATCACATACCTATCCATTACACATTAAATAACAAAAACATTAAACATGAAAACAAATACTTACTTCCTCTTCCTCCCCCTCTTCCCACGGGGCTAAGGCTCTGGGAGGGTCAACTGCCGACTCCGACGAGTTCTCATTGGAGATGTTGTGGGAAGAGTGGAAGGAAGAGTACTGGGACGACCAAGGTGAGGAGGAGGAGATGGGCCGGCAGGAGAAGATGGGCCGGCAGGAGAAGATGGGCCGGCAGGAGAAGATGGCCCGGCAGGAGAAGATGGCCCGGCAGCAGGAGGCCCAGCAGCAGGAGGCCCAGCAGCAGGAGGCCCAGCAGATGGAGGCCCAGCAGATGGAGGCCCAGAAGCAGGAGGCCCAGCAGATGGCGGCCCAGGAGCAGGAGGCCCAGCAGATGGCGGCCCAGGAGCAGGAGGCCCAGCAGATGGTGGCCCAGGAGCAGGAGGCCCAGCAGATGGTGGCACAGGAGCAGGAGGCCCAGCAGATGGCGGCCCAGGAGCAGGAGGCCCAGCAGATGGCGGCCCAGGAGCAGGAGGCCCAGCAGATGGTGGCCCAGGAGCAGGAGGCCCAGCAGATGGCGGCCCAGGAGCAGGAGGCCCAGCAGATGGCGGCCCAGGAGCAGGAGGCCCAGGAGCAGGAGGCAGACCAGCAGATGGCGGACCAGGAGGCAGACCAGCATGCGCCTCCCGGAAGAAATTAAACATCTCTTGTTGGCGTCTAAAGGTTCTGTTTTGGCCTTCTTCTATTCGAGTAAGGAGGTGTATGATTTGGGTTTGTCCTTCAATGATTTTGTTTTGTCCTTCAAGAATTCTAGTTCTGCCTTCTATATTTTGTATCCGGGAGTTACGCATCTGGTCAATGTAGTCTAGTAGAACCTGCACCTCCGCTATTTCCTCTTGTTGTGCACGGCGGGGTGCCCGTGCACGGCGGCCTGCTGGTGCACGGCGGCCTGCTGGTCCTTGAGAGGCCTCTGCTTCCGCGGCCTCTTCCTCTGCTTGCGGGGCCTCTTCGTCAAGGGGGCCCTCTTCGTCAAGGGGGGCCTCTTCGTCAAGGGGGGCCTCTTCCCTCCGAGGTGGAGATTCATCCCCACCACTCTCATCCCGGGGAAAAGGAGGAGCCTGTATTTGCTGTGCTGCCTCCTCCCCAGACTCTGTATATTTGAAAAAGAAATAAATGTATATATTAGCATATTTCCAAATAAAGCTTTAAATTACTTAGCTTACGATCCAATTACAAATGCAGCCTCATTAATCCACTTTGAAATCTAACAATCAATACGATTTCCGCATTTTCTAAACCGTGTTTGTGATATCTTTGGTCAATCTGAATGTTTTAGCGTTTGTTTTCAGTCTGTTTAAATGCACACCTAACCTATAGCCTAGATACTGATGTAACCGCAAAGTAATTGTGAATGCGTGTAAACAACGTAATAGCATTAATCTGATTCTTAAAGGGACATGAAACCCAATGTTTTATCTTTCATGATTTCAAAGCATACAATTATAATCAACTTTCTAATGTACTTTTCTTATCCAATTAGCTTCATTCTCTGGATATTATTTGCTGAAAAGCATATCTAGATATGCTTAGAAGCTGCTGATTGGTAGCTGAATATAGCTGCCTCCTGTGATTGGTTCACCGTGTGCATGGCTATTTCTTCATTAAAGTATATCTAAAGAATGATTCAAATTAGGTAATATAAGTAAATTTGAATGTTGTTTCAAATTGTATTCTCTACCTTAATCATGAAAGTAAAGGTTTGCGTATAGTGTCCCTTGAAATACATTCGTATGTTAATTTATTCTTAAATGAGCTTACCGTCAGATGAGAATGGCAGGTTCCCGGTATCAATTCCTCCGATACAGACTATATCCACCTCGGAGATGCTGGGACGCAACATTTCCTCCCATCGGCAGTAATCGATTTCCAGTGCAGGTCCGCCACCGGTTCCTGCGGCATGTCGGGCCTCCCGGCTTAACTTTTTCTTAAGATCCATCTTGCAGTCCCGGTATCGATGTTTAATAGAGTCCATATCTCTGTTCCGGCCACCCACTGCATTGACTGCATTCCTTATCTCCTGCCAGAGCTTCCTCTTCTCAGTCGGGGTGGTCTTCTGATGCTGCAGCCTCCTATACCTGGCCATATAGGCTTCTACGAGGGCCTCCTTTTCCTCCATCGAAAACCTCGCCTCCCTAGTCGCCTTGGCCTTCCCCTGTGACGATGCCCTCTGTTTCCCGGACTGTGAAGCCCTACTCTGTCCGCCACTGGGCCCAGCCACTTGTTCATCTTGAACCAAGTGGCTGGGTCCACCCACCGCTTCCACCCGCGCTTCCTGCCCCCCTTCCTGTCCTGTTCCTCTCCCCCTCCCTCTCCTCCCCCCTCTACCTCTCCCCTGCCTGCCCTCCATCTCTTCCCTAAACTAAACCCCAACTAAGCAAACAAAAAGTGAGTGTGATCAAATGAAAGGGGGTCAAAATAAAGAACTAAAAAGACCAAAATAAGTGCTGAAAGTGTGAAAGGTATATAAATAAAAGAGGGTAAGGAGTATTTAAATGAACAAAATGAAGAAGAAGACTAAAAGGAGGATATGTAAACTAAATGTAACTAGGGGATGGGGATGGGATGAGGATGGGGTATGGGATAAGAGTAAATGGGATGAAAGGGAATGGGACTACAGGGAATGGGGTATGGAGTGTAGTATGAGAGGGTATGGGGTATGGAGTGTATGTAGTGTTATTGATAAGTGTATGTATGTATTGAATGTGTTTGCGTGTAAATGTGTTAAGTGTACAGAAAAAGCACTCGCACACTCACCCAAACCAAATGTCGTTCACTAACTCACACTAGCACTAACTCTCTAACTCACACTAGCACTAACTCTCTAACTCACACTAGCACTAACTCTCTAACTCACAGTACCACTACCTCTCTAACTCACACTACCACTACCTCTCTAACTCCCACTACCACTAACTCTCTAACTCCCACTACCACTAACTGACTCACAATAATGCACAAAATCTCTACGCTCCAATCTCCAAAAACCCACCAGCAACACAGTGAGAAAAGCCATTCTTGTGTGGTGCTTATATACCCTGTGTAAATGTTTAATGATGTACCGGTTTGCGTTGTAAATTGTGTTCAGGTGTGCTTTATTCTTACTTATTATTTGTGCAATGTGTATTAGGTGTGTGAATTTGCGCATGCTCATTTGGAGTTAGTATTTGTGGAATGAGTAGAATGCGATGATGTCATAGTGCTTGTTTTCTATAACATTGTCCAATAGTATTATGTTTAAATGTTAATTTGCGATGGTGTGGTATTAGTGAAGTGTTGTATATGTATGTTTGTCCTAATATATAGTAATATTGAATGCGAGTATTTTGCTAGTGTATGTTTTTTTTTTTTTCCTTGTTGTTATTTTCCGTATTTCCGCATCTTAAAGTATATGCGTATTCCCTGTATTTTATTTAAATAAAATTCCCCCCGCTTCTGAATGTGTAATGCTTATGTGCTTTGTTTAGTGTTGTTGTGACATTTGCGGCGTGTTATTGTTGTGCATGATGTGGTATGTGTCATATGACCGAGCTGTGCGTATTTCTCGCGAGATCGAGTGTTAGATGAAAAAAGCGTGTTTGTTTGCATTTCCATTGATCTCTATGGGAGACTGTCTAACGCGGGCAGGATTCCGCGTGTGAAATACACGCGTTGGGAGTATCGTTAGGAGTTTTTTTTTTTAACTCTAAATACCGGCGTTAAACAATGCCGTGCGTTAGACATAAACCACGCGTAGCTATCGCACCCCATCTACCGCCAAACTCCAAATCTAGCCGTATGATTTTTAATTTTTTTGATACTGTAACAAGAATTATGATTGGTGCCACTAATTGGCTAGTTGGGCCTGGCACACAGGCTGGCAGATATGAGTCGTGGATGGTAGGTAGGGCAGCAATTTAACACAGTATGCTGTGTAAGTGACAAAAACACAGGCCTGATAGAAAATTAAGTTAGATTACACTAGCAAAATATTTTAGATTTTTATATTAAAATTCTGTTAAGAAGTGCAATACACATATGAGTGGTCGCACTGGCTGGCTGCTACGTAGGGCAGCAATTAACAACAGTATGCTGTGTAAGTCAGATAGACAGTTAGACACAGGCCTGATAGAAAATAAAATTAGATTACACTAGCATAATGATTTAAAGACTTTTTTTGGGGAATTTAAAGAAAAAGGTTAAGCACATACATATGAGTCGTGGCTGATAGCCTTGGAAGGGCAGCTATTAAAAACAGTAGGCTCTGTAAGTCAGATACACACACGCCTGATAGAAAATACTATTAGATAGATTACACTAGAAAAATGATTTAAATTATTTTTTGGGGGGGGAATTAAAAAAAGGTTAAACACATATGAGTCGTGGCTCATAGACTAGGAAGGGCAGCAAGTAAACACAGTAGGCTCTGTATGTCAGCAAAACACACAGGCCTGATAGAAAATGATATTAGATTACACTATCAAAAAAATTTAAACTTTTTTTTTTTTATATTTAAATTAAGGTGAAGAAGATGAGTGGTGGCTGCCTGGCACAGACCAATTAACCAAAAGACTGAAAAAAATGAGGTATATTAATGCTGAGTGAGCCTGGCAGACACACTAGCAATTTTTTTTTTTTTTTTAATTTAAAATTATGTTATAAACGGATATTAACACTGGTGGCTGGCACAGAGCAATGAACCAGAGTATATGCTGTGTGACACAGGCCTGATAAAAAATGAAAAAAAATTACACTAGCAAAATAATTAAAATTTTTGGTTGGTTAAATTTAAACTAATGTTGTTAGGGAGATATCAGTGGTGGCAGTAATCACAGCATATGCTGTGAGCCTTAAACACACAGGCTGAAAGCCAGGCAAATGCTAATAAAAATACGGAAAAAAAAAAAACGGCACGAAATATAGCCCTAAAAAGGGCTTTTTGGGGTGCTGTCCTTGCAGCAGAGATGAGTGGAGTCCTTCTGGACTGTAGTGGACACTAAACACACTATCCTAGCTATGTATTTCCCTATAATGTCAGGAGCACAAACACAACACGTCCTCTCACTAAGAAAGCAAGGTCGTTCTGAGTCTAAAATGGCGGCTTCCGAGTAGCTGGGAGGGTCTGTGAGGGAGTGTCTGATGTTGATTGGCTCTAATGTGTCAGACGGCTGTGACATACAGGGTCAAAGTTTCCTCAATGATGACACATAGGGGCGGATTGAACATCGCCATGTGTTCGCCCGCAGCAGCGAACGCGAACAAGCTATGTTCGCTGGGAACCGTTCGCGGGCGAACAGTTCGGGACATCACTATTATTAATATGCATATCATTTATGTATAAAGATTTTTATGTTTTCAATTGCTTTAAATAGTTTTTATTTGTTTCCATGTTTATTTTGTGTAAGGGAATTGCATAGGTGAAAAAGAAAGGATTTAATCAATTATAGGACTCAACTGATTAATTTAAATTGAACTTCCACCAATCAACCCGGTCTAACGGCTATAAAAGAGGACATTTGGAATCCACTAAGGTCTCTTTGAAAAAGCTGAACTTGGTCAGAGAAATGTACCACGTAGTGGAGAGCTTATATAGATTGGTCACCAGGAAGGGTTCACTTTGCTAACGGCAATGGCTTCTAACCCACTGTGTTTTTATGCAGATTTATGCTATGTTCTCTAGCTCTTCCTTTGAGGATCTTTCTGAAAATAAAGACTGTGTCGCTTTACATCAAAGGACTGTTAACATATGCTTTTTGATTTATGGTCGGTTTTTGATTGTTTGCACATGATTTTAGTATATTATTTTTTAACACATTATTATTTAAAACAATTTTACCTTTAAATCCTTTTTTTAACTTAATTTCTGCAGTGTCCTTTAATTCCTGTCCCAGCCCCTCAAGAAGGAGGAGGCCTCAACAGGAAGGCAAGGGTATAGTGTTTGCTAGGAGACACCATAAAATAGCTCCAGTATGTTTATTGCCCATGATCAATATAGGACTTCTGCTGCAAAAATCATGTGACCTAAAACTTAAAAGGAAGTCTACTGCAGAATATTTATTGTTCAAAACGATAATCCCTTTATTACCCACTCCCCAGTTTTGCATAACCAACACAGTTATATGAATATACTTTTTACCTCTGCGATTACCTTGTATCTTAGACTCTGCAGACTGCCCCTTATCTCAGTTCTTTTGACAGACTTGCATTTAAGCCAATCAGTGCCGACTCATAAATAACTCCATAGTAGTGAGCAAAATGCTATATGTTATATGGAACACATGAACTAGCAGTGTCTAACTGTGAAAAAATGATATCAAAGGGGGCCTTCAAAGGCTTATACATTAGCATATGAGCCTACCTAGTTTTAGCTTTCAACAAAGAATACCAAGAAAACAAAGAAAATTTGATGATAAAAGTAAATTGAATTTTTTTTTTAATATTGCATACCCTATCTGAATCATGCAAGTTGAATTTTGTCTAGAGTGTTCCTTTCAGTTTTGAAATGTTCCTTGTTTAGCTGTGGGTAGGGGCTAGACTGAGAATTGCTAAGTTCTCATTTTGCAAGAAAACAAATAATTGACTTCCTTTTTTAAACCTCTTTATACTGTTAGGATGTTCCATGCAGTCCTAACAGTGCTGGGCTTTAATGCCGTTAGGATGGCATGGAACGTCCTACCATATACGGCGTACTGCAGCTTCCCCCTTTGATGAAGGCAAGGATCAGACTTGGGAGGGGGCTTTTTGCCCAGCAGCATATTCAGTCCCCCATGATCCTATCCTGGCTTTTAAACCACACAATTGCATAATTTAATTTTTACTAATAATGTATACATAAGAAATTTGTTCTGATGTAAACACTATTGTACCACCACAAAGGGGTTAACATAATCTGTTTCTACAGTAAAGTTATAATAATTGTTGTTACTAAAGAAGTACTGTGTCATATGCCTTTAAAAATAGGTTAGCACAGTGCAATCTTTGTATTTTTGCTCCTCAGTTTATAATGACAATAAAGGAAAGGCTTTTGTGTACTATTACACTGAATATATTTGACTCTAGAGGGGCTCGAACCCACATCCTTTGAATGTCTACAGTTATCTACAAGTCCAATGCGCTACCCATTGCGCCACAGAGCCTGTTTTTAAAATGGCTGAATGTGTTAGATATGGTCCACGATCCACCACTCCTGGGAATTACCTTTCTTAACCACTAGTAGGAGGCAAAGATACCCAAACCCCAAGAGCTCTATAAAACCCCTCCTACCTTACAAAAAACTTCTCTTGTCTTTGTCTCCACTGGAGGAAGATGAAGAATGAAGATGTGCATATGATTCTTCAGTGAGACGGGCTTTCAATCTATGTTAAGGCCTATTTTCCCCTCAGAGTACAGTGTTTGTCATAGGGATGTATATTCACAAACAGTAACGGAACAGCACTACTGAACGGTGCTCGTGAAAACAAGGGACACGGCCAAGTCCCTGGATAATACCAGTATTCAAAGAGGTCCACAGCACTAGATATCTGCAAAATACTTTATTTAAGACATTAAAAAAGCGACGTTTTGGGGGTAGTCCCCTTAGTCATGTTATGAGTTACAACATGTGAGTACACAGCTTTTAAACCTTCATTTATCGCCCCAGACAGCCTCTGGCTGTACAATGTCTCCCTCCTCTGGGCTTTCTTTGCAACATTTTCTATAATTATAAAAACATTTTTGTAACAATATAGGCATAATGTTTGCATATAATGTTAAAGACATAGTATAAACATTATAGTTAAATATCTGTACATATATACATGGGTCAAAGACAGAGTCTGGCGCGAAAAATGAAGGTTTAAAAGCTGTGTACTCATATGTTGTAATGCATAGCATAACTAAGGGGACTACCCCCGAAACGTCACTTTTTAATGTCTTAAATAAAGAATTTAAAAGCTATCTAGTGCTGTGGATCTCTTTAAATAGAGGGATGAATATGGAGTATGGTTAGTGGCTCTTTTTTTACCTCATGGGAAATTTTGTCTTTTGCCTCCTCTTATGGATCTACTATATACTCCTATTCCATAACCTTTGCTGATGTTTCAGTGCTGGTTTGGCTTTCTACTAGTAGATGAGGGTAGGTATCATATTTTTAACTATATGCCACTCTGTAGTCTATAATTATATGATTATTTTATCTTTCTCTAACCATTATTCCCCATAATATTTTTTGTGTGTGCTGTGTTTTTTGGCGTGCAGGGTTTTAATATAATTTTTCTACCATGTGTTGGCCTTCGGATTTATGTTTTTGTTGGTGATGGTTATTTATTTTTGGGTACATCTTTAGTCCCTGCTCCTATTTTTTAGGTTCTTAATTCCTTTTTCTACCTGTTTAGCTTAGTTATACATCAGACTAGTTACTGGTAAGGTAGGAAAGGTTTTATAGAGCTCTTTGGGTTTTTGGAATCTTTGCCTTCTCTAATGGTCAGGAAATTCCCAGGAGTAATGGATCATGGACTCTTACCACCATGAAAGAAATTAATTTATCCGGTCAGGATAAATCATGTTTTTCCATATTCTACATTGAAATTATCTTTATTAAAGGTTACTCCTTTTGACAGTCATGGAGACTCTATATCACTGGGAAGCAGAGATTTTTCATCTCCTCTCCGACCATTTCCAGAGCCTTCAGAGGAAACTAACTGAAATCTTTGAGACTAGTGCATCTAACTCTGCAACACATGATGGAAGCAACAATGCCAGAACAGAGAGCCCCCAAGCACCTTGGGCGACAGAGACCCCGATCAATGTTACATCAGAGCACCAAACTATAACTGTAGAGGAAATAGCAGATGCCAAGGATCAAGCACTAGAGAAAGTTCCAACTTTAGAACAGAGTCCACCGGCAGACGCTACAGATACAGTACGAGTCTCATGGAGATACATCCATAGCAGCAATATTGTGGGACTTCTCTATGCTCCTACCGCTGTTCTCAAGGAGCACTTAATCCTACTACTTGAGCCATATACCCACCTGAAAATAAACCTGCACTCCATAGGAGACTAGAAAACTAGCATGAAAAACATATACTGCTGGGACATGGAACCTAGAAGGTACAATCTGCAAGCCAGGAAAATGGGAGTGGGTTAGAGAGATACTGTCAGTGTTTTTTCCCTGCCTTGCTTGCCATGTGCTGCTGGCAGCCATTTTACTCACCTCTCTTGCTGACTCTGGTGCATACTGTGTGATGCTGCTCATTTCCTGCACTTCCTTTTATGGCCAGACTGGAGTACATCATCCATGTGAGACAGGATGCAGTCTCAGAATTGTGATGTCATTACTTATTATTTAAAGGGCCTCTGTTCAGTATGCTTTGCCCATGCGTTGTCTCAGACCTGTTTGTGAGAGCTCCTGTGTATTACCTGGCTGTCTTACGTCCCTCCTGGTTCCTGATCCCGGGCTTGTTCCTGACTCTGCTGTTCTCCTTGTTCCAGATTCCGGCTCGTCTGACTACTCGCTTTGGCTCCTGACTCGGCTCGTCTAACTATTCACTTTGGCTCCTGACACGGCTCATCTGACTACCAGCTCTGGTTTTGATTCCTGGCTTGTTATTTGACTTGTGGACTTTTTATTATTTTTTGCTATTAATAAAGGTGTGATTATTTTTGCACTTCTTGTCTCAGTCTGATTCCTGGCACCCTGACAGATACCTTACCCCCCCCCCCCCCTTTATCCAAGCTGTAGACATAAGTTTGGGACAATGTCACCCCTTTTGAGTATAATATTTACTTGTCTGAAAAACTGTCCTATATATGACTTAACAGCTCCTCTGAATGTTTTGATTTTGAGCTCTATTCTGCATTTAATTTTCTTTAGTTGTTCTGCACTTGTTTGTGTGTATATTTCTGTACATGTAATAAGCAATAATTTGAAGCATACTCAGTTATCTCCATGTTACCACCTAGCCTGAAGCATACTTGTATTGTGTACATCATAAGCATACTGTTGCTTTCTATTCCTAAGCTACTACACCTGCATATTCATGGACTGTCTGACTTGCTATATTCTACACTGATGTTGTTCAATCTGCGGCCGAGGCCATGATTTTCTGTTAGCCAGTCTAACACTATAAATGGAAAGCCTTGGGTTTACTCTCTTTCAGTATTACAGTATAAGAATACTTTACAATATATTATCTCTGAGATTTTCCTATATTTAGCTTTATATACTCTGCTATAAATTGCTTGGAATCTGGGTGGTTACTGGCTCTAAACCATTGCTATAATAGCACCATCTTATTTTACAGAGCCCCATATTGCTTAGTAGCTAATGAAACAGCTATCCTCTACAAAGGTCCTAGATTAAAGGGACACTGTACCCAAAAATTTTTTTTTTGTGATTCAGATTGAGCATGACATTTTAAGCAACTTTCTAATTTACTCCTATTATCAAATTTTCTTCATTCTCTTGGTATCTTTATTTGAAATGCAAGAATGTAATGTTAGATGCCGGCCCATTTTTCGTGAACAACCTGGGTTGTCCTTGCTGATTGGTGGATAAATTAATCCACCAATAAAAAACTGCTGTCCAGAGTACTGAAACCAAAAAAAAAGCTTAGATGCCTTCTTTTTCAAATAACGATTGCAAGAGAACGAAGAAAAATTGATAATAGGAGTAAATTAGAAAGTTGCTTAAAATTGCATGCTCTTTCTGAATTACGAAAGAAAAAAATTGGGTACAGTGTCCCTTTAATAAAGGAGTCAAGATGTCTACTTATCTAAGATACCATACTCAGACCTTGGGGTTCCTATATCTTCTTATTGGTGGGCCCAGGTCTTATCACAAATGGCTATTATACACACTTTACACCTGACTACTATTAATAATATCTGTTAAATTAAGTTATTTAGTTCAGTGGCCCATTTAACTTCACAATATCTCCCTATACACCTATAATAGATGAGGTCCAAAAGTGACTTCAAATTGTTTTGGGAATTATTTTTCCTCTTCATATTTCTATTAGATTATTAGGTCCAAGAGTGACCTACTAAGCAGTGAGAGGAATTCATAATAATAAAATGAGGTTCCCTTTAAATCTGTCCACCTACATTGCTGTATTGTTTTAGTTATTACATGCATTTAATTGTGTATTATTATTATGTTAGCCCGAAATAACTTGTAAATCTGCTATTATTGTAGATGGACATGTATTCTATGTTGTATTCTCTACCAACCTCAATAAAAAAAAAAGGTTACACCTTTTGTGTATAATATGGACACATTTATGCCATAATAAGTTAGCAACATTGGCAAAGCTGTCCTTCTACAAGTTTCTTTCTTTTTTTTGTTAGCACTAATATACCAGATATATACAGATTTTTAGTAAAAAGTTAAAAAAACATTTAAAAGACATAAAAGGTTTTAAAAGAATTGTATAAATATAATAAAATAAACATATTTTAAAATAAACGCATTTTGATACTTAAAACTTTTTAAAAAATGTTTTAAATACCAGTTTTTACTTAGATATTGTCATTATAATATTTTTTATTCTATGCTAATATTCTATCATATATTTTTTTTAAAATACAAATTCACTTAAATATAATGATACTTTGTTTTAAAATGTAACACTGGGTATTGCAATTCTTATTCTTAAAAGATGTAAAGAATATTAAAAATAACACATTTTAAAGGACTAACCTACATTTTTAATTTTAATGATATACAAAAACAAAATTTATGCTTACCTGATAAATTTCTCTCTTGTGGTGTATCCAGTCCACGGGTTCATCCATTACTTGTGGGATATTCTCCTTCCCAACAGGAAGTTGCAAGAGGACACCCACAGAAGAGCCGTCTATATAGCTCCTCCCCTAACTTCCACCCCCAGTCATTCGACCGAAGACAAGCAAGAAAAAGGAGAAACTATAGGGTGCAGTGGTGACTGTAGTTTAAAAATAAAAAACACCTGCCTTAAAGTGACAGGGCGGGCCGTGGACTGGATACACCACAAGAGAAAGAAATTTATCAGGTAAGCATACATTTTGTTTTCTCTTGTAAGGTGTATCCAGTCCACGGGTTCATCCATTACTTGTGGTATACCAATACCAAAGCTTTAGGACACGGATGAAGGGAGGGACAAGGCAGGAACTTAAACAGAAGGCACCACTGCCTGCAAGACCTTTCTCCCAAAAATAGCCTTCGAGGAAGCAAAAGTATCAAATTTGTAGAATTTAGAAAAAGTATAAAGCGAAGACCAAGTCGCCGCCTTACAAATCTGTTCAACAGAGGCCTCATTTTTAAAAGCCCATGTGGAAGCCACCGCTCTAGTGGAAAGAGCTGTAATTCTTTCAGGAGGCTTGTAAATAAAACTTAAAAGCACGAACCACGTCAAGATTGTGTAATAGACGTTCCTTCTTTGAGGAAGGATTAGGACACAGTGACGGAACTACAATCTCCTGATTGATATTCTTATTAGATACTACCTTAGGAAGAAATCCAGGTTTGGTACGCAACACTACCTTATCTGTATGGAATATCAGATAAGGGGAATCACACTGTAAGGCAGATAACTCTGAAACTCTTCAAGCCGAAGAGATAGCTACCAAAAACAGAACTTTCCAAGATAAAAGCTTGATATCTATGGAATGCACAGGTTCAAACGGAACCCCTTGAAGAACTTTAAGAACTAAATTTAAACTCCATGGCGGAGCAACAGGTTTAAACACAGGCTTGATTCTAACTAAAGCCTGACAAAACGCCTGAACGTCTGGAACATCTGCAGAAGAATAGACAGAGCAGAAATCTGTCCCTTTAAGGAACTAGCTGACAATCCCTTCTCCAATCCTTCTTGGAGAAAGGATAATATCCTAGGAATCCTGACTTTACTCCATGAGTAACCCTTGGATTCACACCAATGAAGATATTTACACCATATCTTATGATAGATTTTCCTGGTGACAGGCTTTCGAGCCTGAATTAAGGTATCAATGACCGACTCTGAGAAACCACGTTTTGATAAAATCAAGCGTTCAATCTCCAAGCAGTCAGCCTCAGAGAAATTAGATTTGGATGTTTGAATGGACCTTGGAGTAGAAGGTCCTGCCTCAGCGGCAGAGTCCATGGTGGAAGGGATGACATGTGTCCACCAGATCTGCATACCAAGTCATGCGTGGCCACGCAGGTGCTATCAAAATCACCAAAGCTCTCTCCTGCTTGATCTTGGCAATCAGACGAGGGAGGAGAGGAAATGGTGGGAACACATAAGCCAGGCTGAAGGACCAGGGCACTTCTAGAGCATCTATCAGCGCTGCCTGGGGATCCCTTGAACTGGACCCGTAACAGGGAAGCTTGGTGTTCTGACGAGATGCCATCAGATCCACTTCTGGTTTGCCCCATAGTTGAATCAGCTGGGCAAATACCTCCGGATGGAGCTCCAACTCCCCCGGATGAAAAGTCTGCTGACTTAGAAAATCCGCCTCCCAGTTCTCTACTCCTGGGATATGGATAGCTGAGAGATGGCAAGAGTGAACCTCTGCCCATAGAATTATATTTGAAACCTCCAACATTGCCAGGGGGCTTCTTGTCCCCCCCTGATGGTTGATATAGGCTACAGTCGTGATATTGTCCGACTGAAATCTGATGAACCTAACCGCAGCTAGTTGAGGCCAAGCCTGAAGAGCATTGAATATCGCTCTCAGTTCCAGAATGTTTATCAGAAGGAGGGCCTCCTCCTGAGTCCATGAACCCTGAGCCTTCAGGGAGTTCCAGACTGCGCCCCAGCCCAGAAGGCTGGCATCTGTCGTGACTATAGTCCACTCTGGCCTGCGGAAACTCATTCCCCTGGACAGATGGACCCGAGAGAACCACCAGAGAAGATCCAGATTTAGCAGAGGGGACAAATCTGTGTAATACCCATTCCACTGATTGAGCATGCAAAGTTGCAGTAGTCTGAGATGTAGGCGGGCAAACGGAACTATGTCCATTGCCGCTACCATTAGGCCGATTACTTCCATACAATGAGCCACTGACGGCCGAGAAGTGGAATGAAGAGCACGGCAGGAAGTTAGAAGCTTTGATAACCTGACCTCTGTCAGAAAAAATTTCATTTCTACTGAATCTATCAGTGTTCCTAGGAAAGAAACTCTTGTGAGAGGGGAGAGAGAACTCTTTTCTTCGTTCACCTTCCACCCGTGAGACCTCAGAAAAGCCAGAACAATGTCCGTATGGGACTTGGCTATTTGAAAAGTCGATGCCTGTATCAGAATGTCGTCTAGGTAAGGAGCCACCGCTATGCCCCGTGGCCTTAGAACCGCCAGTAGGGACCCTAGAACCTTCTTAAAGATTCTTGGTGCCGTGGCTAACCTGAAGGGAAGAGCAACAAACTGGTAATGCCCGTCTAAGGAGGCGAACCTGAGGAACTGATGATGATCTCTGTGAATCGGAATGTGGAGATAAGCATCCTTTAAGTCCACGGTAGTCATATATTGACCCTCTTGGATCATAGGGAGGATGGTTCAGATAGTCTCCATCTTGAAGGATGGGACCCTGAGAAATTTGTTTAGGATCTTGAGATCCAAGATTGGTCTGAAAGTTCCCTCTTTTTTGGGAACTATAAACAGATTTGAATAGAAGCCCTGCCCCTGTTCCTCCCTTGGAACTGAGTGGATCACTCCCATAACAAGCAGGTCTTGAACACAACGTAAGAATGCCTCTCTCTTTATCTGGTTTACAGATAATTGTGAGAGATGAAATCTCCCCTTTGGAGATGAAGCTTTGAAGTCCAGAAGATATCCCTGGGAAACAATCTCTAATGCCCAGGGATCCTGGACATCTCTTGCCCAAACCTGGGCGAAGAGAGAGAGTCTGCCCCCCACTAGATCCGGTCCCAGATCGGGGGCTACTCCTTCATGCTGTCTTAGAGGCAGCCGCAGGTTTCTTGGCCTGCTTCCCCTTATTCCAAGCCTAGTTAGGTCTCCAGACTGGTTTGGACTGGGCGAAATTTCCCCTCTTGTTTTGCATTAGAGGAAACTGAAGCTGCGCCACTCTTGAAGTTTTGAAAGGAATGAAAATTATTCTGTTTGGTCCTTAACTTATTGGACCTATCCTGAGGGAGGGCGTGACCTTTTCCTCCAGTAATATCAGAAATTATCTCCTTCAGATCGGGCCCGAATAGGGTCTGTCCCTTGAAGGGGATGTTAAGAAGCTTAGACTTTGAAGTAACATCTGCTGACCAGGACTTAAGCCATAGCGCCCTACGCGTCAAAATGGCAAAACCTGAATTCTTAGCCATTTGCTTGGCTAAATGAAAAATGGCGTCAGAAATAAAGGAGTTAGCTAACTTAAGAGCTTTAATCCTGTCTAGAATATCGTCTAACGGGGTCTCCACCTGTAGAGCCTCCTCAAGAGACTCAAACCAAAAAGCCGCTGCAGCAGTAACTGGGGCAATGCATGCAAGAGGCTGGAGAGTAAAACCTTAATGTATAAAAATTTTCTTAAGGAGACCCTCCAATTTTTTATCCATAGGATCTAGGAAAGCACAACTGTCCTCGACGGGGATAGTTGTACACTTAGCTAGGGTGGAGACTGCTCCCTCCACCTTAGGAACCGTCTGCCATGAGTCCCGTATGGTGGCATCTATGGGAAACATCTTTTTAAAAGCAGGAGGGGTAGAGAACGGCACACCTGGTCTATCCCATTCCTTAGTAATAATTTCCGAAAACCTCTTAGGGACTGGAAAAACATCGGTGTAAACAGGTACTGCAAAGTATTTGTCCATTTTACACAATTTCTCTGGAACCACGATGGGGTCACAGTCATCCAGAGTCGCTAAAACCTCCCTAAGCAATAAGCGGAGGTGTTCAAGCTTAAATTTAAACGCTGTCATCTCAGAATCAGACTGAAGTAACGCCTTCCCTGAGTCTGAAATGTCACCCACAGATAGAAGCTCACCTGCCTCGGCTTCTGAGCATTGTGAGGGTATATCGGACACAGGCAATAAAGCGTCAGAAAGCTCTGTATTAATTCTAGCCCCAGAGCTGTCTCGCTTTCCTTGTAGCCCTGGCAGTTTGGAGAATACCTCTGTGAGGGTAGCATTCATAACTGCCGCGATGTCCTGTAAGGTAAAAGAATTAGACGCGCTAGATGTACTTGGCGTCACTTGAGCGAATGTTATAGGTTCAGACACATGGGGAGAGTTAAATGGCATAATCTCCCTCTTTTTAGTCAGAGAATCCCCTGGAGGTAAATCTTTAAGCGCCATAATATGGTCTTTATAGTTTATAGAAATTTCAGTACATTTGGTACACATTCTAAGAGGGGGTTCCACAATGGCTTCCAAACATATTGAACAAGGAGTTTCCTCTATGTCAGACATGTTTAACAGACTAGTAATGAGACAAGCAAGCTTGGAAAACACTTTAATAAAGGTAAAACAGCAATTAAACAAAAATGTTACTGTGCCTTTAAGAGAAAAAAACTAGCACTTAAACTGCAAAACTGTGAAAAAATACAGTAAAATCTTTGAAATTTTTACAGTATGTGTAAGGGACTAAAGCAACATTGCACCCACTTGCAAATGGATGATTAACCCCTTAGGCCCCAAACCGGATTGAAAAACGTTAAAAATCAATTGAGCACCATGCCACAGCTCTGCTGAGGCTCCTACCTGCCCTTAAATACGATTTTGTGCAGAAATAACCCCTTTGAAATGGTTCTCAGATGCCAGAAGACTCTTCTATGGAAGCTGGATGTCTCAGTCTGTATTAAAACTGCACAGTTAGAGTGCTAGGCCCCAAATAAAGACTTATCTCCCTCAGAGAAAAAACGTCCTATTTATGAAATCATGTAAACGTTTTGTCACTAAGCAATATGAATATTAACATGAGTATTACCCTGTTATGTAAGCATGATCCCAGTCGCTGTTAAATCACTGCATCAGGCTTACCTCAAATACACAAGGCTCTGTCAGCATTTTCTAGAACTTATTTCCTCTCTCTAGAAATAAAAATACTGAACATACCTCAAAGCAGGTAATCTGCAGGCCATTCCCCCAACTGAAGTTTTCCCATATTCATCAGTTATGTGTGAGAACAGAAATGGACCTTAGTTACAAACCGCTAAGATCATCAAATCTCCAGGCAGAATTCTTCTTCTAATTTCTGCCTGAGAGAAAAACAGTACAACGCCGGTACCGTTTAAAAATAACAAACTTGATTGAAGGTAAAACTACACTGTCACCACATATCTCTTGATACTTCCTTTCTTGTCGAGAGCTGCAAGAGAATGACTGGGGGTGGCAGTTAGGGGAGGAGCTATATAGACAGCTCTGCTGTGGGTATCCTCTTGCAGCTTCCTGTTGGGAAGGAGAATATCCCACAAGTAATGGATTGAACTAAAAGTAGACATTAGCATTTAAGCATGAATGCATTTAAGGTAAGACATGCTACATATCTGCATTGAACTAAAACTAGACATTAGCGGAAAGAGACAATGACATGGTTAAATTGCATTAGCTAATATCTTCCCATTTCAGCTAAGACATGCTACATATGCGTATTTCTCCTAAACCAGACCTTGTGTAAAATGCAAACTAAATGGTTACATTGCATTCTCTATCTGAGCATTTAAGGTAAGACCTGCTACATATCTGCATTGAACTAAAAGTAGACATTAGCGGAAAGAGACAATGACATGGTTAAATTGCTTAGCTAATATCTTCCAATTTCAGCTAAGACATGCTACATATGCGTATTTCTCCTAAACCAGACCTTGTGTAAAATGCAAACTAAATGGTTACATTGCATTCTCTATCTGAGCATTTAAGGTAAGACATGCTACATATCTGCATTGAACTAAAACTAGACATTAGCGGGGGAAAATAAAAAATGGTTAAATTGCATCCTATAGCTGAACATGACGCTAACATTTTAAAACTACAGTGGCAATTGTCAAACTAATTAACCATGTTGTGCACAAATACTCACCAACGAGATAACCAGGGGGCATTTGTCTTTCCTCAAACTGTCTCCACAGGGACGACTGAAAGAGGATGCGGGCATCATGACAAGCTCCTGCAAAATTCGCACACACATGCATAATCCTCATCCGTGCGTCACAAACATACTGCACGTTGAGGCTATGAAAATGTTTGCGATTTCTGAAGGGCAAGTCATCAATTGGAGCACGCAGCGCAATGTGGGTACAATCTATGGCTCCCAAGACATTGGGCAATTCAGCAATATCAAAGAATTCCCGCTTCACGCGCCTCCAATCAGCATCATTTTGTGGGAATCCTATGTATTGCTTACTGATACGTACCATGGCGTCCAGAAAGTTATCAAACACCCCAGAGAATGTACCTTGAGACAGGCCATGCATGTACAGTTCTCCGGATTGAAAACTCCCGGAGGCCAGGACGTATAGACAGCTTAGCATCTTACTCATGGGGGGAACAGCAGTCCTTATTTGTATACGTGGCTCCAAATGAGGTTTAAGAAGATCGTAAAGGCCAATGAGCTGTTCGCGATCGAGCTGATACTTATCATAAACCTCAAAGTCGCTCATGTTTTCCAAGGTGGGTCTCACCCTGTAGACACGAGGACCTCGAACCAGATGACCCCTTTGTCTCAGTCTGAGCCGCCGAGGCTGCCTGATTCGACCAACAGCTAGTTCCCCAATAGCAGCACCAGCAGCGTCTACCATGTCCTCGTCATCATCCATCTTTGAAAACAGCGAAACAAGGTAAACACTTGATCTGATGTGGATCACAAGTGATGCTTTGGCCATGTTGTTTGGGGGATTTATAGTACAATTAGTCCAATGGTAGTGAGTTTGTAATGATTGCTAATTGTATTCACATGTTTGTATGTGAGCGGCGCGAATGCTTTCACAGTGGGCGTTTTTTTTGTTGTTTGCTGAAATGTTGTTTTCCCTCAATGAATCTCAATGTGAAAGTGTCAAATATCACACATACAGTGCATGTTCATATGCGTAATCGATATTTCTTAAACGCGATCTTATAGTAACAAGCACACGTCCAGGCTAACATGAATGAAAGTGCATAGTTGTGTATAATGTGCATATAATGTGATCGATCAATGTTGCTGCAATATTGTTTGTAAACGATAAAGTAACATCTGCCATCTGTAGTATTGTATATATAAGTGATTACCGAGATGTCAATATTGTATGCGTCCCTTTAAAATCGCAATAATTATTCAGAACTTCCCGTCTGCCATCTGTAGTATTGTATATATAAGTGATTGCCGAGCTGTCAATATTGTATGCGTCCCTTTAAAATCGCAATAATTATTCAGAACTTCCCGTCTGCCATCTGTAGTATTATATATATAAGTGATTGCCGAGCTGTCAATATTGTATGCGTCCCTTTAACATCTGCATAATAATTCAGAACTTCCCGTCTGCCATCTGTAGTATTGTATATATAAGTGATTGCCGAGCTGTCAATATTGTATGCGTCCCATAAAAATGGCACTAATACTGAAGCACTTCCGGCTGTCATCTGTAGTATTGTATATATAAGTGATTGCCGAACTGTCAATATTGTATGCGTTCCTTTAAAATCGCAATAATTATTCAGAACTTCCCGTCTGCCATCTGTAGTATTATATATATAAGTGATTGCCGAGCTGTCAATATTGTATGCGTCCCTTTAAAATCGCAATAATTATTCAGAACTTCCCGTCTGCCATCTGTAGTATTGTATATATAAGTGATTGCCGAGCTGTCAATATTGTATGCGTCCCATTAAAATCTGCATAATAATTCTGAACTTCCGTCTGCCATCTGTAGTATTGTATATATAAGTGATTGCCGAGCTGTCAATATTGTATGCGTCCCTTTAAAATCGCAATAATTATTCAGAACTTCCCGTCTGCCATCTGTAGTATTATATATATAAGTGATTGCCGAGCTGTCAATATTGTATGCGTCCCTTTAACATCTGCATAATAATTCAGAACTTCCCGTCTGCCATCTGTAGTATTGTATATATAAGTGATTGCCGAGCTGTCAATATTGTATGCGTCCCATAAAAATGGCACTAATACTGAAGCACTTCCGGCTGTCATCTGTAGTATTGTATATATAAGTGATTGCCGAACTGTCAATATTGTATGCGTCCCTTTAAAATCGCAATAATTATTCAGAACTTCCCGTCTGCCATCTGTAGTATTGTATATATAAGTGATTGCCGAGCTGTCAATATTGTATGCGTCCCATTAAAATCTGCATAATAATTCTGAACTTCCGTCTGCCATCTGTAGTATTGTATATAAAGTGATTGCCGAGCTGTCAATATTGTATGCGTCCCATTCAAATGGCACTAATACTGAATAACTTCCGGCTGTCATCTATAGTATTATATATATAAGTGATTTGCGATCTGACAATATTTCTTAATTGTCCCATTGAAATCTCCCTAATAATGCTGTTCCAAACAGTTCTTTACGTATATGTTGTATTGTAGTATTGAGTGTTAAAGTTCCTAAAGGGGCGGTACAGTGGTGAATCTGTGATGTGTATGGTTGAATCTTCTAATGACGTCATGATCTTATTAACCTGCCTATGTAGTTCTGAAATCCTCATTGTGCTGTTGTATTGTGCTACATTGTTATTGTGTGCTGAATAAAATCTAAATGTGTGCTTTGTGGTTGCGTGATGGGTGATGCGTGTTATGTACATGTACGTATATATTGTGATTGTGTCCCACATATGCTGACTTCTATATAGCGGTGTGGCATTGTTGTTCCTTCCCATAAAGTGACATCTGTAACCTGGTGTAATGATGTTGTTCTTGTACGTAATTCCTAATGGTATATTGTGAGTGAATCATGATGTTAAAAGTACATTAAAATCCATATGTTGTGTTTTGTGATTCCTCTAGAGAATGTAATGTTTTTTTCCCCCATCATTTGAATGCACATGTTTGAGTGAATGTTAAAAGTCATATATGTGCATCCATGACTGATCATGTGTTAAGCCTATGTAGATATGCAGTTGCTGCAAGCATATGAGTTGAATAACTGGGGCGCGATCCGATATAGATCGCAGTTTGCGGCGCAAGCGAGGGAACCGGCGTCGCCCGCAGTTTCAGCTCGCAACTCGAGATATCCCATATAAGTCGCCGTCAGATGCTAACGTGCCGTAAGTCGGATAAACCAGCGATGTCCAGAAATCTGCGCAAGTACAAATTTCTGGCGTCGCCAGTGACTTGCGCCACGTTAGAAACTGCCGGCGCCTATAAAACCTGACTAAAGTCTAAAACACCCGCACTGTCTAACACGCCTCCCTAACATAGCCCGCACTGTCTAACACGCCTCCCTAACATAGCCCGACACGTCTAACCCTCTATCCGCTATCCCCCCTCACTATCCTAACAATAAAAAAGCTATTAACCCCTAAACCGCCGCTCCCGTACCCCGCCGCAACCTAATAAAGTTATTAACCCCTAACACCGCCGCCATCTATATTAAAATTATTAACCCCTAATGTAAGCCCCTTACACCGCCGCCATCTCTATTAAAATGATTAACCCCTAATTTAATCTACCTACCCCGCCGCCAGCTATATTATCTATACTAACCCTAAGTATATTATAGTTAATATAGGTATTACATTATATATATTAACTATATTAACCCTAATTATATTAGGGTTAATATAGTTACTTTAGTATTTATATTAACTATATTAACTCTATCTAACCCTAACACCCCTAACTAAATTTATATTAAATTAATCTAATTCATTTATAAACTAAAATATTCCTATTTAAATCTAAATACTTACCTATAAAATAAACCCTAAGATAGCTACAATATAATTAATAATTACATTGTAGCTATGTTAGGGTTAATATTTATTTTACAGGTAAATTGTTAATTATTTTAACTAGGTATAATAGATATTAAATAGTTATTAACTATTTAATATCTACCTAGTTAAAATAATTACCCAATTACCTGTAAAATAAATCCTAACCTAAGTTACAAATACACCTACACTATCAATAAATTTAATAAACTACAAACATCTATCTAAAAATACAATTAAATTAACTAAACTAAATTACAAAAAAAAACAAACACTAAATTACAAAAAATAAAAAAAAGATTACAAGATTTTTAAGCTAATTACACCTATTCTAAGCCCCCTAATAAAATAATAAACCCCCAAAATAAAAAAAATTCCCTGCCCTATTCTAAATTAAACAAATTTCAAAGCTCTTTACCTTACCAGCCCTTAAAAGGGCCTTTTGTGGGGCATGCCCCAAAGAATTCAGCTCTTTTGCATACAACAAATACAATCCCCCCCCTCATTACAACCCACCACCCACATACCCCTATTCTAAAACCACCCAAACCCCCCTTAAAAAAGCCTAACACTACCCCCCTGAAGATCTCCCTACCTTGTCTTCACCACACCGGGCCGAACTCCTGATCCGATCCGGGCGATGTCTTCCTCGAAGCGGCAAAGAAGAATTCTTCCTCCGGCGACGTCTTCCTCCAAGCGGCAGCAAAGTCTTCATTCTTCCGGCGGCATCTTCAATCTTCTTTCTTCGCTCCGCCGCCGCGGAGCATCCATCCCGGCCGACTGCTGTACTACGAATGAGGTACCTTTAAATGACAACATCCAAGATGGCGTCCGCCGAATTCCGATTGGCTGATAGTATTCTATCAGCCAATCGGAATTAAGTTAGAAAAATCTGATTGGCTGATTGAATCAGCCAATCAGATTCAAGTTCAATCCGATTGGCTGATCCGAACAGCCAATCAGATTGAGCTCGCATTCTATTGGCTGATCGGAACAGCCAATAGAATGCGAGCTCAATCTGATTGGCTGATTGGATCAGCCAATCGGATTGAACTTGAATCTGATTGGCTGATTCAATCAGCCAATCAGATTTTTCTAACTTAATTCTGATTGGCTGATAGAATACTATCAGCCAATCGGAATTCGGCGGACGCCATCTTGGATGACGTCATTTAAAGGTACCTCATTTGTAGTACAGCAGTCGGCCGGGATGGATGCTCCGCGGTGGCGGAGCGAAGAAAGAAGATTGAAGATGCCGCCGGAAGAATGAAGACTTTGCTGCCGCTTGGAGGAAGACGTCGCCGGAGGAAGAATTCTTCTTTGCCGCTTCGAGGAAGACATCGCCCGGATCGGATCAGGAGTTTGGCCCGGTGTGGTGAAGACAAGGTAGGGAGATCTTCAGGGGGGTAGTGTTAGGCTTTTTTAAGGGGGGTTTGGGTGGTTTTAGAATAGGGGTATGTGGGTGGTGGGCTGTAATGGGGGGGGGGGGATTGTATTTGTTGTATGCAAAAGAGCTGAATTCTTTGGGGCATGCCCCACAAAAGTCCCCTTTTAAGGGCTGGTAAGGTAAAGAGCTTTGAAATTTGTTTAATTTAGAATAGGGCAGGGAATTTTTTTATTTTGGGGGTTTATTATTTTATTAGGGGGCTTAGAATAGGTGTAATTAGCTTAAAAATCTTGTAATCTATTTTTTATTTTTTGTAATTTAGTGTTTGTTTTTTTTTGTAATTTAGTTTAGTTAATTTAATTGTATTTTTAGATAGATGTTTGTAGTTTATTAAATTTATTGATAGTGTAGGTGTATTTGTAACTTAGGTTAGGATTTATTTTACAGGTAATTGGGTAATTATTTTAACTAGGTAGATATTAAATAGTTAATAACTATTTAATATCTATTATACCTAGTTAAAATAATTAACAATTTACCTGTAAAATAAATATTAACCCTAACATAGCTACAATGTAATTATTAATTATATTGTAGCTATCTTAGGGTTTATTTTATAGGTAAGTATTTAGATTTAAATAGGAATATTTTAGTTTATAAATGAATTAGATTAATTTAATATAAATTTAGTTAGGGGTGTTAGGGTTAGATAGAGTTAATATAGTTAATATAAATACTATAGTAACTATATTAACTATATTAACCCTAATATAATTAGGGTTAATATAGTTAATATATATAATGTAATACCTATATTAACTATAATATACTTAGGGTTAATATAGATAATATAGTTGGCGGCGGGGTAGGTAGATTAAATTAGGGGTTAATCATTTTAATAGAGATGGCGGCGGTGTAAGGGGCTTACATTAGGGGTTAATAATATTAATATAGCTGGCGGCGGTATAGGGGGATTAGATTAGGGGTTAATAATTTTTATATAGGTGGCGGCAGTGTAAGGGGTCAGATATGGGGATAGATAAGGTAGATGGCGGCGGTTTTAGGGGCTCACAGTAGGGGGTTAGTTTATGTAGATGGCGGCGGGGTCCGGGAGCGGCGGTTTAGGGGTTAATAACTTTATTAGGGATTTCGGGGGGGGGGGATCGCGGTTGACAGGTAGATAGACATTGCGCATGCGTTAGGTGTTAGGTTTATTTTAGCAGATCGCGGTTGACAGGGAGATAGACATTGCGCATGCGTTAGGTGTTAGGTTTATTTTAGCAGCCAGTTTAGGAAGTTACGGGTCTCCAATAGTCAGCGTAAGGCTTCTTACGGCTGCTTTTTGTGGCGAGGTGAAAATGGAGTAAGTTTTCTCCATTTTCGCCACGTAAGTCCTTACGCTGCATATTGGATACCAAACTGCGCGGGTTTGGTATACCTGCCTATAGCCCAAAAAACTACGGGCGACGGCAGAAATATACGCGCTGAACTTCTAGGTTACGCCGTATATAGGATACCAAACCCGCGCAAATATTGGCGTCGCCGGCTTTTGCGGGCGACGATTTTTATCGGATCGACCCCCTGAAATGCAATAATAAAGGTAAATGAGAGGTGTTTCCCATTGTGTACTGTTTGTGAATCCAGAAAAGTTTAATTAATTTTTTTGTCCGTTTAAATGTAATATTTTTTTAAAAAAAATTTGTTACTAGTTTATTGATTTGTAGTTGATGTAATCTAAAAGTGTGAAACAATTTAATGGTGTTGTGAATATTCAATAATTAAAATCCATAAATCCACCATAGGGAAATAGTCATTTCTTGATCTATTTATAATAGCTGTGTCTAACGCATAAAATCATGTATTTTCGGAGGGCGGAGCCAGCTACCGCAGAGTAAGGACGTGTATCTACAGAGCTCCTAGAGTTTTGCTAATAAGTACCCTTTTTTAGTGTTTTAGGAACCCTTAAATTTCCTCTCATTTGACTTTTAAGATGGGGGAACCTGATGTATGCCTTATTGCTATGCTGAAAGACCTGTCTGATAAAGCCGACTATTATTTTCGCAACTTGAGTTCGACCCTGCTGGACTCACACAGCCAAGATGGCGCTGCCTGCCTATCTAACTATGACGCGCACATGGCTGTTCGAACAGAGGACTCCCTACTGGCCCAACGCTCATCTAAGCCACTCCAGGAAAAGCTTTCCAGGCAGGACGCTACTAATATTTTGCCTGACAGCCCAAGCAATGATTGGACGCAGCCATATTCAGCGGAACCAGCCCATGCAGGAGATGTTGCAGTGAGTTCAGTGAAACTATCACAGCTCATGGGTCCGCAGCGCACGCTGCTCTCTCTGCCTTCACATCCAGGATTGCTAATACCATCTAACATGTTCCGGACGCCAGACGATGCTGGAAATCAAGGTATACGACCAGAGGGGACCTCTCACTCACCCTTCGAGTGGGCTGGATTTCATGGTTTAGCTCTACTGAGGAGTGGAACTTTTGGTGGATATATCTACTTGTCTCCCCAGCGAGAGGTCATCACACCGCTCCTGGAAATCAGCCGCGATCCCACAGAGAGGCCCATCTGCAGAGCTCTGGCACCCCGGTTCTACACAAAGGGGAGTTTGCGGTCCGCAGACGCAGAATCAAGTCCGACAGAACCTAATGTCCACAAACACTGGTCCCTCCTTGAGCACTTGTCTGGACGTGAGCAGCCCTTAAGGAGAGGAGTAGGTTAACTGCAGAGACCCCGGCATATCTGCCATTCATCTTACTAAGATGAATCTTACTGAGGAACACTCTTAACATTTACACGCCACTTTCCTACTTACTCCACAAGTAAACAATTCTGGGCATTAGTTTGGAAACTGTGTGTTTGGTAGTTATATGATTTTATTGTTCATTGTTTTGCTCAATGTTTCGTATCAATGTATATGTTTTCATTCACCTGTCTCTCATGGAAAATGACAGGATGTCCATTAGCTTTTACATCTGAATATCTTACTGTAAGTTATATTGTATTTTAGGAGCTACTTCCAATAGAAGACTTAATTTAATTTTTCACGTATCCTTCCTACATATCACTAGCAATCCACTTTCAGGACATTATGTAACTTTAATATATTGTGCGCTTTATGAGATGTGGACGTGCTTCATTTCCTAATACTGTTTGTTCTTTTAACATCTGTTTTGATTCATACAAGTAAGCAGTTTAGTTAGATGCTAATCTTGCATACTGTATTATTTAGGGAAGTATGGTGTTATATTCCTTGTCTCACGAGGTTTAGCTTAATACCTGATTTTTTCCCCATACTTTGCATGTCACTAGTAATTTAACTAAGTTTGCCAATGTGCTATCATGTGCTTAATATATATTGTTACTCTATTTTTTTAACTTGGCTCATCCTTTTCTCAAATGTTTCTTGTTGTACCCTACAATCCCTTGGTTTCCTAGATTGAGTTAGTTTCTTTAGAAGACCGAGTGGTGTATTGGTATTTTGCTGGGGGTCATGTTACTTAGCAAAATTTACTCTCACTAATGACGATATGATTAACATGTCTGATGTGGTGTTTTATTATATCCACATGGTCTTAATTTACCTTTGTTCTCATATCACCCCCTGTTTGAAGTGTTTGTAATGCTTATAATATTAGCTAGTCACTGTTAACTTATAAGCTCTACTCAAGTATTTTCATATTTGGAGAATTGAACATTACTGATCCCTGCTCTGTTATCCTATGTCTGGCTAGCTGAAGGTATTATTTACTCTGCTGCAAATGTTTAGGTATAGAAGGCTCAGAAGTGTCATGCAGCTGCTATAGTATAGTTTTATTTAATGGTTGTGTGTGCTAGTTTTTCATATTTATAGAAACTAAAGATATAGGTTTATAACAAAGCTCTGTCCCCCTGTCTCAGCTTAAAGGACACCTATATAATATGTTCCTATAAGACTAATTAAGCCCTTAGTTGTGATTATATGTAGTATTTAACTTAGTCAATTTTTGGACATAGCTCAATGTTTACTGATTCAGAATTGGTCTACTTATTCTTAAAAATATCCTATATTTCAACCTTAATATATGCCAGTAACTTTAAACCTAAAATTTCATGCTGTTATACACCAGGGTTATGTCATGTGTCTTTTCCTCTACCTGCAACAGCATGATTTATAATCTCACTCTTGGATATTGTAGACACTGCTGGGCCGTGTTCACTGGGAAGGCACGGCTCAGCATAATATTTGATTTAATGAGCTTGGTCTGAGACATATATATAATACTTAATAGTATACATGGTGATAGAGAACTTAGCTTGTTCGTTTCCAGACGAAAAATACACTACTTAGATGTTTCTAAATAATATCGTTATAAATCTGTTTAATAGAGTACTTACAAGCTCTAAACCCTTAGTACATTTACCAAATTCACATGCTATCTGGCTCCGCCCTCCTTCCCCCCTCCCCCCTCCTATTTTATATTGAGCGGCTCTTGCCCGCTGCATCCCCCTTCCCCATAAAACTTTAGAGCTATTCCCCCCCCTAGCCGTATTCTTTTATGAGTAGATACCTTAATTTTTCTTTTATTTAGCTGGGAGAGGTTCATTTATGCTTCTGTTACTGTTAACATACTCTATGATAAAACTGAAGTCCCTTTATAAGACAGCCTGCATTTGATAGCTACGCCTGAAATATGTGAATTTATTATTCTGCTCATGGTACTATGTATACATCTATTTGTAAATCTTCTGGGCATACCTTGTATATGTTGTATTTGACTACGACTTCAATAAAAAAAAAAAAAAAAAAATCATGTATTTTCTAGCGCTGGTATTTGGAGTTTTTCTGTCTACGCTATTTGCGTGCGTTAGGGAAATGTGGGTTTCGCGTGCACGAGCACGTCTTCCCAATAGAAGTCAATGGAGGCTCTAAAAATTGGTCTTTTTTTTTTTCTAAGACTGGTTTTCCTCGTAAAGTGAGTGACGTCATGAGCTTGTGTGAAAAAGTAACTAAATCGTGTTGTTTTTGTAATAAATAAATATTTTTGTATGTCATGTGGTGTATATTGTTTGTATGCATCGATGAGTGTATGTTTGTGATAATGTTATTAGTTAGATGTAGGTATATGAGGGTCTTTTCCCGTGTGTCAATGTAAGTCAATGGGAAAATGGATTTGTGTATTTTTTTTTCTAACACCCGAGATCTCGCAACTTTGATCCTTTGTATTTGGATGAAAAATTATTAAATCATAAAAATAAAAATAGTGTTGTGTTTGTATGAGTGTAAGTGTAGTTTGTGTAATATTTGTTTTGTGATTCGTGGATGTTTATTTTGTCGGTATATGTTTACTACTGGTTCTGAGGTGTCGGTAGAAATTTGAGCGTTAGGTGTTTTTTGAGTGTCGGTAAATGAACTCTAAATACCGGAGTCCGTAAGAAGCCCGCGTTAGGAGCCTCTAACGCTGGTTTTCACGGCTAACGCCCAACTCCAAATCTAGGCCTTAGAGTGAAAATAAAAATTTAAAAAAAAAAAATACACTCAAAAATAAACATTTTAAATAAAAAATGGTTAACATTGAAAAAGGTTTTAAAATAGATGGAATATGAAAATGACTGGGAAGGACTGGCACTCTCTTGAAGTCACACAAGATGATAAAAAGCAAAAATAATGTAACAAATATATTTTCAGAAGATCTCAGGTCTAAATAATGTACAGATGTAGAAAAACACATACAAATCACTTATACAAAATCTCTAACAAAATCTCTAATATTAGTAGAAAAAAATCAACTAAATGCTATATAACAATTTAGAAATAAAGCACCTTTCATTTGCCACTACCTTAGCGTTTCTAAATGTGTCAAATATAATTTTTTCCCTCTGAGCGCATCTGGGCAGCTGTCTAGTCAAAGCCTGCGCCATTACACTCAATGTAGCTCGCTCCTGCTCTGTCTGACAGCTGGAGCGAGCTACATTGAGTGTAATGGCGCGATCGGGCCGGGCTGTGACAAGACAGCTGCCCAGATGCGCTCAGAGGGAAAACCAGATCCGCTCTGTAGAGCACAGGTCTGAAAAACCCTCTTTTTTAATAAAAATTTCACCGGCAATAATATGCTACATAACGCTAGCACTAATATAATGTAATATAATTCTGCACTATGTGCAGAATTATATAACATTATTTCTAGGTTTACTGGCCCTTTAACATCATAACACAATATCAACTTTTTAACCAAAAATTGAAAACTATTTGAAAAATACCAGATATAAACCCAGATTACAAGTAGGGCACTAATTATAGGGCAGGGTGCAATATCACTGGACTATGCTAAAATAAGTGCACATATTAATACTTACCAGAGAAGGTGTAGGGCAGCTAACACATATTTAGCATGCCTTATAATTTTAATGGAGATTGTGACTGTGATAAACATCGCTCATATTAAAGTTATAAAATAGCGTTAGAAGAATTACCACAACTTGAGACCTGAAGTAAAGTCTGAGTTAAAATAAAAATTTAAAAAAAAATTACACTCAAAAATAAACATTTTAAATAAAAAATGGTTAACATTGAAAAACAGAATTTATGTTTACCTGATAAATTACTTTCTCCAACGGTGTGTCCGGTCCACGGCGTCATCCTTACTTGTGGGATATTCTCTTCCCCAACAGGAAATGGCAAAGAGCCCAGCAAAGCTGGTCACATGATCCCTCCTAGGCTCCGCCTACCCCAGTCATTCGACCGACGTTAAGGAGGAATATTTGCATAGGAGAAACCATATGATACCGTGGTGACTGTAGTTAAAGAAAATAAATCATCAGACCTGATTAAAAAACCAGGGCGGGCCGTGGACCGGACACACCGTTGGAGAAAGTAATTTATCAGGTAAACATAAATTCTGTTTTCTCCAACATAGGTGTGTCCGGTCCACGGCGTCATCCTTACTTGTGGGAACCAATACCAAAGCTTTAGGACACGGATGAAGGGAGGGAGCAAATCAGGTCACCTAAATGGAAGGCACCACGGCTTGCAAAACCTTTCTCCCAAAAAATAGCCTCAGAAGAAGCAAAAGTATCAAACTTGTAAAATTTGGTAAAAGTGTGCAGTGAAGACCAAGTCGCTGCCCTACATATCTGATCAACAGAAGCCTCGTTCTTGAAGGCCCATGTGGAAGCCACAGCCCTAGTGGAATGAGCTGTGATTCTTTCAGGAGGCTGCCGTCCGGCAGTCTCGTAAGCCAATCTGATGATGCTTTTAATCCAAAAAGAGAGAGAGGTAGAAGTTGCTTTTTGACCTCTCCTGTTACCAGAATAAACAACAAACAAGGAAGATGTTTGTCTAAAATCCTTTGTAGCATCTAAATAGAATTTTAGAGCGCGAACAACATCCAAATTGTGCAACAAACGTTCCTTCTTCGAAACTGGTTTCGGACCCAAAGAAGGCACGACTATCTCCTGGTTAATGTTTTTGTTAGAAACAACTTTTGGAAGAAAACCAGGTTTAGTACGTAAAACCACCTTATCTGCATGGAACACCAGATAAGGAGGAGAACACTGCAGAGCAGATAATTCTGAAACTCTTCTAGCGGAAGAAATTGCAGCCAAAAACAAAACTTTCCAAGATAATAACTTAATATCAACGGAATGTAAGGGTTCAAACGGAACCCCCTGAAGAACTGAAAGAACTAAGTTGAGACTCCAAGGAGGAGTCAAAGGTTTGTAAACAGGCTTGATTCTAACCAGAGCCTGAACAAAGGCTTGAACATCTGGCACAGCTGCCAGCTCTTTGTGAAGTAACACAGACAAGGCAGAAATCTGTCCCTTCAAGGAACTTGCAGATAATCCTTTCTCCAATCCTTCTTGAAGAAAGGATAGAATCCTAGGAATCTTTACCTTGTCCCAAGGGAATCCTTTAGATTCACACCAACAGATATATTTTTTCCATATTTTGTGGTAAATTTTTCTAGTTACAGGCTTTCTGGCCTGAACAAGAGTATCAATTACAGAATCTGAGAACCCTCGCTTTGATAAGATCAAGCGTTCAATCTCCAAGCAGTCAGCTGGAGTAGGACCAGATTCGGATGTTCGAACGGACCTTGAACAAGAAGGTCTCGTCTCAAAGGTAGCTTCCATGGTGAAGCCGATGACATATTCACCAGATCTGCCTACCAAGTCCTGCGTGGTTACGCAGGAGCTATCAAGATCACCTACGCCCTCTCCTGATTGATCCTGGCTACCAGCCTGGGGATGAGAGGAAACGGCGGGAATACATAAGCTAGGTTGAAGGTCCAAGGTGCTACTAGTGCATCTACTAGAGTCGCCTTGGGATCCCTGGATCTGGACCCGTAGCAAGGAACCTTGAAGTTTTGACGAGAGGCCATCAGATCCATGTCTGGAATGCCCCACAGTTGAGTGATTTGGGCAAAGATTTCCGGATGGAGTTCCCACACCCCCGGATGCAATGTCTGACGAATCAGAAAATCCGCTTCCCAAGTTTCCACTCCTGGGATGTGGATTGCAGACAGGTGGCAGGAGCGAGTCTCCGCCCATTGAATGATTTTGGTCACTTCTTCCATCGCCAGGGAACTCCTTGTTCCCCCCTGATGGTTGATGTACGCAACAGTCGTCATGTTGTCTGATTGAAACCGTATGAACTTGGCCCTCGCTAGCTGAGGCCAAGCCTTGAGAGCATTGAATATCGCTCTCAGTTCCAGAATATTTATCGGTAGAAGAGATTCTTCCCGAGACCAAAGACCCTGAGCTTTCAGGGATCCCCAGCCCATCAGACTGGCGTCGGTCGTGACAATGACCCACTCTGGTCTGCGGGAGGTCACCCCTAGCGACAGGTTGTCCAGGGACAGCCACCAACGGAGTGAGTCTCTGGTCCTCTGATTTACTTGTATCTTCGGAGACAAGTCTGTATAGTCCCCATTCCACTGACTGAGCATACACAATTGAAATGGTCTTAGATGAATGCGCGCAAAAGGAACTATGTCCATTGCCGCTACCATCAAACCTATCACTTCCATGCACTGTGCTATGGAAGGAAGAGGAACGGAAGGAAGTATCCGACAAGAGTTTAGAAGTTTTGTTTTTCTGGTCTCTGTCAGAAAAATCCTCATTTCTAAGGAGTCTATTATTGTTCCCAAGAAGGGAACTCTTGTCGACGGAGATAGAGAACTCTTTTCCACGTTCACTTACCATCCGTGAGATCTGAGAAAGTCCAGGACTATGTCCGTGTGAGCCTTTGCTTGAGGAAGGGACGACGCTTGAATCAGAATGTCGTCCAAGTAAGGTACTACAGCAATGCCCCTTGGTCTTAGCACCGCCAGAAGGGACCCTAGTACCTTTGTGAAAATCCTTGGAACAGTGGCTAATCCGAAAGGAAGCGCCACGAACTGGTAATGCTTGTCCAGGAATGCGAACCTTAGGAACCGATGATGTTCCTTGTGGACAGGAATATGTAGATACGCATCCTTTAAATCCACCGTGGTCAAGAATTGACCTTTCTGGATGGAAGGATTCTTCGAATGGTTTCCATTTTGGACGATGGAACCTTGAGAAACTTGTTTAGGATCTTGAGATCTAAGATTGGTCTGAACGTTCCCTCTTTTTTGGGAACTACGAACAGATTGGAGTAGAACCCCATCCCTCGTTCTTTTAATGGAACAGGATGAATCACTTCCAGAAGATAACCTTGGAAGACTATTTCTAGCGCCCAAGGATCCAGAACATCTCTTGCCCAAGCCTGAGTGAAGAGAGAGAGTCTGCCCCCCACCAAATCCGGTCCCGGATCGGGGGCCCGCATCTCATGCTGTCTTGGGAGCAGTGGCAGGTTTCTTGGCCTGCTTTCCTTTGTTCCAGCCTTGCCTTGGTCTCCAGGCTGGATTGGCTTGAGAAGTATTACCCTCCTGCTTAGAGGACGTAGCACTTGGGGCTGGTCCGTTTCTGCGAAAGGGACGAAAATTAGGTTTATTTTTGGCCTTGAAAGACCTATTCTGAGGAAGGGCGTGGCCCTTGCCCCCAGTGATATCAAAGATAAACTCTTTCAAGTCAGGGCCAAACAGTGTTTTCCCCTTGAAAGGAATGTCAAACAATTTGTTCTTGGAAGACGCATCCGCTGACCAAGATTTTAACCAAAGCGCTCTGCGCGCCACAATAGCAAACCCAGAATTTTTCGCCGCTAACCTAGCCAATTGCAAGGTGGCGTCTAGGGTGAAAGAATTAGCCAATTTAAGAGCACGAATTCTGTCCATAATCTCCTCATAAGAAGAAGAATTACTAATAATCGCCTTTTCTAGCTCATCGCACCAGAAACACGCGGCTGTAGTGACAGGGACAATGCATGCAATTGGTTGTAGAAGGTAACCTTGCTGAACAAACATCTTTTTTAGCAAACCTTCTAATTTTTTATCCATAGGATCTTGGAAAGCACAACTATCTTCTATGGGTATAGTGGTGCGCTTGTTTAGAGTAGAAACCGCCCCCTCGACCTTGGGGACTGTCTGCCATAAGTCCTTTCTGGGGTCGACTATAGGAAACAATTTTTTAAATATGGGGGGAGGTACGAAAGGTACACCGGGCCTGTCCCATTCTTTATTAACAATGTACGCCACCCGCTTGAGTATAGGAAAAGCTTCGGGGGGCCCCGGGGCCTCTAGGAACTTGTCCATTTTACATAGTGTTTCTGGAATGACCAGATAATCACAATCATCCAAATTGGATAACACCTCCTTAAGCAGAGCGCGGAGATGTTCCAACTTAAATTTAAAAGTAATCACATCAGGTTCAGCTTGTTGAGAAATTTTTCCTGAATCTGAAATTTCTCCCTCAGACAAAACCTCCCTGGCCCCCTCAGACTGGTGTAGGGGCCCTTCAGAAACAATATCATCAGCGGCCTCATGCTCTTCAGTATTTTCTAAAACAGAGCAGTCGCGCTTTCGCTGACAAGTGGGCATATTGGCTAAAATGTTTTTGATAGAATTATCCATTACAGCCGTTAATTGTTGCATAGTAAGGAGTATTGGCGCGCTAGATGTACTAGGGGCCTCCTGTATGGGCAAAACTGGTGTAGACGAAGGAGGGGATGATGCAGTACCATGCTTACTCCCCTCACTTGAGGAATCATCTTGGGCATCATTTTTACTAAATTTATTATGACATAAATCACATCTATTTAAATGAGAAGGAACCTTGGCTTCCCCACAGTCAGAACACAATCTATCTGGTAGTTCAGACATGTTAAACAGGCATAAACTTGATAACAAAGCACAAAAAACGTTTTAAAATAAAACCGTTACTGTCACTTTAAATTTTAAACTGAACACACTTTATTACTGCAATTGCGAAAAAGTATGAAGGAATTGTTCAAAATTCACCAAAATTTCACCACAGTGTCTTAAAGCCTTAAAAGTATTGCACACCAAATTTGGAAGCTTTAACCCTTAAAATAACGGAACCGGAGCCGTTTTTATATTTAACCCCTTTACAGTCCCTGGAATCTGCTTTGCTGAGACCCAACCAAGCCCAAAGGGGAATACGATACCAAATAATGCCTTCAGAAAGACTTTTCTATGTATCAGAGCTCCACACACATGCAGCTGCATGTCATGCTGTTCTCAAAAACAAGTGCGCCATACCGGCGCGAAAATGAGGCTCTGACTATGATTAGGGAAAGCCCCAATAGAATAAAGTGTCTAAAACAGTGCCTGCCGATATTATTTTACAAAAAATACCCAGATTAAATGATTCCTCAAGGCTAAATATGTGTAAATATGATCGATTTAGCCCAGAAAATGTCTACAGTCTTAATAAGCCCTTGTGAAGCCCTTATTTACTGTGTGAATAAAAATGGCTTACCGGATCCCATAGGGAAAATGACAGCTTCCAGCATTACATCGTCTTGTTAGAATGTGTCATACCTCAAGCAGCAAAAGACTGCTCACTGTTCCCCCAACTGAAGTTAATTCCTCTCAACAGTCCTGTGTGGAACAGCCATGGATTTTAGTAACGGTTGCTAAAATCATTTTCCTCATACAAACAGAAATCTTCATCTCTTTTCTGTTTCAGAGTAAATAGTACATACCAGCACTATTTTAAAATAACAAACTCTTGATTGAATAATAAAAACTACAGTTAAACACTAAAAAACTCTAAGCCATCTCCGTGGAGATGTTGCCTGTACAACGGCAAAGAGAATGACTGGGGTAGGCGGAGCCTAGGAGGGATCATGTGACCAGCTTTGCTGGGCTCTTTGCCATTTCCTGTTGGGGAAGAGAATATCCCACAAGTAAGGATGACGCCGTGGACCGGACACACCTATGTTGGAGAAAAGGTTTTAAAATAGATGGAATATGAAAATGACTGGGAAGGACTGGCACTCTCTTGAAGTCACGCAAGATGATAAAAAGCAAAAATGAAGTGTTAGTTGCATTTGGTCAAATGGTTTAAAGCCCAGGACCATATTAAAGGGTCCCTATCTACAGTCACACAATGCTGCTTTCAATCAAACAAACTGAGAACCACACAAGGGTGCACAGGCCTTTGGGTTTTGTGTTGTTTTGGATATTTTGTTTTGTATTTTTGATTATTTATGCATTTATTATTTCTTCTATTCTTATAGGTTTATTATTAATTAATTGGTCCCAAGAATGTTGAGAATTAAAAGTGGCAGTGCCTTGTGAACGAGATTGGTAACATCTCCCAAAGGCATTAAAAAGACATGAAACCACAAATTTTTCTTTTTATAATTTAGATAGACCATGAAATTTAAACAACTTTCCTTTTCACTTATATTATCTAATTTGCTTTGTTCTCTTTGTATGATTTTTTGAAAATGATACCTAGGTAAGCTGAGGAGCAGCAATAAACTACAAGGAGCTAGCTGCTGATTGGTGACAGCACATATACAGTATCTCACAAAAGTGAGTACAGCCCTTACATTTTTGTAAATATTTTATTATATCTTTTCATGTGACAACACTGAAGAAATGACACTGCTACAATGTAAAGTAGTGAGTGTACAGCCTGTATAACAGTGTAAATTTGCTGTCTCCTCAAAATAACTCAACACACAGACATTAATGCCTAAACCATTGGCAACAAAAGTGAGTAAACCCCTAAGTGGAAATGTACAAATTGGGCCCAATTAGCCATTTTCCCTCCCCATTAAAAGAGTTTTTGAAGAAAGGGACACACACACTCTGAAATAAACTTTTAAAAACTTACATCATTTAGATAATTTCCTTTCCTTCTGTATGAGGAGAATCCATGGCTTTATTCCTTACTTGTGGGAAATACTAAACCTGGCCACCAGGAGGAGGCAAAGATACCCCAGCCAAAGGATTAATTACCTCCCCACTTCACTCATCCACCAGTCATTCTGCAGAGGGAACAAGGAACAGTAGGAGAAATATCAGGGTATAAATGGTGCCAGAAGAACAAACAAAAATTTAGGTTCGCCCAACGGAGAATACAGGCGGGCGCCGTGGACTCTCCTCATACAGAAGGAAAGGAAATGATCTGGTAAGCATAACTTATGTTTTCCTTCTTAATATGAGGAGAGTCCACGGCTTCATTCCTTACTTGTGGGAAACACATACCCAAGCTATAGAGGACACGGAATGAAACAGGAGGGTAAAAAGAGGTGGACCCTATTCTGAGGGCACCACAGCCTGCAAAATCTTTTTCAGCCGAAGCAAAAACGTCAAACTTGTAAAATTTTTAAACGGTATGTAAGGAAGACCAGGTAGCCGCCCTACAAATCTGATCCATAGAAACCTCATTCTTGAAGGCCCAAGAGGAAGCCACGGCTCTAGTTGAATGAGCCTTAATCCTCTGAGGAGGCTTATGTCCCGCTGTCTCATAAGCTAAGCGAATAATGCTCCTCAACCAAAAGGACAAGGAAGTGGACGAGGCTTTCTGCCCCTTACACTTCCCAGAATAGCCCACAAACAAAGAAGCCTGTCTAAACCCTCTATCTTAGCCTGGAGATAGAACTTCAATGCCCAAACCACATCCAAATTATGAAGTAACCGCTCCTTCGAGCAAGAAGTTTTAGGACACAAGGAAGGAACCACAATCTCCTGATTGATGTTGCGATCTGAAACAACCTTAGGAAGAAAACCTACCCCAGTACGAAGAACAAGCTTGTCAGCATGGAATACTAGGTAAGGGGGCTCACATTGCAAGGCAGCCATCTCAGATACTCTGTGCGCCGAAGCAATAGCCAGTAGAAAAAGAACTTTCCAAGACAGTAATCTAAAGGGACAGTCAAGTATTAATTAAACTTTCATTATTCAGATAGGACTTTTAATTTTAATCAACTTTCCAATTTACTTTTATCATCAAATTTGCTTTTTTTTCTTGGTATTCTTAGTTTAAACTAAACATAGGTAGGCTCATATGCTAATTTCTAAGCCTTTGAGGGCTGCCTCTTATCACATGCTTTTTAAATCTCTTTTCAACACAAAGAGACAGAAAGTACACGTGGGCCATATAGATAACACTGTGTTCAGGCACAGAAAGTTATTTAAGATCTAGCACAATACAATGCTAAATTTAAGACAATAGATAATAAACAGTCACAGTCATGTGATCAGGGAGCTGGAAGAAGGTTCCTAGATACAAGGTAATCACAGAGGTAAAAAGTATATTAATATAACTATGTTGGTTATGCAAAACTGGGGAATGGGTAATAAAGGGATTATCTATCTTTTAAAACAATAACAATTCTATGGTTGACTGTCCCTTTAATGTCAACTACATGCATAGGCTCAAATGGAGCCTTCCGCAAAAAGATTTAAACACCAAGGAGGAGTGCTCAGCAAGCCTCCTGTGCAGTAAAACATAAAGGATTGAAGTCTGCTCCTTAAGAGAGTTAGCAGAAAGGCCCTTCTCCAGACCATCCTGGAGAAAAGAAAGAATCCTGGAAACCCTGACCTTATGCCAGGGGAATCCACGCTCTTCACACCAGAATAAGTAGGTCCCCTACACCTTATGATAGATGCGACGAGTAACTGGCTTACACGCCTGAATAAGAGGATCAATAACTCTCTCAGAGAAACCTCTCTTTGCTAGGACTAAGCGTTCAATCTCCACACAGTCAGCCTCAGAGAATCTAGATTTTGATGAACAAAAAGGACCTTGCTCCAGCAGATCCCTGCGACAAGGTAACCTCCATGGAGATGAGGACATCCCCACCAGGTCTGCGAACCACATCCTCCGTGGCCATGATGGAGCAATTAGAATCACTGATGCTTGCTCCTGCTTGATGCAGGCCACTACACAAGGGAGAAGTGGTAACGGTGGAAAATGTAGATCAGACTGCACCTCCAAGGCACTGCTAATGCATCTATTAGCTCCGCATGAGGATCCCTGGACCGCAAACTATACACCTTATGATAGATGCGACGAGTAACCGGCTTACGCACCTGAATAAGAGGATCAATAACTCTCTCAGAGAAACCTCTCTTTGCTAGGACTAAGCTTTCAATCTCCACACAGTCAGCCTCAGAGAATCTAGATTTTGATGAACAAAAAGGACCTTGCTCCAGCAGATCCCTGCGACAAGGTAACCTCCAGGAGATGAGGACATCCCCACCAGGTCTGCGAACCACATCCTCCGTGGCCATGATGGAGCAATTAGAATCACTGATGCTTGCTCCTGCTTGATGCAGGCCATTACACAAGGGAGAAGTGGTAACGGTGGAAAATGTAGATCAGACTGCACCTCCAAGGCACTGCTAATGCATCTATTAGCTCCGCATGAGGATCCCTGGACCGCAAGCTATATCTGGGTAGCTTGGAAATGAGTTAGGACGCCATGAGATCTATCTCCGGCGTCCCCTTCTGTTGCAAATCTCCGCAAACACCTTGGGATGGAGAGACCATTCCCCCGGATGAAATGATTGTCTTCTGAGGAAATCCACTTTCCGAGTTGTCCACACCCCGAATGTGGATTGCTGACAGCGAGCAGTTGTGGGCCTCTGCCCATTACAGAATTCGAGATACTTCCCTCATTGCTAGGGAGCTCCTTGTTCTGCCCTGATGGTTGATGTAAGCCACCAAGGTTATGTTATCCGATTGGAATCTGATAAACTGGGCCAAACCCAGAAGAGGCCAAGCCTTTAGAGCATTGAAGAAGATAGCTCGAAGTTCCAAAATGTTGATTGGGAGGAGGAATTCCTCTCAAGTCCACAGGCCCTGTGCCTTCCTGGCACCTCAAACAGCTCCCCATCCTGTGAGGCTCGTGTCTGTAGTCACAATCTCCCAGGATGGTCTCAAGAAGGATGTCCTTTGGGACAGGTGATCTGGACAGAACCACCAGGAGAGTGATTCTCTCGACCGGTTTTCCAGAGAAATCTGTTGAGACAGACCTGAATGATCACCATTCTACTGTCGCAGCATGCACAGCTGAAGAGGTCTGAGATGGAATCTGGCAAAAGGAATGATGTCCATGCAGGACACCATGAGACCAATTACCTCCATAGACCGAGCCACAGAGGGCCTTAAGGAGGTCTGGAGGTCAAGAAAATTAGAAGTTAGCTTGTAACATCTCTTGTCTGTAAGAAATATCCTCATAGATATGGAATCTATTATTGTACCCAGGAATTCCACCCTGGTACTGGGAATAAGAGAACTCTTTTTTAAGTTTATCTTCCATCCATGAGATCAAAGAAGAGAAAGAAGGGCTTTCGAATGATTCTCTGCCAGATGACAGGATGGTGCTTGAACCAGAATACCATCTAAGTATGGTGCCACTGCTATACCTCTGGTTCTGGCCACTGCAAGCAGAGCCCCTAGAACCTTCGTAAAAACTCTTGGAGCAGTAGCCAGACCAAACAGAAGTGCAATAAACTGGAAGTGCTGGTCCAGCAACGCAAATATTAGGAACTTGAAGTGTTCCTTGTGTATAGGGATGTGAAGGTAGGCATCCTTCAGGTCTATTGTGGTCATGTACTGTCCTTCCTGAACTAAGGGAAGAATGGATCTTATTGTCTCCATCTTGAACGAGTGGACAGATAGAAATTTGTTTAAACACTTTGAGGCCAAATTATCATATGTCTGTCGGACCTGATCCGACAGTATGGATCAGGTCCGACAGACATCGCTGAATGTGGAGACTAATAGGCTCTCCATATTCTGTATTGCACCAGCAGCTCACAAGAGCTGCTGGTGCAACACTGCCCCCTGCAGACCCGCGGCCAATGGGCTGCCAGCAGGGAGGTGGCAATCAACCCGATGGTACTCGATCGGGTTGAATTGTGCCGATTCCACTACACCTCATCAGAGCAGGCGGACAGGGTTATGGAGCAGCGGTCTTTAGACTGAAGACTCACCAGAAAAATGGGCCCTTTAAGTCCAGAATCGGGTGAAAAGTACCCTCCTTCTTTGGGACCACAAAAAAGGTTTATGTAGTATCCCAGACCTCTCTCTGCTGGAGGTACCAGTACAATGACCCCCAGGGAGGAGAGATCCCTCACACACCCTAGAAAAGCCTCTCTCTTTTCTGGCCTTGAAGACAGATTTGATAAGAGGAATCTGCCTCTGGGTGGATTAAACTTGAAACCTATCCTGTATCCCTCAGCGATGACCTTCAGGACCCACGGGTCTTGCACGTCCCCAAACCAAGCTTCTGAAAAGAGTGACAGTCTTCTCCCTACCAGATCCATAGCGGATCGGGGCCCGCCCCTTCATGCCGACTTTGACTCAGTGGGCTTCTTGTTCTGCTTAGATTTATTTCATGACTGAGTCGGTTTCCAAGTTCCTTTGGACTGCTCAGGCTTTGCAGAGGGCTGCTGATGTTGGGATTTATCTGAACGAAAGGAACGAAAATTAGGACCTTGTCCCTTAGGTTTGTTCTTCTTATGCTGCGGTAAAAAGGCACCTTTGCCTCCAGTAACCGTGGACTGGACTAAAAAGAATCTTTCCATTAAAAGGGTGGGAAAGAAGTCTAGATTTGGAAGTCATGTCCGCAGACGAAGACTTCAGCCAGAGTGCCCTATGGGTTAGTACAGAAAAACCTGAAGCCTTGGCATTCAGGCGAATAATCTGCATATTTGCATCACAAATAAAAGAATTAGCTACCCTTAAAGCCTTAATTCTTTCCTGGATCTCGTTGAGGGGACCCTCCACCTCGATCAACTCAGATAAGGAGTCGCACCAGTAGGTAGCCGCTCCAGCAACTGCAGCAACAGACGCGGCAGGTTTAAACAAATATCCCGTATGCTGGAACATCTTTCTTTATAGAGTTTCCAGCTTCTTATCCATGGGCTCTTTAAACAACGAACTATCGTCAAGCGGGATAATAGTGCGCTTAGCAAGTGTGGAGATAGCGCCATCCACCTTAGGGACGGAACCCCACAATTCCAATTGAGAGTCCGGAACCGGGAATACATTTTTTTAAAGAAGGGGAAAAAGAAGAACCAAGTCTTTCCCATTCATTCTTAATAATGTTTGCCATTTTTACAGGAACCGGGAAAGTCTGTGGTACCACCCTGTCCTCGTAGACCTTATCTAATTTAGGAATACAAGGTTCCTCAGGTAATTTAGGTTCTGGAACATCTAAAGTAGCCAAAACTTCATTTAGCAGAAAGCGTAAGTGTTTAATCCTAAATCTAAAGTCTGGTTCCTCCGCAGCTGGAGGCTTAGAGGCAGCAGATTCCGACCCAGAAAGAACATCCTCTGAAGTATCAGAGGTGTCTTCATCAGCGGATAATCTTGTATCAGATAAATCTAATAAACTAATAGATGACCCCTGGGAAGAATAGCAATATTTGACCTTTCGCTTGCGCTTAGCAGGGCGAGGTAAAGCACTGAAGGCTGCAGACACTGCCGTTTGTAGCTGTTCAGTAAAGTCTGGAGGTCGAAGGGCACCTCCAGATGGAGGATTAGGAGTGCTATGGGAAGCTGCATGTGTATTAGGAGAGGACTGTAGGGTGCGCACCTCACGGGACGGAGACTCCTCAGAGGTGGATGGCTCAGTAGTACTAAATATATTAGCTTTCTTTGATATAATTACTTTATCAAGGCATGTGGAACATAACTGAGCAAGCTGGTATACCGTGGCCTCCTCACAATATAGACAGGCATTAGATTTAGGTAAAGAGGGAGGACCCTCTAACATATCAGAGTCTTCCATAGCTTGTGCTTCTAAATTGGACAATAGAAAAAGATAAATGGCACCTTTATACCCCCAATGGCTGGGGCACTCACCACCTCCTATGACCCAGGCACAACAGAGAAACCGCTTTGTCTCTGGTAAACCGCATGGTCAGGAAGAAGAGGAAATTAGTGTGACCACGTGTAGTCCTGTGGTGCGCCATGTAGGACCGCACCTGTTACAGCTAAAAGCGCACTAGCTTATCCAAAATGAAAGTAAAACCTGTACGTTCCAACATCTGCCTGAGCCTCATCTCACACCTGTCGCAGCATAAACACAATATTTATGTGATTAATCCTCCCTGTTCAATAATCCCCTTCCAGAGACATTAACCCTTGATTCCATACAGATAAAAGGAACCACGCTGTGACCCTGTCTTCTTGCGCTGTCATATGAGTAAAAAAATTAAACAATCTATGCCGTGGAACTGAAACACAGCCTCTAAAGTTTGACAGTCTTGTAGCATTGCTCCTGATATGGACTTGAGTGAAAAAAGCAGGCAGTGAAACTCGTCAACACTGATTGCTTAGGAGCTGTTAATAAAGAGTCTAGATGGGTTCACAGAAAGACTCTCCCTGCATCTACAGACTCTAACATTTGCAATGCTCTCACTGAGAGGCTGACAAGACAAGAATACTTAAAACTCCAGTGCCATTCCGAAGGGTAGATACCCTCCATAAGGAACTTGTCACGCTCATCTGCTGGGAAGCTCTGCAGTCCTCTCTGTGTGCTTGATTGACAGGTGTCTGAGCCACCCCTTCCTGATGATGTCACAACCAGGCTTTTTTTTTTTTTTAAATAATTTTTATTGAGGTTTCAACAGACAACTCACAAGATAGAAAGGGAGTACATCATACACAGTTAGTAAATACAAAGAGTTTCAAGTACTATACAATAGCGAGTGTATACAGGTAATCCAAAAACAAAAAAAATATGCATTAGTAAACCACTCTGATGTATACTGACGATTTGCCAATTTAAATGTAAACCTTCTATTGAACTCAGGAGGCCACTCTTGGGCCTCACATCTAAATAGTATAAGCCAGTTAGAGAAGATTACCGTGAAATAAGGGAGACCACTTTTGGGCCCCCAAACTAACCTCTTTTTTTTTTTTAACAATTAACATAGGTTATGCACACTTTAAATAGTATGTAAAAAATAACATGGTAATGATATATTTATTTATGTGAAAGATAGCCGACTATCCCCTAATTGAATGTAAACATAACTATGAGATAAACCCCTTACATGTGGAACAAGACCTATTTCAAAAACCCCTCGTTAGAACTAAGGGAGAGAAGACGGTGTCTGGAATATGCAGATTATATGGGAGTCTAAATATATAGTATGAATTGCAAGAGAGTGTATCATTTTTTAGTGTCAAAGCAGTACCAGACCCCTTGACACCCAATTGAGAATTAGCTAGTGGCTCTACTAATGTTATGCAAACACCTCATATTTAAAGATGGAAATTAAAAACATTAAGACTAGAGGAGTGCAATAGACGTGGTAACATATAACCATAGCCTAATTATGGAGTATGTTGGGTTCAACTTTTCAAGAAGTGCATTGGTGGTAGTCATTAAGTGCTAAGTCTATAAACTATGAGGGCCTTAAATGCTAAGTCACTCATATTGGTGGGTTGTAGTGAGCTAATTCCTTGCTCAAAAGATTTATAGTGTAAGCTAGACATATAGAGCTACCCAGACATACAATTACGTAGTTGCTTATAGAAAAGGGATCCCCAGATGGCGACACATGTTAGAGCGCGCCGCCCCGGCCGCAGGCGGCGCCCTCCAAAGACTAAGAAAAAGGCCCAAGGATCATTGTTTAGGGTAACCTTGAAGCAAAATATGTATATTAGTAACGCCATATGCTGGTGCTGGAACTCTACAGATAATAAAAATAAAATATAATTCTAGTAAAAGCAAGCTTAGAAATAGCATTCCATCAACCCCAATGCTACTGATTTTATTATGGCCAGTGTACTAGCCAACATCTCAGAGAACTCAGTAAAATCAATGTTTACTACACGATACACACAGCCTATATGTACTAGAGATGGAGGGATGCTTTACCAATAGGTTAGTGAGGTTATTACAATGTAGGGCATATCAATCATATTACCACATATATTCACATAAGGGGGTACATATGGCTCTTGATGAGGTATCTAAGTGATTATACAACAGCATTCCTCAAAATAGGTACCTTCACATGAAAACAAGGTAATGGCAAAAGGGCAAATATACTTGTGTTGGATACCGGCCTAGGGCCACAAGGAGGGGCTGCACAGTAAAATAATACACACACTCAAGGCACTATTATAAGCCCTGTATGATAGAGTGATAGGATCATTGTTACAATTGGTAATTGACAAACTTAATATAAAATATAGAATTGCATACAACCATCTAAACATCAAACCAAACACCCAACAGACCCCTACTAGGTAACCGAGTATAGCAGTCCTGTTGAAAATGGTAAAAACAGTATAAACATCTAGGAAACAGACATTCAGAAGGCCAGATGAAGTGTCCCTGTATATCAAGTTCTATTGTTCACATTAGGCCATAGGTACAGTTCGTAAACAATTATAGGGAAGGGGAGTCGTGCTTAAGAGAATATGTCCTCAGACTTGGCAGTCTAATGATAGTTAGATAGGCAGTGGGCTCTGTAACATACCCACTGCGGATTTGTACTTGCAGTCAAGAAGCCTCATCAACCTACCCCTGTCCTCATGAGCCGGGTGTTAGCCATGGTAACTACACAACCCATCGACTGCTGCTGTGTGTGAAATACCGACCCTGGCACATACCACATAGTTAGCAGAAGCGACGCCATATGAGGTAAGCGTCCTTTGTCAGGCCACCTTCGACTTCTAAATACTACCAGGTATCGTGGTCTGGGGGAGATCAGCCCAATCAGGCCGATGGCAGAGAGAGGCGTCAAAGGCGACTGAGACCACGATTATGATGCCGGATCGCTTCTTCCATCTTGAGTGACTGGGACCGGATTGCTCATGAAATTTTCCAGCGTTTTCAAGGTTTTCTTCTGGCCCTTTGCTCAACACAGCTGGAACTCTGCAGGTATTGTATGTGAGACAGGCACCACAGGTTCAGCATCGATGCGATCCATAGCTCCAGCACGGCAGTGCATAGGTAGTATGGGGGATCCTCTTAGCTCCATAATGCTTTCAACCTCCGGCTCCTCCGCTGTAGCTGGTAAAAGCACTAACCCCACAGGCGTGGGACTCTGAGGAGATAGCAGTTCGCCATCCGAGATAGTCGCTGTGTTCCGATCCTCTGGGATACTTGTCGGTACCAGTAAAGAGGCGCTCAAAGTGGTAACTTCTGAGGGAGTGTTTGATAGCTTGCAGAGTGCCTCAAAAAATTCCTCTCGATAGCGTAGGAGCAAACAGCTTATTTCATTCAGGAGGTAGATGGGTTCCATAGTAGACATATTTGCCTCAGGGGATAGTCAGCTTGCAATATTCAAGGTATATGCTTTTGCAGTGTGTTTGCAGTATATCACTGCACAGTAACGACAGGAGTACAACGGCCTCCCGCCGGGGGGTTGTAGGATGGTAGGCCGCAATCCTTTAAGTTGCTCCGGGACGCTGTGTATGATCTTAGTTCCAAAAATAGCGTTATACAATGAGAGGGCTTTCTTTGCTGTATATCCTTAATCCAAAAGATATAAGTAATGGATCGATAAAGAAGAAGTTTTACTCAGTTTGGAACAGAGAGTTAGAGGAGCTGAAGATTTTGCAGCCTGTCATGGCCGCTGCCCGGAAGTTCCCCCACAACCAGGCTTTTTATTCTTGGCTTCCTGTTTCTCCAGTGCCAGTTTGTTTGTTAACTTTGTGGCTTCTGATAGGATTTCGCTGAGGAATCTCTCTAACTGCTGCTTTTCTGTTGCCAATCTCTTCAAGGATTTACTATGCTGGATTAACCTTCAACCTCCTGATTACCTGTCTCCAAACAATGCAAGTACTGTTTGTTTTGTGAAACTTTCAAACTTCCTGTTTACCTGCTGCAAACCCTGCATATTCAGACTACTCTGTGTACTGCCAAACTATTCAAATACTGTTATTTCTGTGAAACCTTCAATCTGCATGTTTACCTGTTTCCAAACTCTGCAAATACAATTATTCAGTGTAAACCTTCAAACTGCTTGATATCCTGTTGCCAATTTCAACAAGTACTGATTAATCTGTGTTAACCTTCAAACTACCAGCTTACCTGTTGCTATCTCTGCAAGTTCTGACAACACAGTGTTAACCTTCAAACTACCTGATTACATGTTGTTAATTCTGCAAGTTCTGACTACACAGTGTTTACCCTCAAACTGCCTGATTACCTGTTGCATACTCTGCAAAGACTGTCTACACAGTGTTAACTCTTAAACTGCCTGATTACCTGTTGCATACTCTGCAAAGACTGTCTACTCAGTATTAACCCTCAAACTGCCTGATTACCTGTTGCATACTCTGCAAAGACTGTCTACACAGTGTTAACCTTCAGACTGCCTGATAACAAATGACCTACTCCTGCATTATTAACTGTTTCCTGTTTTACCCTTCTTCTGTCTGAGTATAAGTGGACTATCCCTGCTCTCCTGATACTGTGGAAGACATTTCCTGAAACCAGTTCCTTATTCAGAAGTCTATCTGGCTGATATCATGAATTACTTTGGCACAGGCGAACCCTGCTCCATATCGTGAGTACTTTGTTTTTTGGAGGTTGTCGTGGGGTCACGTCCTGGATTAAACTCAGAGTGCAAGGGTGTTGTTTAAGTTCGCCCTAGCATTTGGGTCTTCTTCTGGACATTTCCTAACCTGACAGTACAAACTGGCCATAATGTGGACCCTGGCGAGTTATCCAGGGCTGTGGCTCTACAAGGGCAACTTCTAGGAAATCATTCTGCTCATTTGCAATCTTTGGATTCCAAGCTTGACCAGATTACTGCTCTGCTACATAATCTCTCCGCTCCTTCTCAAGCGACGGTGACTCCTGCTGCCACTGCTACTAGCACCAATGCTGTCTTTAATCCACCTCAAACTGTTGGACAGAATATACCACGAATCCCACTTCCAGATAAATATGACGGTAATCCTGAAGAATGCCGTGGATTCCTTAATCAGTGTCGTTTACACTTCAGAAACAATCCTCAAGTTTTTTCCAATTCTACTTCCAAAATCACCTTTATTATTTCTCTCTTGAAGGGTAAGGCTCTAGCCTGGGTGTCCCCTCTTTTAGAGAAGAATGATCCGTTACTACAGGATGTGGAATTATTTGTGTCCATTTTTTCTTCTGTTTTTGACAAGCCTGGGAGGTCTGCAGCTGCTGAGGCAGGATTGTTGGATCTGAGACAGGGATCCCTTTCGGTAGCTCAATATGCTATTGAATTCAGGACTTTAGCCGCAGAAACTGATTGGAACCATGGAGCCTTACGGGCAGCCTTTCGCAAAGGACTTTGCGAACGCCTTAAGGATGAACTTGTATTTCGGGAACTCCCCGATTCATTGGAGGGTCTTATCAATTTATGTATTACTCTTGACGCCCGGCATTCTGAACGTCTTCAGGAGAGAGATAGGAATCGGAGATCCTTTGTTAAATCTTCTTTTCGTCCTCCTATTCGAACCTCAAGTCTTTCTAATAATAATTCCCAATCTCCTGAGTCTGTGGAACCCATGGAAGTAGGAGCTATTAAATTGTCAGAAGCTGAACGCCATAGAAGGCGTACTCTTGGGTTATGTCTGTATTGTGGTACCAAAGGACATTTACTGAAGGACTGTCCTATCCGGCCAGTAAAAGCCAAGGCTTAACTTTTGATAGAGGGACAGAGTTAAGCCAGAATCCCATGTCTTCCCTCAATTCTAAACGTTTTGTTCCTGTAACTATCTCTTTTGGAAACACCAAGTTTCGAGCTCAAGCTCTCATTGATTCTGGAGCTGCTGGAGTATTCATTGATTCAAACTTTGCTGACTCTCTCAGGATTCCTCTTCAAGCCAAGAAACAGTTAATTAAGGTAACTACTGTCAGTGGACAGCTTCTAGGTACTGGTATCATACAACATTCTACCATTCCTCTTCTTTTGACTGTGGGCATACTTCATTCTGAAATTATTCGTTTTGATGTCATTTCTTCTCCCCACATACCATTGATTCTGGGGTTACCTTGGTTGCAGCTTCATGATCCAGTTTTCTCATGGTCTAAAGGAGAACTTATTTCCTGGGGAACTACCTGTTTCAAACATTGCCTGCAAAATCCCTCTAAACCATCCTGTCCTGTCGTAGCTATGGTGGAAGTTCCTGAATCATTGCCCAATTACTATCATGCCTTTAGTGATGTGTTTTCTAAAAAAGAGGCTGAGACGTTACCTCCACACCGGATATTTGACTGTCCTATTGAATTGTATTCAGGGGCTCCTCTACCTAAGGGAAGGACCTATCCCCTCTCTCGTCAAGAAAATGTCTCTCTTGAGGAATACATAAAGGACAACTTAGCCAGAGGATTCATTCGTCCTTCCTCTTCACCTGTGGGTGCAGGTTTTTTCTTCATTGGGAAAAAAGATGGAGGTCTTCGTCCCTGTATTGATTATCGAGCCTTGAATCAGATTACTGTCAAAAACAGCTATCCTCTGCCGCTCATTTCTGAGTTATTCGATCGTCTTCAAGGTGCTTCTATTTTTTCCAAGTTAGATCTCCGTGGGGCCTACAATCTGGTCAGAATCCGTAAAGGAGATGAATGGAAGACGGCATTTAACACTAGATTTGGTCACTATGAGTATCTAGTAATGCCATTTGGATTGTGCAATGCACCAGCAGTATTTCAGCACTTTGTCAACGAAATCTTCAGAGATTATCTAAATCAATTTGTTATCATTTACTTCGATGACATTCTAATCTATTCGAAAACATTACAGGAACATGTACATCATGTAAGACTGGTTCTTCAGAGGTTACGAGACAATTCCCTGTTCGCTAAATTGGAGAAATGCTCTTTTCATCAGAGTTCCATCCCCTTTTTGGGGTATATAATTTCTGAATCAGGTTTTGAGATGGATCCTGCTAAACTGTCGGCTATCAAGGACTGGCCCAGACCAACTACTCTCAAATCCCTGCAGAGGTTTCTTGGCTTTGCCAATTACTATAGAAAGTTTATAAAGAACTTTGCTGACATCACGTCTCCACTCACTTCTCTTACTAAGAAAGGGCAAAATTGTAAGAACTGGTCCTCTTCGGCAGTACAGGCTTTTGAAACGCTAAAATCAGCATTTTCTTCTGCACCTCTTCTCAGTCATCCAATTCCTGATTTCCAGTTTATTTTGGAGGTTGACGCTTCCTCTATAGCAGCTGGAGCTGTTCTCTCCCAACGTGATCCGACTACCAGCAAGATACATCCTGTGGCGTTCTTTTCGAAAAAAAAAATCAATCCTGCCGAGTTAAATTATGATGTGGGCAATAAGGAGCTTTTGGCTATAAAATTAGCTTTGGATGAATGGAGGCATTGGTTAGAGGGTACCAGTCAACCTTTTTTCATTCTGACAGATCACAAGAATCTTTTATACCTCCAAACAGCTACACGTCTCAATCCTCGTCAGGCTCGGTGGGCCTTGTTCTTCTCCAGGTTTAATTTTGTACTTTCCTATGTTCCTGGTTCAAAAAATTCCAAGGCAGATGCTTTATCTAGGCAGTTCCAATCTTCTGAACCTTCTCCATTGGATTCAGAACCTATACTACGTCCAGTCAAAGTTTTGGCTCAAGTATCCTCTTTTCCAGTACAGGCTTTACATGCTGCTCATGTCCGGGTACCATCTTCTTGCAACTACCTTCTGGTATCCTGTATGTACCCAAAGGATTACGTCTTAAGCTTCTACGTTGGGCTCATGACAACATTTCAGCAGGTCATCCGGGAATAACCAATACATTGTGGAAACTGAAGCAGCATGTTTGGTGGTCCACTATGAGGAGGGATGTTAAGGATTATATTGCTGCTTGTAGTTCTTGTGCTTCGAACAAACAATCTTCTCATCGACCTTTTGGTCTATTACACCCTCTTCCTATTCCTCATTACCCTTGGTCTCACTTATCCATGGACTTTGTTACAGATCTTCCTGTTTCTGCTGGAAATACGACCATTTGGGTAGTGGTGGATCGGTTCTCCAAGTCTGCTCACTTCATACCTCTTCCAGGCTTGCCTTCAGCTCAAAGACTTTCTGAACTCTTTGTTCTACATATATCTAGTTTACATGGTTTTCCCACTGACATAGTCTCAGATCGTGGAGTCCAATTTGTTTCCATATTTTGGAGGTCTTTTTGTAAACACTTCGGAATCAACATATCACTTTCTACTGCACACCATCCTCAATCCAACGGACAGACTGAGCGTGTAAATCAAGCCTTGGAATCTTTTCTAAGACATTATGTAGACCATCACCACTCCAACTGGTCTCTGTTATTGCCTTTGGCGGAATTAGCTCACAACTCACGTTATAACGCCTCATTACAGACCTCTCCCTTTAAGGCAGCTTATGGATTTGAACCTAGAACCTTTCCTATGATTACCAGTTCTACTGAAGTCCCTGGAGCAGATCGTATAGTGAAAAATCTCAGTAATCACTGGCAACTCATTCGTCAAAATCTACTCTCTTCTTCCTTAAGACATAAGAAATATGCTGATCGCAGAAGGTGCAAGGCTCCTTTACTTTACAGAGTATTTTTATCCACCAGATTCATATGTCTAAAACAACCTTGTACCAAGTTGGGTCCTAAGTACATTGGACCTTTTCGAATTGTTTCCAGAGTTTGTTCTTCTGCATACCGCCTGGCCTTACCCAAGACTCTCAAGATCCATCCAGTGTTTCATGTCTCCCTACTCAAGCCAGTCATCTACAATCGGTGCTCTATCAAGAGTAAACCACCTCCTCCACTTTCCGTAGAGGGAACTTCTGAGTTTGAAGTCAGCCAGATTCTCGATTCCAAGCTACGGGGCAATCGGCTGTACTACCTGGTCCATTGGAAGGGTTATCCTATCTCTGAACGATCTTGTCAACAAGTCTTTTCACAAGAAATACCCTGCCAGGCCTGGTCCGGTCCCCCGGAGGGGTCCTTGAGGAGGGGGCACTGTCACGCTCAGCTGCTGGGAAGCTCTGCAGTCCTCTCTGTGTGCTTGATTGACAGGTGTCTGAGCCACCCCTTCCTGATGATGTCACAACCAGGCTTTTTATTCTTGGCTTCCTGTTTCTCCAGTGCCAGTTTGTTTGTTAACTTTGTGGCTTCTGATAGGATTTCGCTGAGGAATCTCTCTAACTGCTGCTTTTCTGTTGCCAATCTCTTCAAGGATTTACTATGCTGGATTAACCTTCAACCTCCTGATTACCTGTCTCCAAACAATGCAAGTACTGTTTGTTTTGTGAAACTTTCAAACTTCCTGTTTACCTGCTGCAAACCCTGCATATTCAGACTACTCTGTGTACTGCCAAACTATTCAAATACTGTTATTTCTGTGAAACCTTCAATCTGCATGTTTACCTGTTTCCAAACTCTGCAAATACAATTATTCAGTGTAAACCTTCAAACTGCTTGATATCCTGTTGCCAATCTCAACAAGTACTGATTAATCTGTGTTAACCTTCAAACTACCAGCTTACCTGTTGCTATCTCTGCAAGTTCTGACAACACAGTGTTAACCTTCAAACTACCTGATTACATGTTGTTAATTCTGCAAGTTCTGACTACACAGTGTTTACCCTCAAACTGCCTGATTACCTGTTGCATACTCTGCAAAGACTGTCTACACAGTGTTAACTCTCAAACTGCCTGATTACCTGTTGCATACTCTGCAAAGACTGTCTACTCAGTGTTAACCCTCAAACTGCCTGATTACCTGTTGCATACTCTGCAAAGACTGTCTACACAGTGTTAACCTTCAGACTGCCTGATAACAAATGACCTACTCCTGCATTATTAACTGTTTCCTGTTTTACCCTTCTTCTGTCTGAGTATAAGTGGACTATCCCTGCTCTCCTGATAATGTGTAAGACATTTCCTGAAACCAGTTCCTTATTCAGAAGTCTATCAGGCTGATATCATGAATTACTTTGGCACAGGCTAACCCTGCTCCATATCGTGAGTACTTTGTTTTTTGGAGGTTGTCGTGGGGTCACGTCCTGGATTAAACTCAGAGTGCAAGGGTGTTGTTTAAGTTCGCCCTAGCATTTGGGTCTTCTTCTGGACATTTCCTAACCTGACAGAACTACTACGTATCTTCTGACACTTCTCTGCCAACCTCTTGTGACGAAAGGCAAAGAATGACTGGTGGATGAGGGAAGTGGAAGGAGGTATTTAAGCCTTTGGCTAGGGTGTCTTTGCCTCCTCCTGGTGGCCAGGTTCAGTATTTCCAACAAGTAAGGAATGAAGCCGTGGACTCTCCTCATATTAAAAAGGAAATCATTAGAGCAGAGATGCGGTAATACTCAGGACACCTGGTATCCAGATGGCATACTTATGAGAAGAAGCTTGTGTCAATCATGCATCATATAATTAAAAAGCGTACGCTGTCATGCTGATGCACGCAGTCCTGAAAACTGGCGTACATCAAAGTGCAGCAAAAAATGTACATGCACAAAGAACTCGTTGTGTGTTTAAAAATATACATAAGTGAAACACCTGTAAGCTTTAAAAAAAAAAAAATGTACATGTATGAAAACATGATGCATGATAATAAATACATAAACATAAAACAAACATTTTTATAATGAGTTACTAAAAAAATATATATAACTGTCTCAGTATCATATACATATATAAATAAATATGTAACAATAACCTAAGAGACTTATAGAGTGACAAATAACAAAAAATTAACCGCTAGATTTAGAGTTTTGTCGGTAAAGACCCGAGTAGCTAACGTAGCTTTTTTCCCAACGCACCCTTAAGACAACGCTGGTATTTAGAGTTGTCTGAGGGGCTGCGTTAGGCTCCAAAAAGGGTGCATTGAGCCTAATTTACCGCCACTTCAACCCTCAATACCAGCGTTGCTTACGGTAGCGATAAGCTGTCAAAACGTGCTCGTGCACGATTCCCCCATACGAAACAATGGGGCAGTTTGGGATGAAAAAAAAACCTAACACCTGCAAAAAAGCAGCGTTAAGCTCCCAACGCAGCCCCATTGTTTCCTATGGGGAAACACTTTCTAAGTCTGCACCTAACACCCTAACATGAACCCCGAGTCTAAACACCCCTAATCTTACACTTATTAACCCCTAATCTGCCGCCCCCGCTATCGCTGACACCTGCATTATACTATTAACCCCTAATCTGCCGCTCCGGACATCGCCGCAACCTACATTATCCCTATGAACCCCTAATCTGCTGCCCCCAACATCGCCGACACCTACATATTTATTAACCCCTAATCTACCCCCCCCCCAACGTTGCCACTATCTTACCTACACTTATTAACCCCTAATCTGCCGCCCGGACCTCGCCGCTACTCTAATAAATGTATTAACCCCTAAACCGCTGCACTCCCGCCTCGCAAACCCTATAATAGTATGAACCCCTAATCTGCCCCCCCAACGTCGCTGCCACCTAACTTCAAGTATTAACCCCTAATCTGCCGACCGGACCTCGCCGCTACTCTAATAAATGTATTAACCCATAAAGCAAAGTCTAACCCTAACCCTAACACCTCCTCGTCGGATGGATGAAGATACAAGATGCCGCTTGGATGAAGATGTCTGCCGGTCCGTATGTCCTCTTCTGCCCGGATAGGATGAAGACTTCTGCCGGTCTGGATGTCCTCTTCTGCCCCATCAGATGAAGACTTCGGCCCGGCTGGGTGAAGACGACTCAAGGTAGGGAGATCTTCAAGGGGGTAGTGTTAGGTTTATTTAAGGGGGGTTTGGGTTAGAGTAGGGGTATGTGGGTGGTGGGTTTTAATGTGGGGGGGGTTGTATTTTTTTTTACAGGCAAAAGAGCTGATTACTTTGGGGCATGCCCCGCAAAAAGCCCTTTTAAGGGCTGGTAAAAGAGCTGGTTACTTTTTAATTTAGAATAGGGTAGGGACCTTTATTATTTTGGGGGGCTTTTTTTTATTAGGGGGCTTAGAGTAGGTGTAATTAGCCTAATATTCTTGTAATCTTTTTTTATTTTTTGTAATTTAGTTAAGTTTATTTAATTGTATGTAATTGTAGGTAATTTATTTAATTAATTTATTGATAGTGTAGTGTTAGGTTTAATTGTAACTTAGGTTAGGATTCATTTTACAGGTAATTTTGTAATTATTTTAACTAGGTAGCTATTAAATAGTAAATAACTATTTAATACCTATTGTACCTAGTTAAAATAAATACAAAGTTGCCTGTAAAATAAATATAAATCCTAAAATAGCTACAATATAATTATTCGTTATATTGTAGCTATATTAGGGTTTATTTTACAGGTATTTAGTTTTAAATAGGAATACTTTAGTTAATAAGATTTAATTTATTTTGTTAGATTAAAATTATATTTAATTTAGGGGGGTGTTAGGGTTAGACTTAGCTTTAGGGGGTTAATACATTTATTAGAGTAGCGGCGAGGTCCGGTCGGCAGATTAGGGGTTAATACTTGAAGTTAGATGGCGGCGACATTGGGGGGGCAAATTAGGGGTTAATACTATTTATTATAGGGTTTGCGAGGCGGGAGTGCGGCGGTTTAGGGGTTAATAACTTTATTATAGTGGCGGCAAGGACCGGTCAGCAGATTAGGGGTTAATACTTGTAGTTAGGTGGTGGCAACGTTGGGGGGGGCAGATTAGGGGTTAATAAATATTATGTAGGTGTCGGCGATATTGGGGGCAGCAGATTAGGGGTTCATAGGGATAATGTAGGTGGCGGCAATGTGCGGTCAGCAGCAGTGTTAATTTTGACAACAAATTTCAATTTAGTCTTAGTTTTAGTCTTTTGACTAAAATGCCATTTTAGTTTTAGTCGTATTTTAGTCATCTGAATTGTTTTAGTTTTAGTCTAGTTTTAGTCGACTGAATCTCCAGTAGATTTTAGTCGACTAAATCTCCAGTATCTACTGGAGATTTAGTCGACTAAAATCTACTGGAGATTTAGTCAACTAAAATCTAAGGGGTTTAGTTAAAGTGTAATGCATTATTTAAGCATTTCTCTATAATTTGCAAACTGATTATATAATCCAGAAGTAAACACCTGTTATTATTTATGGTATTAAGGTTTAAACCCTCAATACAGACACATATTTAGCCGTTGTGATATATAACATCTTTATTAAACTTAAAATTAAATAAAACCAAGTTTCATAAACAAACAGAAGTGCAACTTTAAAATATAAAAAAACAAAACTGTAAACTGTATTGGCTGTATTGAACATATTACCCAATATAAAAACTTTAACAGTTCTCTGTTAATAATTAAAACAAGTATCAAGTAACTCAACATAACAAAATGTTTCTGCAGCTAGCACAGGCACAGCATAACTTAAATCCATACTCATGGGTTATGCTTATTTCTATAGGAAGAATCAATTGATTGTTCACAGATTCGAAACATTTTCGGCAACGAAATTATCACTGCTCTAGAACTTCCAAACAAATTATATAGTCCTGGAGTAAAGGTTTATTAACCTGATTTTATTTATGGTATTAAGGTTTGAACATGCAATACAGATTTAACAGATTTAACTGTTGTGGTATATAACATGTCTTTATTTATCTTAAAATTTAATAAAATTAAGTTTAGTAAATTTTACAAAAGAGCAGTAATTGCATAGGGATTGATTAACACCTTGCATAAAATGTTTTTGTCAGCAAATTTTGATTTAGTTTTAGTCATAGTCTTTTGACTAAAATGTAATTTTGATTTAGTTTTAGTCATAGTCTTTTGACTAAAATGTCATTTTGATTTAGTTTTAGTCATAGTCTTTTGACTAAAATGTCATTTTAGTTTTAGTCGTATTTTAGTCATTAGAATTTCTTTAGTTTTATAGTCATTTTAGTCTAGTTTTAGTCGACGAAATTAACACTGGTCAGCAGATTAGGGGTTAAAAATATTTATTATAGTGGCGGCGATGTGGGGGGACCTCGGTTTAGGGGTACATAGGTAGTTTATGGGTATTAGTGTACTTTATAGCACAGTAGTTAAGAGCTTTATAAACCGGCGTTAGCCCAGTAAGCTCTTAACTACTGACTTTTTTTGGCGTTAGGAGTCTTGTCGGTAGAGGGTCTACCGCTCACTTCAGCCAAGACTCTAAATACCAGCGTTAGGAAGATCCCATTGAAAAGATAGGATACGCAATTGGCGTAAGGGGATCTGCGGTATGGAAAAGTCGCTGCTTGAAAGTGAGCGTTAGACCCTTTCCTGCCTGACTCTAAATACCAGCGGGCGGCCAAAAGCAGCGTTAGGACCCCTTAACGTTGCTTTTGACGGCTAACGCAGAACTCTAAATCTAGGTGATAGTGCTTAACATTAGGCACCCAGCTACTGGAGAAAACCAGTAAGGAGCCAAAAACAATGTTGAAACAGAACAGCAGAGGATCTGGAATAGGAGTATATTGAAAACCAGACAGAAAGAGGCAAAGGACATGTCCCTGCAACACATAAGTAAAGGCTTATGACTAAATATCAATAGGTTAAAAAAACATAATTTATATCTTACCTGATAAAGTACATTCTTTCATGGTGGCGAGAGTCCATGAACGGTTATTTATGGGATATACATTACTACCAGGAGGAGGGAAAGATTCCCAAACCTCAAAAGCCTATAAAACCCCTCCCACCTTACTCATACCTCAATTTAACATTTAGCCATGTGGCGACGTGTTTAAAGGAGTAAAAGCCAAAATGAGGAGCAGGAAAAAAAAAGTGCTTTAAACAAATAAACAACCCCAAATGGGTGGGGGCTCAGGGACTCTCACCACCATGAAAGAAATCAATTTATCAGCTAAGATATAAATTATGTTTTCTTTCATATAGGTGGTGAGAGTCCACAAGTTGTTACGTATGGGATATAATATCCCTGATTTGGATCTCCACGAGCAACAATAAAGGAAGTGATTAAAATAAAAACAGCTTTTTTTCACTGAGAAATTACATCTAAACCCCCAAATAATGTATTTTATGACAAACTCAATATATATGCACAATCATCAAACCGAGACAACTGCCTGAAGGACCTTTCTACCAAAGGCTACTTCTGACGAAGGAAAAACATCAAAATGGTAAAATGTAGTAAAGGTATGCAGAGAAGACCGACTTGCAAATTTGATCAACTGAAGCCTCATTCTTGCAAGCCCAAGCTGTGGCAACCAATCTAGTAGAATGAGCTGTAATTATCTGAGGTTGACCCTTCTCCAAATAAGCTTTGTGAATCAAACCAAGATTCTAAAGAAATAGCGGAGGCCTTTAGGCTTTTCTAAGAACTAGAAAAAAGAACAAACAGACTAGAACTGTGTCAGAAATCCTTAGTAGCATCAACATAATATCGTAATGCTCTAACAGCATTCAAAGAATGTAAAGATTTTTCAGAAGGGAACGAGGAAACAAGGAGGGAACAACAATTTCCCTATTAATGTTGTGTGAGGTAACAACATTAGGAAATAATCTAAATGTAGTCAGCAAAACAGCTTTATCTTGATGGAAATCACAAGAGAGCAGACGATTCAGAAACTATTCTAGCAGAAGAGATAGCCAAAAGAAACAAAACCTTCTTTCCAATGGCAGGGGGAGTCCACAAATTGATGCATTACTATTGGGAATTCAACACCTAGCCACCAGGAGGATGCAAAGACACCCCAGCCAAAGCTTTAAGTATCCCTTCCCACTAACCCCATTCTTTCTTTCCTTCATCTTCTATAGGTAGGCAGAGAATGTGCTAAGAAGATATTTGGATTTTAGTCCTTTAATGAGTAGTTTATTTACAAGACAGGACAGGGGTTCTAAGAGTAGCCATGTAATCCTCAGAGAAAGAGTTGTGGTGAAAGTAAGCTACTGGGTCAATGTTGCAGTAAAGTTTCTCTTTCCTCCTTCCAGTGTTTATCTGCTAACAGCCTTTCTGGTAAACCAGTGTAAGCTTGCACTGCTTTCCTTTATTTCTTAGGTCCCTGTCAGATTTGGAAAAAGAAGCTGTTAGACCTGGAGGTGCTGAGACTGCTCCACAGCAGAGAACATATTACAAAGTCACAGTGTGACACTTTATATTCATTCTGAAGGAGGTATGGGTACATTGTTATATCCTTATTAAAAGATATGTTTCCACTTTAAGCAGTTTGGGCATTTTCATCCTCAGGGCTGAATGTATTTTGAAACTCTTTTGGTGCCACTTTTGACACCGGAGTGTCTGTCTATGTGTTTGGGACATGATTTTTTCTAATGGCATGAGAAAGGGCTCTTTTTAGCCTTTATTAGGTGACAGAGGGGATGTGTACATGCTCAGGCATTAGCGCGATCGTGACAAGCTACTGCTTTGCACGCTTTAGTTTTCTCTGCAGGGGGCTGGTCTCTAGTATCTATGCCACATGATCGGGCTATCTGTTTTGCTGCAGAGAGTTTTTACTGTCATTGGATTCTCCCGCTTCATTCAAAAGTGGGCAATCAGACTTTCTTCCTGTGTCCGGCCTTCTATACGGCTCCTGCTGCGCTCTAGGAGGTGGTAAGTGTCCCAGCTTTAATGTCAAGGGTTTAGAGGTGCTGCTACTATAGGAAGACGCCAGTCTTCTTGGCTGGGGAATGGTCTGGGGTCCCTTGAAAGCTCAGGGAACATGGTTGCTGGAGGAATCATCTCTGCCAATCAATATTCTGGAATTGAGAGCCATTTTCAATGCGTTAATGGCATGGCCTTAACCTTGTTCTGTCCAGTTTATCAGATTCCAATTAGGCAACATAACTTCAGTTGCCTATATCAATCATCATTGGGTACGAGAAGTTCCTTGGCTATGAGAGAAGGGTTCCGCATCCTTCAGTGGGTGGAAAAGTTCAATTGTCACATTTCAGCCATTCACATCCCAGGGGCGGACAATTGGGAAGTAGACTTCCTAAGCAGACAGACCTTCCATCCTGGGCAGTGGTCTCTTCCCCCTGAGGTATTCTGTGAGATATCTCTCAGGTGGGGGGTATCATCTCAATACCAAACTGCCCAGATACGGGTTGAGATTGAGAGATCATCAGGCAGTGTTGATGGCTCCATGGAAGTTCAAGCTTATCTATCTATTTAAAATTGCTTGCATTTTTAAGTAAATTCAAAAGATTAGAATATTCAGGATCAGCGAACAACTGCTGTGTAAGACTGGTTAACTAGTATGTAGAAGCAGCAACCACGTCAGCAATAGATATAGCTGGTCTAAATAAATAGCCAGTATGTAGAAATGCCATTCTTAAATAAGATTCAAGTTTTTTATCTAAAGGGTCTTTAAAACAAGTACTGTCTTCTAGAGGAATAGTAGTACGTTTAGATACAGTGGAAATGGCCCAAACTTTGGGAACTGTTTCCCATAACTCTAACGGCTAGATTTAGAGTTCTGCGGCCAAAGGGGTGCGTTAGCTACGCATGCTTTTTTTCCCCCGCACCTTTTAAATACCGCTGGTATTTAGAGTTCACAGAAGGGCTGCGTTAGGCTCCAAAAAAGGGAGCGTAGAGCATATTTACCGCCCCTGCAACTCTAAATACCAGCGTTGCTTACGGACGTGGCCAGCTTCAAAAATGTGCTTGTGCACGATTCCCCCATAGAAAACAATGGGGCTGTTTGAGCTGAAAAAAAACCTAACACCTGCAAAAAAGCAGCGTTCAGCTCCAAACGCAGCCACATTGTTTCCCTAATTGTACCCCTAATCTGCTGCCCCTAACACCACCGACCCCTATGTTATATTTATTAACCCCTAATCTGCCGCCCCCGCTATCGCTGACCCCTGCATATTATTATTAACCCCTAATCTGCCGCTCCGTACACCACCGCAACCTACGTTATCCCTATGTACCCCTAATCTGCTGCCCCTAACACCGCCGACCCCTATGTTATATTTATTAACCCCTAATCTGCCGCCCCCGCTATCGCTGACCCCTGCATATTATTATTAACCCCTAATCTGCCGCCCCCAACGTCGCCTCCACCTACCTACAATAATTAACCCCTAATCTGCCGACCAGATCTCACCGCTACTCTAATAAATGTATTAACCCCTAAAGCTAAGTCTAACCCTAACACCCCCCTAAGTTAAATATAATTTAAATCTAACGAAATAAATTAACTCTTATTAAATAAATTATTCCTATTTAAAGCTAAATACTTACCTGTAAAATAAACCCTAATATAGCTACAATATAAATTATAATTATATTGTAGCTATTTTAGGATTAATATTTATTTTACAGGCAACTTTGTAATTATTTTAACCAGGTACAATAGCTATTAAATAGTTAATAACTATTTAATAGTTACCTAGTTAAAATAATTACAAAATTACCTGTAAAATAAATCCTAACCTAAGTTACAATTAAACCTAACACTACACTATCAATAAATAAATTAAATAAAATACCTACAATTATCTACAATTAAACCTAACACTACACTATCAATAAATTAATTAAATACAATACCTACAAATAAATACAATGAAATAAAGTAACTAAAGTACAAAAAATAAAAAAGAACTAAGTTACAAAAAATAAAAAAATATTTACAAACATTAGAAAAATATTACAACAATGTTAAACTAATTACACCTACTCTAAGCCCCCTAATAAAATAAGAAAGACCACCAAAATAAAAAAATGCCCTACCCTATTCTAAAATTAAAATAGAAAAGCTCTTTTACCTTACCAGCCCTGAAAAGGGCCCTTTGCGGGGCATGCCCCAAAGAATTCAGCTCTTTTGCCTGTAAAAAAAAAATACAATACCCCCCCCAACATTACAACCCACCACCCACATACCCCTAATCTAACCCAAACCCCCCTTAAATAAACCTAACACTAAGCCCCTGAAGATCTTCCTACCTTATCTTCACCACGCTGGGTTCACCGATCAATCCAGAAGAGCCTCCGATGTCTTGATCCAAGCCCAAGCGGGGGCTGAAGATGTCCATGATCCGGCTGAAGTCTTCATCCAAGCGGGAGCTGAAGAGGTCCATGATCCGGCTGAAGTCTTCTATCAAGCGGCATCTTCAATCTTCTTTCTTCCGGATCCATGTTCATCCCGCCGACGCGGAACATCCATCTTCACCGACGACTTCCCGACTAATGACGGTTCCTTTAAGGGACGTCATCCAAGATGGCGTCCCTCGAATTCCGATTGGCTGATAGGATTCTATCAGCCAATCGGAATTAAGGTAGGAAAATTCTGATTGGCTGATGGAATCAGCCAATCAGAATCAAGTTCAATCCGATTGGCTGATCCGATCAGCCAATCAGATTGAGCTCGCATTCTATTGGCTGTTCCGATCAGCCAATCGTATTGAACTTGATTCTGATTGGCTGATTCCATCAGCCAATCAGAATTTTCTTACCTTAATTCCGATTGGCTGATAGAATCCTATCAGCCAATCGGAATTCGAGGGACGCCATCTTGGATGATGTCCCTTAAAGGAACCGTCATTCGTCGGGAAGTCGACGGTGAAGATGGATGTTCCGCGTCGGCGGGATGAACATGGATCCGGAAGAAAGAAGATTGAAGATGCCCCTTGATAGAAGACTTCAGCCCGATCATGGACCTCTTCAGCTCCCGCTTGGATGAAGACTTCAGCCTGATCATGGACCTCTTCAGCTCCCGCTTGGATGAAGACTTCAGTCGGATCATGGACATCTTCAGCCCCCCGCTTGGGCTTGGATCAAGACATTGGAGGAGCTCTTCTGGATCGATCGGTGAACCCGGCGTGGTGAAGACAAGGTAGGGAGATCTTCAGGGGCTTAGTGTTAGGTTTATTTAAGGGGGGTTTGGGTTAGATTAGGGGTATGTGGGTGGTGGGTTGTAATGTTGGGGGGGGGTATTGTATTTTTTTTTTTACAGGCAAAAGAGCTGAATTCTTTGGGGCATGTTACAAAAAATAAAAAAATATTTACAAACATTAGAAAAATATTACAACAATTTTAAACTAATTACACCTACTCTAAGCCCCCTAATAAAATAACAAAGACCCCCAAAATAAAAAAATGCCCTACCCTATTCTAAAATTAAAATAGAAAAGCTCTTTTACCTTACCGGCCCTTTTCAGGGCTGGTAAGGTAAAAGAGCTTTTCTATTTTAATTTTAGAATAGGGTAGGGCATTTTTTTATTTTGGGGGTCTTTGTTATTTTATTAGGGGGCTTAGAGTAGGTGTAATTAGTTTAAAATTGTTGTAATATTTTTCTAATGTTTGTAAATATTTTTTTATTTTTTGTAACTTAGTTCTTTTTTATTTTTGTACTTTAGTTAGTTTATTTAATTGTATTTATTTGTAGGTATTTTATTTAATTAATTTATTGATAGTGTAGTGTTAGGTTTAATTGTAGATAATTGTAGGTATTTTATTTAATTAATTTATTGATAGTGTAGTGTTAGGTTTAATTGTAACTTAGGTTAGGATTTATTTTACAGGTAATTTTGTAATTATTCTAACTAGGTAGCTATTAAATAGTTATTAACTATTTAATAGCTATTGTACCTGGTTAAAATAAATACAAAGTTGCCTGTAAAATAAATATTAATCCTAAAATAGCTACAATATAATTATAATTTATATTTTAGCTATATTAGGGTTTATTTTACAGGTAAGTATTTAGCTTTAAATAGGAATAATTTATTTAATAAGAGTTAATTTATTTCGTTAGATAAAAATTATATTTAACTTAGGGGGGTGTTAGGGTTAGAATTAGCTTTAGGGGTTAAAAAATGTATTAGAGTAGCAGTGAGCTCCGGTCGGCAGATTAGGGGTTAATGCTTGTAGTTAGGTGTCGGCGATGTTAGGGAGGGCAGATTAGGGGTTAATACTATTTATTATAGGGTTATTGAGGTGGGAGTGAGGCGGATTAGGGGTTAATACATTTATTATAGTAGCGGTGCGGTGCGGTCCGGTCGGCAGATTAGGAGTTAATAAGTGTAGGTAGGTGGCGGCGACATTGGGGGTGGCAGATTAGGGGTTAATAAATAATATGTAGGTGTCGGCGGTATTAGGGGCAGCAGATTAGGGGTACATAGGGATAACGTAGGTGGCGGCGGTGTACGGAGCGGCAGATTAGGGGTTAAAAAAATTTAATAGAGTGGCGGCGATGTGGGGGGGCCTCGGTTTAGGGGTACATAGGTAGTTTATGGGTGTTAGTGTACTTTAGAGCACAGTAGTTAAGAGCTTTATAAACCTTTTTTCTGCGGCTGGAGTTTTGTCGTTAGATTTCTAACGCTCACTTCAGCCAAGACTCTAAATACCGGCGTTAGAAAGATCCCATTGAAAAGATAGGATACGCAAATGGCGTAGGGGGATCTGCGGTATGGAAAAGTCGCGGCTGCAAAATGAGCGTTAGACCCTTTCCTGACTGACTCCAAATACCAGCGGGCGGTAAAAACCAGTGTTAGGAGCCTCTAACGCTGGTTTTGACGGCTACCGCCAAACTCTAAATCTAGGCCTAAGTTAGCAGCAGGTAAAGGATATAGTTTTTTAAACCTTGGATTAAATGAGACAGATGGTTTAGACCATTCCTTAGCAACCATATCAGAGAGCATCAGATATAAGGAAAATCTCTGGGAGATTGACAACAATTTTATATACTCAATTTAAATGCTTTCAGAGTTTATCATCAGAAGGTTTAACTTCTTCAATCCCTAAAGCAACTAACATTCTTTTCAAAAGAGAATGAATATGTTCAATTTTAAACAAAAAAGTGGAATTATCATGTTCTACATTCGATGACGGAGCCTCACTGTTAAAGGAATCCTCATTGTTCGAAAAATACTTCAGTATTTTGTAGGTCAGGACCAGTGATCCCTCTAAGGCCAGGTTTGTGAGCTGCTCAGCAGTGAAAAAGTTAATCAATTAGCAAACACTACACAATGCAAACTGCAAGTTGTGGTTATTTTATTAACTGTTTCAATGCTGGGCCACTCACAAAGCTGGCCTTAGAGGAAACATTGGTCAGGACTTATATTACTGGTAGAAGGTAAAATCTGAACTGACCTTTTTCGCTTATTTGAAGGCGGTAGTACAGCCAAGGCCTTTGCAATAGCAATAGCAATTAACTTTTTCATTGCTGGAGGTACGCCATCTGCATCTATCTGTAAGGAGGAGACTGTAGGTGCATTAGTACACATAGAAACATCATTAGATTGATCAGTATGAAATAAAACATCTAAGCATTAGTCATATAAATGAGCTGAAGAAGCTACTTCAGTTGTTTTACAATAAGCACAGTTAGCTTTGGTAGAAAGGTGTTCAGTAGACTCAGTTTATATGGTGAATTTTTAGACAGATTGGTGCTGCTTCATCATGGCAAAAATTTCTGCAAATTAAATTCAATAATTATTATTATTACCCGTTAAGGCAAGTTTTTTGAGGAAATGAAAAATATGCCCCCTTTATATAGCGTTGCATGGAGGATAAAGCACTAAGCAAGATGCAGCCAAGGAAAGTAGTAACTGTCAGAGTGTACCATTTTAAATACAAATTTATAGACAAAAAAAGGCACGCTGATGTGCGCATATGGTGATGTGCTGTTACACCAAGAGTGACGTATGTTGCAGTTTTAAATGTGAGTGTCATCTTGTGTTTCCTTCCCTGCTCGTTGCCAGGGGTTGTGTCGGGTCCAGGCACTGATGTCATCGCCGCACGCTCCTGATGCTGGTCGGACATCTGTGGCGTGAATCCTGCGCCTATGTAAGTTCTACTACAACGATCTATCACTGCCCAAGTATAGGTGTTACTTTGTGGGCTCCTGGGTGTGACAGATCATTGTATCAATTTGCCTATTTTTGTGTATGAACCCTGCCTGTCTGACTACTCTGCCTGCTATTCCCCTTAATTACGGCATTGATATACTGCTGCTGAACCCTGCCTGTCTGACTACTCTGCTTATTTTGGATCGCCTCTTTGTTGCCGAACCCTGCCTGCCTGACCATTCTAGTGATATGCCCTTGGACTGCTTTGCTGTTGCCAAACCCTCAACGCCAGGATAACAAGACTACTGGCCGAGCTCGGTCTGATAGAGGAGTAGCCCACGAGCATTACATTATTCTTGGGCCATGGTGCCAGAGGAGGTGACATGAGCTGTTTATCTTCAGGGACAGATGTTGGGAACCCAAACCACACAGTTGCAGAATATGGATTCCAAGCTAGAGACTATTACCGCTCAACTATCCTTACTAGTTATACCGAGGAATACTGCTCCTGTTGTTTCACTCCTGCTTCTGGAAGTATACCCCGGATACCTTTGCCTGACAAGTATGAAGGTACTACTGATTGCAGGGGCTTTCTTAACCAATGCAGGCTGCACTTTCGCAATGATCCTCAAACCTTTCAGTCTCACCAGTCAAGGGTCACCTTTATCATTTCCTTACTGAAAGACAAGGCTCTAGACAGGGTGTCTCCCCTTTTGGAACAGAACGCTCCACTCCTGCATGATGCTGATGATTTCATTTCTGCTTTATCTTTTGTGTTTGGGGCAATAGAACTGTGGCACAATTTGCCATCAAATTTCGCACCTTGTCACTTGAAACCACTTGGGATGGCAGTGCGCTCAAGGCAGACTTTAGGAGGGGTCTACATGAACGCATCAAAGATGAACTCACTTATCGTGATATTCCTTCTTCTTTTGATTACTTTATAATGCTTTGTATCAGTCTGGACTCTCGCTTTCAGGAGAGACAAGCCGACAGACAGATTAAGGAGGGTCCTTCCCTCCCGTCCTCCTGTTTGTCCGGTTTTGGCAGTATCCTCTACCCCTTCAGCAGCTCCAGTTACCTCAGTGGAGGAATCCATGGATTTTCATCCTTCAAACCTTCAGAGTCTGAAAGACAGAGAAGGAGACTGAGACCATGCTTTTATTGTGGATCTAACTCCCACTAACTAAAGGACTGTGACATTCGGCTAGGAAAAGCCAATGCTTAGGGGATAACACACCCCTAAGCATGATCTCTATTAAATTCCCTCACTCCTCTCGGATCCTGGTACCCGTTACCCTTATCTTCCTTCAGAATACTGTCCACATTCAAGCCTTCATTCATTCAGGGGCAGCTGGAAACTTCCTGGATCACCGTTTCATGATTCAAGCTGGCTTGCCTCTTTTGCAGAAAAGACATTGTTTTAAAATAACTACTCTGGATGGCACCCCCCTTGGTTCAGGCTTGATCCATTTTGAGTCATCACCCCTGATCCTGACTGTGGGAGTTTTTCATACCGAACAGCTGCAGTTCAAGGTCATTCATTCCCCAGCACAGCCTGTCATCCTTGGTCTTCCTTGGCTTCAGGTACACAATCCACAGTTCGACTGGGCTGAGGGGCAATTGGCCTCCTGGGGTACCTCCTGTTTCCACTCCCGCCTTGCTAAAGTTACTCATCTGCTCTGCATTCCCATAGCCAGTATACAGACTCCTTCAAACCTTCCTTCTGTATTCGCAGACTTTGTGGATGTGTTTGAGATAAAAGCAGCCGACATGCTGCTACCCCACCGTCCTTATTATTGCAAGATCGACCTCTTTTCTGGAGCTCCACTTCCTAAAGGGAGGACTTATCCACTCTCCAAGGCTGAAACCAAATCCATGGAGGAGTACATCAAGAGAACCTAGCTAAAGGTTTCATTCGCCCTTCCAGGCGAATACAATCTGATTTGCATCTTTCCAGGCCACGAATGGAAGACCGCCTTCAACACAAGATCTGAGCAGTACGAATACCTTGTAATGACCTTTCGGCTGTGTAATGCCCCTGTAGTCTTCCAGGCATTTGTCAACGATGTCTTCCGTGACCTCCTCAACTGCACTGTCATCGTCCATCTGGATGATATCCTTGTTTTCTCTTCCACTTTAGAGGAGCATCATAGACACATGAGACAGGTGCTTCTACGTCTCAGAGACAATTCTTTAGTAGCCAAGCTAGAAAAGTGTGAGTTTGATCAAATTCCTTAGTTATGTCATCTCGAAGGAGGGTTTTGCCATGGATCCTGCTAAACTCACTGCAGTTCTAGAATGGCCTCAACCTCTAATTCCTTTAAAGAAGTAGGTTGAGGCCAAGCTAGAAAAGTGTGAGTTTGATCAAATTCCTTAGTTATGTCATCTCGGAGGGTTTTGCCATGGATCCTGCTAAACTCACTGCAGTTCTAGAATTGCCTCAACCTACTTCTTTAAAGGAATTAGAGGTTCTTGGGGTTCTCCAATTATTACCGCAAGTTTATAAAGAACTTTTCTCAAACAGTCGCTCCTCTCACTGAATTGACAAGACGGAACAAAGACTGTAAACATTGGCCTCCTGAATCCATAAATGCCTTCTCTTGTCTGAAAAACATAATTTATGTAAGAACTTACCTGATAAATTCATTTCTTTCATATTAGCAAGAGTCCATGAGCTAGTGACGTATGGGATATACATTCCTACCAGGAGGGGCAAAGTTTCCCAAACCTTAAAATGCCTATAAATACACCCCTCACCACACCCACAAATCAGTTTAACGAATAGCCAAGAAGTGGGGTGATAAGAAAAAAAGTGCGAAAGCATAAAAAATAAGGAATTGGAATAATTGTGCTTTATACAAAAAAATCATAACCACCACAAAAAAGGGTGGGCCTCATGGACTCTTGCTAATATGAAAGAAATGAATTTATCAGGTAAGTTCTTACATAAATTATGTTTTCTTTCATGTAATTAGCAAGAGTCCATGAGCTAGTGACGTATGGGATAATGACTACCCAAGATGTGGATCTTTCCACGCAAGAGTCACTAGAGAGGGAGGGATAAAATAAAGACAGCCAATTCCTGCTGAAAATAATCCACACCCAAAATAAAGTTTAATGAAAACATAAGCAGAAGATTCAAACTGAAACCGCTGCCTGAAGTACTTTTCTACCAAAAACTGCTTCAGAAGAAGAAAACACATCAAAATGGTAGAATTTAGTAAAAGTATGCAAAGAGGACCAAGTTGCTGCTTTGCAAATCTGATCAACCGAAGCTTCATTCCTAAAATGCCCAGGAAGTAGAAACTGACCTAGTAGAATGAGCTGTAATCCTTTGAGGCGGAGTTTTACCCGACTCGACATAGGCATGATGAATTAAAGATTTCAACCAAGATGCCAAAGAAATGGCAGAAGCTTTCTGGCCTTTTCTAGAACCGGAAAAAATGACTAATAGACTAGAAGTCTTTCGGAAAGACTTAGTAGCTTCAACATAATATTTCAAAGCTCTAACAACATCCAAAGAATGCAATTATTTCTCCTTAGAATTCTTAGGATTAGGACATAATGAAGGAACCACAATTTCTCTACTAATGTTGTTAGAATTCACAACCTTAGTTAAAAATTCAAAAGAAGTTCGCAACACCGCCTTATCCTGATGAAAAATCAGAAAAGGAGACTCACAAGAAAGAGCAGATAATTCAGAGACTCTTCTGGCAGAAGAGATGGCCAAAAGAAACAAAACTTTCCAAGAAAGAAGTTTAATGTCCAATGAATGCATGGGTTCAAAAGGAGGAGCTAGAAGAGCCCCCAGAACCAAATTCAAACTCCAAGAAGGAGAAATTGACTTAATGACAGGTTTTATACGAACCAAGTCTTGTACAAAACAATGAAAATCAGGAAGATTAGCAATCTTTCTGTGAAAAAGAACAGAAAGAGCAGAGATTTGTCCTGTCAAGGAACTTGCGGACAAACCTTTATCTAAACCATCCTGAAGAAACTGTAAAATTCTCGGAATTCTAAAAGAATGCCAGGAAAAATGATGAGAAGACACCAAGAAATATAAGTCTTCCAGACTCTATAATATATCTCTCTAGATACAGATTTACGAGCCTGTAACATAGTATTAATCACAGAGTCAGAGAAACCTCTTTGACCAAGAATCAACCGTTCAATCTCCATACCTTTAAATTTAAGGATTTGAGATCCTGATGGAAAAAAAGGACCTTGCGACAGAAGGTCTGGTCTTAACGGAAGAGTCCACGGTTGGCAAGAGGCCATCCGAACAAGATCCGTATACCAAAACCTGTGAGGCCATGCTGGAGCTACCAGCAGAACAAACGAGCATTCCTTCAGAATCTTGGAGATTACTCTTGGAAGAAGAACTAGAGGCGGAAAGATATAGGCAGGATGATACTTCCAAGGAAGTGATAATGCATTCACTGCCTCCGCCTGAGGATCCCGGGATCTGAACAGATACCTGGGAAGTTTCTTGTTTAGATGAGAAGCCATCAGATCTATTTCTGGAAGTTCCCACATTTGAACAATCTGAAGAAATACCTCTGGGTGAAGACCATTCGCCCGGATGTAACGTTTGGCGACTGAGATAATCCGCTTCCCAATTGTCTATACCTGGGAAATGAACCGCAGAGATTAGACAGGAGCTGGATTCCGCCCAAACCAGAATTCGAGATACTTCTTTCATAGCCAGAGGACTGTGAGTCCCTCCTAGATGATTGATGTATGCCACAGTTGTGACATTGTCTGTCTGAAAACAAATGAACGACTCTCTCTTCAGAAGAGGCCAAGACTGAAGAGCTCTGAAAATTGCACGGAGTTCCAAAATATTGATCGGTAATCTCACCTCCTGAGATTCCCAAACCCCTTGTGCCGTCAGAGACCCCCACACAGCTCCCCAACCTGTAAGACTTGCATCTGTTGAAAATACAGTCCAGGTCGGAAGAACAAAAGAAGCCCCCTGAACTAAACGATGGTGATCTGTCCACCACGTCAGAGAGTGTCGTACAATCGGTTTTAAAGATATTAATTAAAATATCTTTGTGTAATCCCTGCACCATTGGTTCAGCATACAGAGCTGAAGAGGTCGCATGTGAAAACGAGCAACGGAGATCGCGTCCGATGAAGCAGTCATAAGACCTAAAATTTCCATGCTTAAGGCTACCAAGGGAATGATTGTGACTGAAGGTTTTGACAAGATGATATCAATGTTAGACGTCTCTTGTCTGACAAAGACAGAGTCATGGATACTGAATCTATCTGGAAACCTAAAAAGGTTACCCTTGTCTGAGGAATCAATGAACTTTTTGGTAAATTGATCCTCCAACCATGATCTTGAAGAAACAACACAAGTCGATTCGTATGAGATTCTGCTAAATGTGAAGACTGAGCAAGTACCAAGATATCGTCCAAATAAGGAAATACCAATACCCTGTTCTCTGATTACAGACAGAAGGGCACCGAGAACCTTTGTAAAAATTCTTGGAGCTGATGCTAGGCCAAACTGTAGAGCCACAAACTGGTAATGCTTGTCTAGAAAAGAGAATCTCAGAAACTAAAAGTGATCTGGATGAATCGGAATATGCAGATATGCATCCTGTAAATCTATTGCAGACATATAATGCCCTTGCTGAACAAAAGGCAGAATAGTCCTTACAGTTACCATCTTGAATGTTGGTATCCTTACATAACAATTCAATATTGATAGATCCGGAACTGGTCTGAAGGAATTGACCTTTTTTGGTACAATGAAGAGATTGAATAAAACCCCAGCCCCTGTTCCAGAACTGGAACTGGCATAATTACTCCAGCCAACTCTAGATCTGAAACACATTTCAGAAATGCTTGAGCCTTTGCTGGGTTTACTGGGACACGGGAAAGAAAAAAAAATCTCTTTGCAGGAGGCCTTAACTTGAAGCCAATTCTGTACCCTTCTGAAACAAAGTTCTGAAACCAGAGATTGTGAACGGAATTGATCCAAATTTCTTTGAAAAAAACGTAATCTGCCCCATACCAGCTGAGCTGGAATGAGGGCCGCACCTTCATGTGGACTTAGAAGCTGGCTTTGGGTTTCTATAAGGCTTGGATATATTCCAAACTGGAGAAGGTTTCCAAACTGATACCGCTCCTGAGGATGAAGGATCAGGCTTTTGTTCCTTGTTGTGATGAAAGGAACGAAAACGATTATTAGACCTAAATTTACCTTTAGATTTTTTATCCTGTGGTAAAAAAGTTCCCTTCCCTCCAGTAACAGTTGAGATAAAAGAATCCAACTGAGAACCGAATAATTTATTACCCTGGAAAGAAAGGAATAGCAAAGTTGACTTAGAAGACATATCAGCATTCCAAGTTTTAAGCCATAAAGCTCTTCTAGCTAAAATAGCTAGAGACATATACCTGACATCAACTCTAATGATATCAAAGATGGCATCACAAATAAAATAATTAGCATGTTATAGAATAATAATGCTATGAGAATTATGATCTGTTACTTGTTGCGCTAAAACTTCTAACCAAAAAGTTGAAGCTGCAGCAACATCCACTAAAAATATAGCAGAAGTAGAGACAGCCCCATCAACCTTAGGGATTTTGTCCCAAAACTCTAATCTGTCAGATGGCACAGGATATAATTGCTTAAAACGTTTTAGAAGGAGTAAATTAATTACCCAAATTATTCCATTCCCTGGAAATTACTTCAGAAATAGCACCAGGGACAGGAAACACTTCTGGAATAACTACAGGAGATTTAGAAACCTTATTTAAACGTTTAGATTTAGTATCAAGAGGACCAGAATCCTCTATTTCTAATGCAATGAATACTTCTTTAAGTAAAGAACGAATAATTCCATCTTTAACAAATACGAAAATTTATCAGCATCAACCTCTGAGACAGAAACCTCTGAACCAGAAGAACCATTATCAGTATCAGAATGATGATGTTCATTTAAAAATTCATCTGAAAAAAGAGAAGTTTTAAAAGACTTTTATGTATACTAGAAGGAGAAATAACAGACATAGCCTTCTTAATGGATTTAGAAACAAAATCTCTTATGTTATCAGGAACACTCTGAGTATTAGATGTTGACGGAACAGCAACAGGTAATGTAACAGTACTAAAGGAAATTTTATCTGCATTAACAAGTTTGTCATGACATTCAATACAAACAACAGCTGGAGGAACAGATACCAAAAGATTACAGCAGATACACTTAGCTTTGGTAGCTCCAGCACTGGGCAGCGATTTTCCTGAAGTATCTTCTGACTCAGTTGCAACGTGGAACATCTTGCAATATGTAATAGAAAAAAACAACATATAAAGCAAAATTGATCAAATTCCTTAAATGACAGTTTCAGGAATGGGAAAAAAATGCCAGTGAACAAGCTTCTAGCAACCAGAAGCAATAAATAATGAGACTTAAATAATGTGGAGACAACAATGACGCCCATATTTTTTTAGCGCCAAATAAGACGCCCACATTATTTGGCGCCTAAATGCTTTTGGCGGCAAAAATGACGCCACATCCGGAACGCCGACACTTTTGGCGCAAAAGAACGTCAAAAAATGACGCAACTTCCTGCGACACGTATGACGCCGGAAACAGAAAAAAAATTTTGCGCCAAAAAAGTCAGCGCCAAGAATGACGCAATAAAATGAAGCATTTTCAGCCCCCGCAAGCCTAACAGCCCACAGGAAAAAAGTCAAATTTTAATGTAAGAAAAAATTGATTTATTCATATGCATTATCCCAAATATGAAACTGACTGTCTGAAATAAGGAAAGTTGAACATCCTGAGTCAAGGCAAATAAATGTTTGAATACATATATTTAGAACTTTATAAAAAAGTGCCCAACCATAGCTTAGAGTGTCACAGCAAATAAGACTTACTTACCCCAGGACACTCATCTACATGTTGTAGAAAGCCAAACCAGTACTGAAACGAAAATCAGCAGAGGTAATGGTATATATATATATAAGAGTATATCGTCGATCTGAAAAGGGAGGTAAGAGATAAATCTCTACGACCGATAACAGAGAACCTATGAAATAGACCCCGTAGAAGGAGATCATTGAATTTAAATAGGCAATACTCTCCTCACATCCCTCTGACATTCACTGCACGCTGAGAGGAAAACCAGGCTCCAACCTGCTGCGGAGCGCATATCAACGTAGAATCTAGCACAAACTTACTTCACCACCTCCATAGGAGGCAAAGTTTGTAAAACTGATTTGTGGGTGTGGTGAGGGGTGTATTTATAGGCATTTTAAGGTTTGGGAAACTTTGCCCCTCCTGGTAGGAATGTATATCCCATACGTCACTAGCTCATGGACTCTTGCTAATTACATGAAAGAAATGGCTTTCTGTTCAGCTCCTGTGCACCGCAATCCTGATCCTGACCTACAGTTCACTTTACAGGTTGATGCCTCCGAGATAGGGGCTGAGCAGTTCTTAACCAAAGGGATCCTTTGACTTCCAAGTCACACCCTGTAGTCTTTTTCTCTAAATGCTTTATTCCTACTGAGAGGAACTACGATGTGGAGAATCGTGAACTCTTAGCCATTAAGATGGCTTTGACTGAACGGCGTCATTGCTTAGAGGGCACCGCAAATTCCATTCAGATTCTCACCAAGCACAAGAATCTGCTCATCGACTCAATCCTCGACAAGCCAGGTGGGCCTTGTTCTTTTCCCGTTTTAACATTGTGGTCTCTTATCTTTCTGGGACCAAGAACAAGAAGGCTGGTGCACTTTCCCATCAGTTCACTAACTCAAGTGACTCCTCTGAAGCTCCTATTGAATATACCATACCTCCCTCCTGTGTGGTTGCTCAACTAACACCACCCTTCTGCAAAGATTGCAACGTGCCCAGTCTAGTAAATCTCCTAGTGCCCCTGTGGCCTCCGATATCCTCCTTGTACCTCTGAACCTATGCAGCCATGTGCTATCCTGGGTTTATGATAGTAAACTCTCAGGACATCCTGGTTTGACTAGGTCTTTTAAGTGTCTTTCCCAACACGTATGGCGGCCTACTATGAAGTCTGACGCTCAGGATTATGGGAAAGCCTGCACAATTTGTGCTGCCAACAAAACTCCCCAATCCTTGCCTCCTGGCTTGCTCCAACCATTGTTTATTCCCAAACAACCATGGACACACATAACAATGGACTTCATTGTGGACCTTCCTCCTTCTGACCACCATACAGTTATCTGGGTTGTGGTGGATCGCTTTTCCAGACTGGCTCATTTTTGTACCCCTAACCAAACTGCCTTCTGCCCAAGAATGATTGTCTCTTTTTCTCTTGCATGTGGTAAAACTTCATGGCATTCCTGTGAATATTATTTTCGATAGACAGTTCATCTCTACCTTTTGGAGAGCCTTTGGTAAGTTGATTGGAACCACTGTTTCCTTGTCTTCTGGCTACTATCCTCAGACCAATAGACTAAGAGACAGTAAACCAGGATCTTGAAGCCTATCTTAGAGCCTTTGTCAATACTCGCCATACAAACTGGTCTGAGCTGTTACCCCTAGCTGAGCTGAAAAGAAACACTCATTGAAATTTTTCCCTTAAATGTTCTCCATTTCAAGCCACAGCAGGGTATAATACTTGTGTCTTCCCTCTTTCTGCTCAGTCCACTGGGGTTTCTGCTACAGACCGATACGTCACTGGACTCACCACTCATTGGCAACGTATTCGCTCTCAGCTACGTTCAGCTGTCTCTAGCTATAAGAAGTTTGCTGATCGTCCATCCCAGTGGGTGAACGTGTTTGGATCTCTACTCGACACATTCATCTATGTCAACCCTGTCACAAATTGGGGCCTAGGTTTATCGGCCCTTACAAGGTCCGTCTCCTGTTGCCTACCAAGTGGCATTGCCAAAAACCCTGCGCATACACCCAGTCTTCCACATCTCACTACTCAAACATTACATCAAGAATAGATATACCCAGCTCCAAGCTCTTCCTTCTCCGCTCCTGGTCCATGGTGACCCCGAATATGAGGTAGCTAAGATCCTGGACTCCAGATACAGGTGCAGACAACTGCAGTATCTGATACATTGAAAGGGTTACTCTGTGGAAGATCGTTCCTGCCCATGATGTGCATGCTCCATCTCTGGTCTCCAGATTCCATGCTGCTCATCCTTTGAGGCCGACTCTGGTTCCTGGAGGGAACCCTTGAGAGGGGGGCTACGTCACGCCATGCCGCTCTAGCCGTTGCTAGGGGCGCAGCGTTTCCTTGTGTCTCCTTCCTTGCTCGTTGCCAGGGGTTGTGTCAGGTCTGGATGCGTGCAGCGCTGATGTCATCGCCGCACGCTCCTGATGCCGGTCGGACATCTGTGGCACGAGTCCTGCACCTATTTAAGTTCTACTACAACGATCTGTCACTGCCCAAGTATAGGTGTTACTTTGTGTGCTCCTGGGTGTGACAGATCGTTGTATCAATTTGCCTATTTTTGTGTATGAACCCTGCCTGTCTGACTACTCTGCCTGCAATACACCTTAATTACTGGATTGATATACTGCTGCTGAACCCTGCCTGTCTGACTACTCTGCTTATTAACCCCTGTTGTTCTGGATTGCCTCTTTGTTGCCGAATCCTGCCTGCCTGACTATTCTGGTGGTGTGCCTTTGGACTGCTTTGCTGTTGCCAAACCCTGCCTGCCTGATCATTCTAGTGGTTTGTTCTTGGACTGCTTTGCCGTTGCCACTGGAGACTGTCCTGCCTGTGGCGAGTGCCGCCTTCCTCATCTTATTAACTTTTTCTGCTCTGGGATATTCCCTATCATTCCGGCTCGACGCCGAGATAACAAGACTACTGGCCGAGTTCGGTCTGATAGAGGAGAATCCCACGAGCATTACAGTGAGTGCAGGTACAAAGGCGAGCTAATCAATATATTCATGATGCTCGCTACTGTGTGAAAAAAGGCATGCAAATCCGACGTATTTATGCACTGTTATAGCCGCACGCCTGCATTATATAGCGTGCGAACCTGATGAACATTTATGCGCCAGGTTTAATGCCTGTTTATGTGCGCATGTGAAGATTTAGGCACAAGAAAATTAAAACAAGGGGAATATTAAGAATCTGTCCCATGGCCATACATAAACATACATAGTTAAACTTTTAAATATCTTAAAAGTGCCCATGAAAATAGCGGTGAGTCTCTATTAAAAAAAATACAAAACATGCTTACCCATAGACACTCGTCCACTTAGTAGCAGACAGCCAAACCAGTAGTGAAACATATCAGCAGGGGAAATGGGTAGGAGTATAACGTTGATCTATAAAGGGAGACAGAAGATCCTTGTGACCGAATTTACAGAGCCCATGAAGAATTTCCCGTGAGGCAAAAACATAGTATCATGAGGTAGTACTCCCTTACCATCCCTCTAACAAGCACTGTACTCTGAGGGGAACTGGGTTTCAATATGCGCTGAAGCGCCTTTCACTGAAGAAATCAAAGCACATCATGTTTCAACCACTGGAGGCAATGTTTAAAACTGGGGTATGAGTGAGGTGGGAGGGATTTTATAGGCTTTTGAGGTTTGGGAAACTTTGCCTCCTCCTGGTAGGAATGTATATCTCATACATAACAGCTTGTGGACTCTCACCACCTATATAAAAGAAATATGCCACTACCTATACTCCAAATAAATCCCTCCAAAAATCACTGTAATCTGAGAAATGGGTCACAACTCAGTCTGAAAATGACTCCCCCCCCCCCTGCACCAAGACCCTGATATTCAAAGGTTCTCCAGATTGGAAAGAGACAAACCGAGTGCAATACAGCACTGCGTGATATGAGAGTTTTGTTACATTTATACTTTGTGCATTGTATTTTATATTACTATACATTTCAGATTTGGTCCTTTCAGTATTATTGCATTTCAGCTTTGCATTTTCTCATTTGTATTTTAAAACATTAAAAATTTGATCTAGCAGTGATTTTACACATTCTAATTATGCTTTGAAAGTTTCTGTGTTACTTTAATAACTTAGGATCATACTGTATAAAAAGAAATGGCACTTTGTATTCTTTCCATTGTAAACTGACAGTTTTAGAAAGTGGGAGGAACAGGGCAGTTCCCTGGGGAGTTCCCAGGGGATGTCTGAAGCTCTCTCACAAGTCTTTTGAAATTTTCTAAGCATTTTAAACAAGCTGGTCTCACTGATTCATCTTGTCAGCTGTATGCAGGTTCCATATAAACTTATTTTAACTAACTTTAAAGTAATATATTCTAAAATATAAACAAAATCAAGTTAAATTATAGTGAAAACATTTCAGTTTAATTTGGTATTAATGCAAACGGAGCCTTTATATTAGCCCCAGGGGTTCTCATTTACCTTCTCTCTCCCGTGTGAAATTTTGTATCCCAGAGGGCTTCACTGCTTTCTATGGAAGGCATCTCTCATCTTTCTTGGATTTCCAGGTTCCTCCCCTTTTCTTAGAAAATTCAGTGCCCCTGCGAAGTCAGCACTATATTCTCTCTCCAAACTAGGGATTTGTATGATTATCTGACACATAGAAAGTAATGATGCCCTCTGGGAAACTGACAGTTTTTATTTAAATAAAAGACATGCAAAGTGGAATCTAATTTATAAAAGATACACACACACACAAATAAATAAATATATATATATACACACACACACATGCGCATACATATATACAAAGTTTATAGGCCTTTTTATTACAGTTACACAGAAACTGAAAGCAAAATCAGAATTTGAAAACTGACAATACTAAATGCACTGATGTATACAAAATAGAATGTGCAAAGATTAGATGTAATAAAATATAATCTGAATTGTAAATGTATATAAAATAGAAAGCACAAAGTGTAAATGTTGCAGAACTGTCACATCATGCAGTACTATATTGCACAGGATTTGTCTCTCCTTCACATACAGAAACGCAGGGAACGTCCTTAGGAAAAGCAAAGCAAAATCTGCCTTTAGAATATTTCACTAGGGATCTTACAGTGCAGGAGGATCATTTTAGAATATTTCACCCGAGCGGAAAGGTTTTGAATATCAGGGCCTGAAGAATCAAATGGATCGTGGAGTCTCACCACCTTATCAAATATAGTCAAAACATTAATGGATATATAAAGTAGAAAGTAACCTTTCTAAAATAAACAGAAATGGACAATATTAAAAAAAATATTTATAAAAAGAAAAATGATATATTTTAGTTATAATTCAGCACAATGCATTTTATTCAGCTAGAGGGACTATCCTAAACCAGACAAGGACTTTTGGAAGGCTCTTGCTCTTTTGATGTTGACATAGGGGTTTGCCCTGTTCAAAGCATTAGAATGCTTTATCTCCTGTATGAATTTTCTGATGTGCAAGAAGTTGTAACTTCTGAGAAAAACTTTTCCCATATTCAGAACATGAAAATCCTTTCTATCCTGTATGAAGTTTTTTATGAGTAACAAAGTTTCCTTTGTTGGTAAAATATTTTCCACATTCAGAACATGAAAATGCTTTGTCTCCTTTATGAATTTTCTGATGTCTAATAAGAGTTGATTTCTGAGTAAAACACTTCCCACATTCAGAACATGAAAATACTTTCTCTCCTGTATGAATTTTCTGATGTCTAATAAGAGTTGATTTGTCAGTAAAACACTTCCAACATTCAGAACATGAAAATACTTGCTCTCCTGTATGAATCTTCTGATGTGTAGTAAGATTTGATTTCAGAGCAAAATATTTCCCACATTCAGAACATAAAAATGCTTTCTCTACTATATGAATTTTCTGATGACTGATAAGATGTGTTTTCCTAGTAAAACACTTCCCACATTCAGAACATGAAAATGCTTTCTCTCCTGTATGAATTTTCTGATGGCCAATAAGATATGATTTTAAAGCAAAATATTTCCCGCATTCAGAACATGAAAATGGTTTCTCTCCTGTATGAATTTTCTGATGTGTAATAAGATTTGATTTCTCAGTAAAACATTTCCCACATTCAGAACATGAAAATGCTTTCTCTCCTGCATGTATTTTTTGATGTTTAATAAGATTTGATTTCTGAGTAAACCACTTTTCACATTCAGAACATGAAAATGCTCTAGCTCCTGTATGAATTTTCTGATGGCCAATAAGATGTGATTTCATAGCAAAATATTTCCCACATTCAGAACATGAAAATGCTTTCTGTCCTGTATGAATTTTCTGATGTGCAATAAGAGTTGATATCTGAGTAAAACATTTTCCACATTCAGAACATGAAAATGCTTTCTCCCCTGTATGAATTTTCTGATGTGTTATGAGATTTGATTTCCACGCAAAACATTTCCCACATTCAGAACATGAAAATGCTTTCACTCCTGTATGAATTTTCTGATGTGTAGTAAGATTTGATTTCCAAGCAAAACATTTCCCACAGTCAGAACATGCAAATTCTTTTTCTCCTGTATGAATTTTCGGTTTTAAAAGATTAGACTTTCTGGGGGGAAAATCCCCATACTCAAAACATAAATTTCCCACATTGCTTCTTTGACTTTGAAGAAGATTGAAACAAGTATCTGTATTTCCACCATGGCTAGAACTAGGATTACAGCTGTTTGTAAATTCACCTGTTGATAAGAAACACAATGAGATTAATGTTAGTTATTAATGATATAATTATATTTTGAGGACATTTCAACTGTTATGAGTGTCTACCATAAGAGTAAGGGGCGGGCTATGACCCATACACCTTTCCTTAGCTTCATGCTAATGCTTAAATGGACATGAAACCCAATTTTTTCTTTCATTAGAGATAGAGAATACAAGTTTAAAAAAAGTTTCCAATTTACTTCAATTATCAAATGTGCGTTGTTCTCGTGTTATTCTTTGTTGAAGAGATACCTAGGTAGGTAGCGTCACATGCCTGAAGCACTAGATGACAGGAAACAGTACTGTCATCTAGTGCTCTTACTAATGTATAAAATTGTTTCAAAACTGCTGCCATATAGTGCTGCAGGTATGTGCACACTCCTGAGCTTACATCCCTGCTTTTCAACAAAGGATAACAAAAAGAAAATTGCAAAGTTGTTTAAAATTGAATGCTCTATTTGAATTGTGAAATAAAATGTTTGTGTTTTATGTCCCTTTAAGGGCAGGTTTAGTAGACATTGAAGGGACAGTGAACACCAGAATTTTTGTTGTTTAAAAAGAAATAATCCTTTTTTACCCATTTCCCAGTTTTGCATAACCAACACTGTTATAGAAATACACTTTTTACTACTGTGATTACCTTGTATCTAAGCCTCTGCAAACTGCCCCCTTATTTCAGTTATTTTGACAGACTTGCATTTTAGCCAATGAGTGCTCACTCCAGGGTAACTTGACGTGCATGAGCTCAATGTTATCTATATGAAACACATGAATAAATACCCTCTAGTGGTCAAAATGCATTCAGAATAGAGGCAGTCTTCAAGGTCTAAAATATTAGCATATGAACCTCCTAGGTTTAGCTTTCAACTAAGAATACCAAGAGAACAAAGCAAAATTAGTGATAAAAAATAAATTTGAAAGTTGTTTAAAGAATTTTTATTTATTTTAAAGAAAATATCCAAACAATCATGTAATTAATATATTTTCAGATCTCATATGTTTTGCTATATCTATGCATGATTTGGATCTAAGAATTTGGGTGAACCACTGGACCCTGACTTAAAATGTCCCAAAAGACCGGAAGGTGTCATAGAGACCGAACTGCTAGTCTGTGAACCAGTGGAAACCAAGGCCTGTGAGGCCAGAAAAAAAGAATGACAATAAATGTTGCCGACTCTTGAATAATCATCTTGAACAGGTGGAGAATGAGATGGATTAGTGGAAATATGTAAATGAGACTGAAAGGCCACTCTTGAAGAAGGGCATCTACCCCCAAGGCAAGAGGTGTTGGATTGCGCCTGAGGAACTTTGGGAGCTGATGATTCATGGCAGAATCCATGAGGTTGATTTCTGGAAGACCCCAAATGTTGACAATCAACTGAAACAGCCATCTGTTTTGCTGCCATTCCACCAGAGACTTGACTCGTGCTCAGAAAATCTGCTGTGACTTTCTCTGTCCCTGGAACACAAACTGCAGAGAGAAGCTGGATGTGATGCTGAGCCCAGTTGAAGATAGGTGAAACCTCCTTTAGGGCACTTGTTCCTCCATGAAACTTAAGCTGTAGCTGTCCTGTTGTCTGAGAGAAAAAACTGCTCTAATCTCTAGACTATTCTATGGAAGAGACTGAATCCACTTGTTCCAAGTTCCTGAGGAAACTTGTCCCGACAATGAGCTCCCCATCTGGATTTTCTGGCATCCATTAGGACAAGACTGGTTCTTTAAGAGAAAGTCCCCTGGACAGATTTCTGACCTGTAAACACCAATGAAGAGATTTCCTCAAACTTTCAGGAAACATGATCTGTTGAGATAGATTGCTGCACTTTTTGAATTTCTGAAGAAAATTAATTTGAAATGGTTGCATTCTCCATCTTATCCATTTCACCATATGGATTATAGAGGACATATGACCCAGAAGCATCATCCATTGACGGCCTGTCAGCTGTCTGACATAACAAAAACTTTGGAAATACTTTCTAAGGAACTCGATAAGATCTCTTAGAAGAGAAACAATCCCTCTTAGAGTGTTTAAGCAAGCACCCAGGATCACTAGGTCTTCAGAGGGAAGCAATTGACTTTTCTGGAAATTTATATGCTAACAGTGATCTTGAAGGAACTGAAGTCTGCTAGAAGAAGGATATCGTCCAGATAGTGAATGACAAACAATCCTCTGACATGCAATTCTGCCATGAGAGGAACCAGGACCTTTGTGAAAACTCTGAGTGGTAGAAATTATAAAGGGAAGTGCTGAAAACTGGAAGTTGAAACCCCAACTGAAAAACTGAGGAATTTTCTGTGAGACTCTGCAACAGGAAGTAAGTGATCTTTAGGTCTACAGATAGCAGATAGGCCTTTGGAGGAATGAGATTGATGACAGAGAGATCAAACTCCATCTTGAATTTCTGAACCTTCAGACCTGAAGATCCAGAACTGGTCTCTAGGATTTGTCTTTCTTGTTTAACAGAAAGAGAGGCAAGTAAAAATGCTGCTTTGTGCTTGAACAGGAATCTCTTGAACAACACCTTTGCTTGCAATACATTTGCAATACATTTGTGAATAGCCTTTAATTCTGCAGGATCTCTGGGGAGTGGAGAATTCACCAAGTGAGAAAGACATGGTTTCCTTCTGAATTCCAGATAGTACCCTTATTGGAGAAGCCCAAGGATCCATCTGTCCAAAATGCTGGAAGCCCAATCCTCACTGAAGTAGCAAAGTCTTCCTCCAAGCAGAAAGGTTTGGGACTGCTCACCATAATTGCGTCTTGGGCTGAAAGGAAGTAAGGACTTACCTTGTCCTCTGCCCTGAAAACCAGACCTTTCCTCTTGAGCATGAAATAATCTCACTTTGAAGAGGCCTTCAAATTTTGTTATTGGGTGCGCTGCTTGTGAGCAAAAGAGAGACCCCTTCAACCTGTATAAGCCTGTGGAAGAAAAGGCAACCTGTTCTTTTAGATATCAAAAGATCCAATTGCTTTCCAAACAGAATATCCCCTTTAAAAGGCGGAGTCAGCAAATTAGCTTTGGAACCAGGATCAGCCCAACAATGACGAAGCCACAAGGCTCTTCTTACCAAATTAGCAGAAACCATAGATTTGCAGTTCAACTCCAATGTCAGAGGCAGTAGAGAGGCAAAAAGAAGTAACCTTCTTAAGATCTGAAAGAAAAGATGTAACTATCTCATTTTCTGACATGATATATATTACCAGACCACAGATCAGCAGCTTTAAGAAAAGAAAATAGAGCAAGAGGAGGATGACATAAAGCTACCACAAACGGGCAAATTAGCATGTTTGCGGGTGCACGATAATTAACCAGCCATTACAAGTGGCCATTACAAGCTTTTTCCTTTTATTCTATTGGCTGATTTTAATTTGAAGATTCAAATCAGCCAATATGAATGCAAGGGTACCCCTATATAAAAGACGTACCTTGAATTAACTTTTCAGTGTATGGCTGGAGACCGCATGAAAAGGACCTCTGTGTTGAAGGTCTGAAGAGGACTATCGATGTCGCCGCCACCATCACCACCAACCTCGCCGCCACCACCGGGATGAAGTTAGAAGATGGACCACAGCCGGGATAAAGATGGAAGAAGATGGACCCATGATGAAGATGGATAAAGATTAAGTGCCGCCCATTACCGGTCGGTGAATACCAACTCTGAGGTTAGTGCTAGTTGGGTTTTTAGGGTGTTTTTTTTATTTATTTGGGCAGCAAAAGAGCTGGGCAACAGGTTATTTAGGATTTTCTTAGTTAGGTTTTTTTTTATTTTGGGCAGTTGTAATGTTAGGGAGTTAGTGTTTTTTTAAAGCAAAAGAGCTGATCACTTTAGGGAAATACCCTTTTAAGGGCTATTGGTAGTTTATTTCAAGAATAGTTTTTTTTTGGGGGGGGGGTGTTTTTTTTTTAAGGGGTTTTAGAATAGGATTAATTTTATTTATTTTTGGTAATTTTGTTTTTTTATTTCTGTAATGGTAGTTTTTTTATTTTTTGTAACGGTACTTTTTTGTAATTGTAGGATTTCTTATTTTTTGTAATGGTAAGATTTTTTATTTTTCAGTAATGTTATTTTTTTTTATTTAAAGGTAAGATTAGGATTTTAGGTAAACAACAAACCTTAAAGACATCACTGAGTCTCCTTGAGCAATAGCAGGCTGAGGATCTTCAGGATCCATAACAAAATCAGGCTGTAAAAAAGTATTCTAAATCATAAAAACATAAGAATAAGTGCAAGCTTTAAAGTTATCCCCATGCTGCAATATTAAAACCAATCACTTACTAATAGCAGATGAGAATCGCCAGGAAACAAAGCCGGAGCAGCAGAAAAAACACTCACGTGGGATTGACAGCAAACGTCCCTGTTTGAAGGCCCCGCTGAGGCTTACATTGAAATTGTGTGCATTCTGATTTATCTATCTCTGATGAGGATCTATCTGGTTCAGAAGATTCTGCCTCAGATATTGACACTGACAAATCTTCATACTTATTTAAAATGGAGTATATTCGTTCCTTATTGAAAGAGGTGTTGATTGCATTAGATATGGAGGAGACTACTAGTTTTAATATCAAGAGGACTAAACGTTTAAATTCAGTTTTTAAACCTCATGTAGTTATTCCAGAGGTTTTTCCAGTTCCTGATGCTATTTCAGATGTAATTTCTAGGGAATGGAATAGACTGGGTACCTCTTTTACTCCTTCTTCAAGGTTTAAGAAACTGTACCCTTTGACGTCTGATAGATTGGAGTTTTGGGAAAAGATCCCCAAAGTTGATGGGGCCATCTCTACTCTTGCTAAACGTACTACTATTCCTACGGCAGATAGTACTTCTTTTAAAGATCCTTTAGATAGGAAACTTGAATCTTATCTAAGGAAAGCTTATGCATGTTCAGGTCATCTTCTTAGGCCTGCTATTTCTTTGGCTGATGTTGCAGCTGCTTCAACTTTTTGGTTGGAAACCCTAGCGCAACAAGTATCAGATCATAATGTGTATAGCATTGTTAAGTTAATTCAACATGCTAATAATTTCATTTGTGATGCCATTTTTGATATCATCAGAATTGATGTCAGATATATGTCTTTATCTATATTAGCTAGAAGAGCTTTATTGCTTAAATCTTGGAATGCTGATATGACTTCTAAATCAACGTTGCTATCTCTCTTTCCAAGGTAATAAATTATTTGGTTCTCAGTTGGATTCAATTATTTCAACTGTCACTGAGGGGAAGGGAGCTTTTTTGCCTCAGGATAAAAAAATCTAAGGGCAAATTTAAGGCTGCTAATCGTTTTCGTTCCTTTCGACAAAATAAGGAACAGAAACCTGATCCTTCCCCTAAGGGAACGGTTTCCAATTGGAAGCCTTCTTCAGTCTGGAATAAATCCAAGCCATTTAAAAGGTCTAAATCAGCCCCCAAGTCCGCATGAAGGTGCAGCCCTCATGCCAGCTCAGCTGGTAGGGGGCAGACTAAAATTCTTCAAGGATGTTTGGATCAATTCAATCCAAAATCATTGGATTCAGAACATTGTTTCTCAGGGGTACAGAATAGGTTTCAAAGTAAGTTTCTTTCTCTCACGCATTCCAGTGAACCCAGAAGAGGCTCAGGCTTTCCTGAAGTGTGTTTCAGACCTGGAGGTATCTGGGGTAATTGTGCCATTTCCTGTTCAGGAACGGGGTCTGGGGTTTTATTCAAATCTGTTCATTGTCCCAAAGAAGGAGAATTCTTTCAGACCAGTTCTGGATCTAAAGATTTTGAACCGTTATGTGAGAATTCCAACATTCAAAATGGTGACTATAAGGACTATTCTGCCTTTTGTTCAGCAAGGGCATTATATGTCTACAATAGACTTACAGGATGCATATCTTCATATTCCGATTCATCCAGATTACCATCAGTTCCTGAGATTCTCTTTTCTAGACAAGCATTACCAATTTGTTGCTCTTCCTTTTGGCCTAGCAACAGCTCCAAGGATATTTTCAAAGGTTCTTGGTGCCCTACTCTCTGTAATAAGAGAGCGGGGTATTGCAGTGTTTCCTTATTTGGACGATATCTTGGTACTTGCTCAGTCTTTACGTTCTGCAGAATCTCACACAAATCAACTAGTGTTGTTTCTTCAAAAACATGGTCGGAGGATCAATTTACCAAAAAGTTCTTTGACTCCTCAGACAAGGGTAACCTTTTTAGGTTTCCAAATAGATTCAGTATCCATGACTTTGTCTCTAACAGACAAGAGGCGTCTGAAATTGGTTGCAGCTTGTCGGAACCTTCAGTTTCAATCATTCCCTTCAGTAGCTATGTGCATGGAGGTTTTAGGTCTCATGACTGCAGCATCAGACGCAATCCCTTTTGCTTGTTTTCACACGAGACCTCTTCAGCTTTGTATGCTGAATCAATGGTGCAGGGATTATACAAGGATATCACAATTAATATCCTTAAATCCCAATGTTCGACTATCTCTGACTTGGTGGTTAGCTCACTATCGTTTAGTTCAGGGGGCTTCTTTTGTTTATCCAACCTGGACTGTGATCACAACAGATGCGAGTCTTTCAGGTTGGGGAGCTGTCTGGGGATCTCTGACAGCGCAGGGGGTTTGGAAATCTCAAGAGGCGAGATTACCAATCAATATTTTGTTACTATGTGCGATTCTCAGAGCTCTTCAGTTTTGGCCTCTTCTGAAGAGAGAACCGTTTATTGTTTTCATACAGACAATGTCACAACCGTGGCATATGTCAATCATCAAGGTGGGACTCACAGTCCTCAAGCTATGAAAGAAGTATCTCGGATACTTGCTTGGGCGGAATCCAGCTCCTGTCTAATTTCTGCGGTCCATATCCCAGGTATAGACAATTGGGAAGCGGATTATCTCAGTCACCAGACTTTACATCCGGGAGAGTGGTCTCTTCACCCAGATGTGTTTTTTCAGATTGTTCAGATGTGGGGGCTTCCAGAAATAGATCTGATGGCTTCTCATCTAAACAGGAAACTTCCCAGGTATCTGTCCAGGTCCAGGGATCCTCAGGCAGAAGCAGTGGATGCGTTGACACTTCCTTGGAGTTATCAACCTGCTTATATCTTTCTGCCTCTAGTTCTTCTTCCAAGAGTGATTTCCAAAATCATAATGGAGCGTTCGTTTGTACTGCTGGTGGCTTCAGCATGGCCACACAGGTTTTGGTATGTGGATCTTGTTCGGATGTCCAGTTGCCAACCTTGGCCACTTCCGTTAAGGCCAGCCCTTTTTTCCATCAGGATCTCAAATCATTAAATTTGTAGGTATGGAGATTGAACGCTTAGTGCTTAGTCATAGAGGTTTCTCTGACTCAGTGATTAATACTATGTTGCAGGCTCGTAAATCTGTGTCTAGAAAGATTTATTATCGAGTTTGGAAGACTTACATTTCATGGTGTTCTTCTCATAAATTCTCTTGGCATTCTTTTAGAATTCCTAGAATTTTACAGTTTCTTCAGGATGGTTTAGATAAGGGTTTGTCTGCAAGTTCCTTGAAAGGACAAATCTCTGCTCTTTCTGTTCTGTTTCACAGAAAAATTGCTAATCTTCCTGATATTCATTGTTTTTTACAGGCTTTGGTTCGCATTAAGCCTGTCATTAAATCAATCTCTCCTCCTTGGAGTCTTAATTTGGTTTTGAAAGCTTTACAGGCTCCTCCGTTTGAGCCTATGCATTCTCTGGACATTAAATTACTTTCTTGGAAAGTATTGTTCCTTTTGGCCATCTCTTCTGCTAGAAGAGTTTCTGAATTATCTGCTCTTTCTTGTGAGTCTCCTTTTCTGATTTTTCATCAGGATAAGGCGGTCTTGCGGACTTCATTTAAATTTTTAGCTAAGGTTGTGAATTGCAACAACATTAGTAGAGAAATTGTTGTCCCTTCATTGTGTCCTAATCCTAAGAATTCTCTGGAGAGATCTTTACATTCTTTGGATGTGGTAAGAGCTTTGAAATATTATGTTGAAGCTACTAAAGATTTCAGAAAGACTTCTAGTCTATTTGTTATCTTTTCTGGTTCTAAGAAAAATCAGAAGGCTTCTGCCATTTCTTTGGAATCTTGGTTAAAGCTTTTGATTCATCATGCTTATTTGGAGTCAGGAAAAATCCCCGCCTCAGAGGATTACGGCTCATTCTACTAGGTCAGTTTCTACTTCCTGGGCTTTTAGGAATGAAGCTTCTGTTGATCAGATTTGCAAAGCAGCAACTTGGTCTTCTTTGCATACTTTTACTAAATTCTACCATTTTGATGTTTTTTCTTCTTCAGAAGCAGTTTTTGGTAGAAAACTACTTCAGGCAGCTGTTTCAGTTTGATTCTTCTGCTTATAATTTCAGTTTTTTTCATTATAAGATTAAAACTTTTGATTTGGGTTGTGGATTATTTTTTCAGCAGAATTGGCTGTATTTATTTTTATCCCTCCCTCTCTAGTGACTATTGCGTGGAGTGCCACATCTTGGGTATTTGCTATCCCATACGTCACTAGCTCATGGACTCTTGCCAATTACATAATTTATGTAAGAATTTACCTGATAAATTAATTTCTTTCATATTGGCAAGAGTCCATGAGACCCACCCTTTTTATGGTGGTTATGATTTTTTTGTATAAAGCACAATTATTCCAATTCCTTGTTGATGCTTTCACTCCTTTCTTATCACCCCACTTCTTGGCTATTCGTTAAACTGAATTGAGGGTGTGGTGGGGGGTGCATTTTGAGGTTTGGGAAACTTTGCCCCTCCTGGTAGGAATGCATATCCCATACGTCACTAGCTCATGGACTCTTGCCAATATGAAAGAAATGAATTTATCAGGTAAATTCTTACATAAATTATGTTTTATATATATATATATATATATATATATATCTATATATATACACACACTGAAATATACACTGAATACAAAGTTGAAAAGAGTTTATTTCATCCACTTAGACATGAGCAGACAAACACCTAACATGTTTCGCATGGGCACTCCCACGCTTCATCATATATATATATATATATATATATATATATATATATATACACATATATAAATATATAAATCTGTTTCTTATTTGAGAAGAAGATGGTGACATTGTCAATTGTTGTTTTTTTTTTTTTACTATATATCTGACAATGATTTAAAATTTAAAGTTTACTCAAGAACTGAACAATATATCACTGATTTTGTAGATGTTATTGTGCAGGTAGACATGGATAATAAGTGTTTAGAAGTACAATTGTATTGTAAAACTACACCAGGTAATACTATTTGATATACTATATAGTAAAATGTTATTTAGTTTATACCTGAAAGTAAACTTACTATAGACAAATGTACATTTCTAATGTAAATTTTCTAATTTAGAGGATTATGACAAATGTGCTCAGGACACAATACAAAGATTAGAGACGAGAGGCTGTGATAGTATTCGTTTATAGAACGTAAAACAATAAATAGATGCAATTCCAAGGACTCAATTGTTAAAATATAAGGCGTATATGTAGCCACCAATTAGCAAGCGCTATCCAGGATGCTGAACCAAAAATGGTCCGGCTCCTATGCTTACATTCCTGCTTTTTGAAATAAAGATACCAAGAGAACGAAAAAAAATTGCCTGCTGGGTTCAGTATCCCTTTAACTTGTGTTTCAGGCCTCCAAAGCAGCAACCACTGCTTGATACATGGAGCCCATAGAATGTACTAAATTGTGTCCCTTTGTTCACTACAGCAGTGTTTCTCAACCGCAGTCCCCAAGTACCCCCAACAGGCCAGATTTTCATTATAGCTGAACTAGAGCATAGGTGAAATAATCAGCTGATGGGTGAGAGCAGGTTAGTAACCATGGTTACTGATCGGCTGATTACTTCACCTGTGTTCTAGTTCAGCTATAATAAAAACCTGGCCTGTTGGGGGTACTTGAGGACCGCGGTTGAGAAACACTGCACTACAGCACACAGTAAAGAATATGGTAACATTTGTAAACGTATTTCTGACCAGTTGCTGATTTTGTACAATGACCCGATTTCTTTCTGATATAGTACAACAAGGGAGTAAATGTATTCCCAAAAGAGCAAACACAATGAGATATTATCATTTTCCAATGTTTGGAATATCCAGAGCAATATGTGGCTCTTAAGACCCATAGCATGTTATAAATGTGGCCCCCTAGGTGTAAAACGTGATCACATAGTACAGGGACCAGCAATTACGTCCCATTGCTTGTGGATAAAGAGTTTAAAATTAGGTTTTCAAATAACTGTGATACAAATGATGTTGTGCATCTATTTATATGCTTAGTCTGTAATAAGTAATATACAGGGGAACTAAACATAACCTAGTTCATAGAGTACTTGAACATATAGAAGCAATAGAAGATCTTGAGTCTAAGATTCCCATTGCCAGACAATTACATGAACTACAACAGGGTTCTTCAAACCCTGGGTCGCGACCCATTACTAGGTCACATCTGCGTATTTACTCGGTCACAAGCACCCGTTCCCTCTAGTACAGGTTCATGCATAAGTGACAGTTCAGAGCAATTACAGCATTTCTAATATCCTGGACCCGGGAAAATGAGTAGTAGGGCAGGCAGCTAGCGAGATGTGTGAATTCCTAGTTGTTTTTTTTTATCTTCTTACTGTGCACTGTCATTTGTGTGTGTCTGACGTCAGCTCCTCCCTGCATGCGGTGTTGGAGACTGCAGTGAGTGGAGGTGAGTCCAGGGCATTAGGGTGAAATGTTAATGTGAAACAGCAGGACTAGGTCGGTGAGTTCCTCAAGGTCAACAGTGTTAGTAGTTTAGGGTGGTTATATAATGGGCTGCTTTCAGAAGTGGCAATAGCCTGGGGCAATACCCAGAGCAGCAGCTGTGGTAACAACATTAAAAGGACAGTCAACACCAGAATTTTTGTTGTTTAAAAAGATAGATAATCCCTTTATTACCCATTCCCCAGTTTTGCAAAACCAACACTGTTATATGAATACACTTTTTACTTCTGTGACTAACTTGTATCTAAGCATCTTCTGACCTCCCCTAATCACATGACTTTTAGTTATTATCTATTTGACTTGCATTTTAGACAATTAGTGCAGTGTCTGCTACTAGTCACGAGCGTGATCACAATGCTATCTATATGGCCTACATGAGGAGAACAAAGTTGTTGATAAAAGTAAATTGGAAAGTTGTTTAAAATTACATGCCCTATTTGAAAAATGAAAGTTTTTTTTGGACTTGACTGTCCCTTTAAGGTGGGTAAGTTCTGAGGCAGTTTCTTTCACCACGTCTGTGTATTTGTTTCCCGAAGCAAGGGTAGCTTTAGGGGGAAGGGGCAGCTGCATTAGAGTGGTGTAAAAAGTTAGTTTCAGTCAGTTTGTCCGGGTCGGGCACAGGTAAAATAAACAGGACAAGTTTGTGTCTTGTGATCCGGGTTATATCTGGGTCGGACCTATTGCTGCCCTCCAGGTGAGCGGCCTGCACCTCCCGACATCTGAAGCAAAAGCACCCGTATCCACATGGTGACCTGACACAGTGGCCTCTGGTGATAATGAGGGGATGCAAGTGTCAGCTCTCGTGACAGGTATATACCTCTACCCAGGGTCATACACCTCCTTCAGTGACTTATACCCCCTCCCCAGGGTCATATACTCCACCACTCCTCAGTGACTTATACCCCTCCCCAGGGTCATAAACCCCCCTAATTGATTTATACCCCCCATCAGTGACTTTTACCCCTCCTCAGTGACTTATACCCCTCCGCAGGGTCATACCTCCCCTTAGTAACTTATACCCCCATCAGACACTGTTACCCGTCCCCAGGGTCATATGCCACTCCTCAGTGACTTATACCCCTCCCCAGGGTCATATACCCCTCCTCAGTGACTTAAGTCTGAATTGCAAATCTCTGTCTCAGACTCACTAAATATGCACTCAACAGGGAAATTGGGGTAATGACATTAGTTGGGGTAATTTCTGGGGCATTTGTATTTTGCCCCCACTGACAGGTACCCCTCACCAGGCACAGATATCATATATGAGAGTGAGTATGTGGTGTGGGTGGTGTGTACTGTATAAGGGTTGCAGGAAAAAGGTAGAATGGAACAGCACCTTCTGTGAAATGGGTGCTCGTGTAGACCGGTGAACTGCCTATTCACCTATCAAAAGTCACAAAGAAGATAATGTCCACAGCACTCCAAATAGCAAATTCTTTATTTTAGGACACAATAAAACAGCAACGTTTCGGGATTAATTTCCCATTAATTTTGCATGATTAAGGGAAATTAATCCCGAAACGTTGCTGTTTTATTGTGTCCTAAAATAAAGAATTTGCTATTTGGAGTGCTGTGGACATTATCTTCTACTGTATAAGGGTGAGTGTGTGGTGTGTGTGCGTGTGTGTTGTATAAGGGTCAGTGTGTGTGGTGTGTGTGTGGTGTATAAGGGTGAGTGTGTGGTGTGTGTGTTGCATAAGGGTGAGTGTGTGGTTTACAAGGGTCAGTGTGTGTGTGTGTTGTATAAGGGTGAGTGTGTGGTGTGTGTGTTGTATAAGGGTGAGTGTGGTGTGTGTGTGTTGTATAAGGGTGAGTGTGTGGTGTGTGTTGTATAAGGATGAGTGTGTGGTGTGTGTGTGTGTTGTATAAGGGTGAATGTTTGGTGTGTGTGTTGTATAAGAGTCAGTGTGTGGTGTGTGTGTGTTGTATAAGGGTGTGTGTGTGTTGTACAAGGGTGAGTGTGTGTCGTTTAAGGGTGAGTGTGTGTCGTTTAAGGGTGAGTGTGTGGTGTGTGTGTTGTATAAGGGTGAGTGTGTGGTGTGTGTGTTGTATAAGGGTGAGTGTGTGGTGTGTTTTGTATAGGGATGAGTGTGTGGTGTGTGTGTGTTGTATAAGGGTGAGTGTGTTGTATAAGGGTCAGTGTGTGGTGTGTGTATTGTACAAGGATGAGTGTGTGGTGTGTGAGTTGTATAAGGGTGTGTGTGTGTTGTACAAGGGTGAGTGTGTGGTGTGTGTGTGTTGTAAAAGGTTCAGTGTGTGGTGTGTGTGTGTGTAGTATGAGGGTGTGTGTGTGTAGTATGAGGGTGTGTGTGTGTGTAGTATAAGGGTGTGTGTAGTATGAGGGTGTGTGTGTAGTATGAGGGTGAGTGTGTGGTGTGTTTGTAGTATGAGGGTGAGTATATTGTATATTACTTAAAAAATGTTCATACCAAACATAAAAATAGGGTCGCGAATGTATGTGGTATCATCGTACTGGGTCATGGGAAAAAAAGTTTGAAGAACACTGAACTATAAAATGATGAGAGTTCTCTTTTAAAGCTCCATAGAACAGAGGTCATTCCTAGGCAGGTCAAAGGGGGGGGAGACAAAGATTATTATTATTATTTTTTTTAAAAAACTGTTATTTTTAATTTAAAGACACAGCAGCCTCTGGGATTTAAATTACAAATGGATATTAATCTATTAGTTACATAAGTTTAAGCATTTCCTTATTTTTGCATAACTAGGGTAATAAGGTTACATTTTCATACTGTATCAAATATACGGATACCTAGGAGAAACTCAGAATGTTATTTTGTATTGTTTTTCCATTTCGGGTTTTTAAATTTAAAATGTAATGTTACTTGATACATATATTAAAGTTTACTTATTGGGGTATAACAAAGATAGGGTTACAGTTAGATTATACCATCAATTGAAAGCAATTTGTATCAATTTGTATGTATCATAAATGTGTATTCTCCACCCTCGGTATCAGTTAAGAAGTGGTGAGGGCATGAAACAGGTCTGAGTTGTGGGTTCGGAGATCCCCTTGCACCCTTTGTTTATGGGGTATCCTTTGTTTGTCACAAGTTTTTTTTAAATTTTTTAGGAATAAAGTACGTTACTTATATGTTGCCATAGCTGTTTGAGTGCAGAGTCTTGAGTTTCTGTAAAAGGAGACAAAGAAGCTGGGAAAAAGTAGCAAGTGTCTGTGCCAGAAGGGGATAGGTGTGGCTGTCCATGGAGCAGAGACTAAAGCATTTTCCCAAGTGCTAGAGCCCATTTTCTAGACACTGCTGTTGCAGGGATTAATTTAGCCCTTGGGAAGTACAATTTCAGTACAATTACATAATGTAGTAAGTAGGGCGTGCCCCAGGGTTCATTGCAGAGGCCGGTTATGTTTAATACTGTTTAAAGTAATATTGCTAATGGACGTTAAAGTGATGGTAAACTCTCCCCTTTATAAAAACAGATCTGAAATGTTACTGATATTTTAGATGCAGTTTAATTCATCAGTTGTAATGAAGATGTGATATAACTTAATATAGATATGAAATTCAAATACCTTGCCGCCCACTTCAAAAACATAATTTATGCTTAACTGATAAATTCCTTTCTTCTGTAGTGTGATCAGTCCACGGGTCATCATTACTTCTGGGATATTACTCCTCCCCAACAGGAAGTGCAAGAGGATTCACCCAGCAGAGCTGCCATATAGCTCCTCCCCTCTACGTCACTCCCAGTCATTCGACCAAGGACCAACAAGAAAGGAGAAGCCAAAAAGGGTGTAGTGGTGACTGGAGTATAATTTAAAAAATATTTACCTGCCTTAAAAAACAGGGCGGGCCGTGGACTGATCACACTACAGAAGAAAGGAATTTATCAGGTAAGCATAAATTATGTTTTCTTCTGTTAAGTGTGATCAGTCCACGGGTCATCATTACTTCTGGGATACCAATACCAAAGCAAAAGTACACGGATGACGGGAGGGATAGGCTGGCTCTTTATACAGAAGGAACCACTGCCTGAAGGACCTTTCTCCCAAAAATAGCCTCCGAGGAAGCAAAAGTGTCAAATTTATAAAATTTGGAAAAAGTATGAAGCGAAGACCAAGTTGCAGCCTTGCAAATCTGTTCAACAGAGGCCTCATTCTTAAAGGCCCAAGTGGAAGCCACAGCTCTAGTGGAATGAGCTGTAATTCTTTCAGGAGGCTGCTGTCCAGCAGTCTCATAAGCTAAACGAAGCCTTTTGACCTCTCCTCTGACCAGAGTAAACGACAAACCAGAGAAGACGTTTGTCGAAACTCCTTAGTTGCCTGTAAGTAAAATTTTAGGGCACGAACTACATCCAGATTGTGCAGAAGACGTTCCTTCTTTGAAGAAGGATTTGGACACAAGGATGGAACAACAATCTCTTGATTGATATTCCTGTTAGTGACTACCTTAGGTAAGAACCCAGGTTTAGTGCGCAGAACTACCTTATCCGAATGAAAAATCAAATAAGGAGAATCACAATGTAAGGCTGATAACTCAGAGACTCTTCGAGCCGAGGAAATAGCCATTAAAAATAGAACTTTCCAAGATAACAACTTTATATCAATGGAATGAAGGGGTTCAAACGGAACGCCCTGTAAAACGTTAAGAACAAGGTTTAAACTCCATGGCGGAGCAACAGTTTTAAACACAGGCTTAATCCTGGCCAACGCCTGACAAAAAGCCTGAACGTCTGGAACTTCTGACAGACGTTTGTGCAACAGAATGGACAGAGCTGAGATCTGCCCCTTTAATGAACTAGCAGATAAACCCTTTTCTAAACCTTCTTGTAGAAAAGACAATATCCTAGGAATCCTAACCTTACTCCAAGAGTAACCTTTGAATTCGCACCAATATAGGTATTTTTGCCATATCTTATGGTAAATCCTTCTGGTAACAGGCTTCCTAGCCTGTATTAAGGTATCAATAACTGACTCAGAAGACCCACGTTTTGATAAAATCAAGCGTTCAATTTCCAAGCAGTCAGCTTCAGAGAAGTTAGATTTTGATGTTTGAAAGGACCCTGTATTAGAAGGTCCTGTTTCAGAGGTAGAGACCAAGGTGGACAGGATGACATGTCCACTAGGTCTGCATACCAAGTCCTGCGTGGCCATGCAGGTGCTATTAGAATAACTGATGCTCTCTCCTGTTTGATTCTGGCAATCAATCGATGAAGCATCGGGAAGGGTGGAAACACATAAGCCATCCTGAAGTCCCAAGGTGCTGTCAAGGCATCTATCAGGACTGCTCCTGGATCCCTGGATCTGGACCCGTAACGAGGAAGCTTGGCGTTCTGTCGAGAAGCCATGAGGTCTATCTCTGGTTTGCCGCAATGACGAAGTATTTGAGCAAAGACCTCCGGATGAAAGTTCCCACTCCCCCGGATGAAAAGTCTGACGACTTAAGAAGTCCGCCTCCCAGTTCTCCACTCCCGGGATGTGGATTGCTGACAGGTGGCAAGAGTGAGACTCTGCCCAGCGAATTATCTTTGATACTTCCATCATTGCTAGGGAGCTTCTTGTCCCTCCCTGATGGTTGATGTAAGCTACAGTCGTGATGTTGTCCGACTGAAACCTGATGAACCCCCGAGTTGTCAACTGGGGCCAAGCCAGGAGAGCATTGAGAACTGCTCTCAATTCCAGAATGTTTATTGGTAGGAGACTCTCCTCCTGACTCCATTGTCCCTGAGCCTTCAGAGAATTCCAGACGGCACCCCAACCTAGAAGGCTGGCGTCTGTTGTTACAATTGTCCAGTCTGGCCTGCTGAATGGCATCCCCCTGGACAGATGTGGCCGAGAAAGCCACCATAGAAGAGAATTTCTGGTCTCTTGATCCAGATTCAGAGAAGGGGACAAGTCTGAGTAATCCCCATTCCACTGACTTAGCATGCACAATTGCAGTGGTCTGAGGTGTAAGCGTGCAAAGGGTACTATGTCCATTGCCGCTACCATTAAGCCGATTACCTCCATGCATTGAGCCACTGACGGGTGTTGAATGGAATGAAGGACGCAGCAAGCACTTTGAAGTCTTGTTAACCTGTCTTCTGTCAGGTAAATCTTCATTTCTACAGAATCTATAAGAGTCCCCAGGAAGGGAACTCTTGTGAGTGGAAAGAGAGAACTTTTCTTTTCGTTCACCTTCCATCCATGCAACCTTAGAAATGCCAGAACTAACTCTGTATGAGACTTGGCAGTTTGAAAGCTTGAAGCTTGTATCCGAATGTCGTCTAGGTACGGAGCTACCGAGATTCCTCGCGGTCTTAGTACCGCCAGAAGAGCACCCAGAACCTTTGTGAAGATTCTTGGAGCTGTAGCCAATCCGAATGGAAGAGCTACAAACTGGTAATGCCTGTCTAGGAAGGCAAACCTTAGGTACCGGTAATGATCTTTGTGAATCGGTATGTGAAGGTAAGCATCCTTTAAATCCACTGTGGTCATGTACTGACCCTTTTGGATCATGGGTAAAATTGTCCGAATAGTCTCCATTTTGAACGATGGAACTCTTAGGAATTTGTTTAGGATCTTTAAATCCAGGATTGGTCTGAAAGTTCCCTCTTTTTTGGGAACCACAAACAGATTTGAGTAAAACCCTTGTCCCTGTTCCGACCGTGGAACTGGATGGATTACTCCCATTAACAAAAGCTCTTGTACGCAGCGTAGAAACGCCTCTTTCTTTGTTTGGTTTGTTGACAACCTTGACAGATGAAATCTCTCTCTTGGAGGAGAGTATTTGAAGTCCAGAAGGTATCCCTGAGATATTATCTCTAGCGCCCAGGGATCCTGGACATCTCTTGCCCAAGCCTGGGCGAAGAGAGAAAGTCTGCCCCCCACTAGATCCGATCCCGGATCGGGGGCCCTCAATTCATGCTGTCTTAGGGGTAGCAGCAGGTTTCCTGGCCTGCTTGCCCTTGTTCCAAGACTGGTTAGGTCTCCAGCCTTGTCTGAAGCGAGCAACAGATCCCTCTTGTTTTGGAGCAGAGGAAGTTGATGCTGCTCCTGCTTTGAAATTCCGAAAGGAACGAAAATTAGACTGTCTAGCCTTAGGTTTGGCTCTGTCTTGAGGCAGGGCGTGGCCTTTACCTCCTGTAATGTCAGCGATAATTTCTTTCAAACCGGGCCCAAATAAGGTCTGCCCTTTGAAAGGTATATTAAGTAATTTGGACTTAGAAGTAGCATCAGCTGACCAGGATTTTAGCCACAGTGCTCTGCGCGCCTGAATGGCGAATCCGGAATTCTTAGCCGTAAGTTTAGTTAAATGTACTACGGCTTCCGAAATGAATGAATTAGCTAGCTTAAGGATTCTAAGCCTGTCCGTAATGTCGTCCAGAGTAGCTGAACTAATGTTCTCTTCCAGAGACTCAAACCAGAATGCCGCCGCAGCCGTGACCGGCGCAATGCAAGCAAGGGGTTGCAATATAAAACCTTGTTGAACAAACATTTTCTTAAGGTAACCCTCTAACTTTTTATCCATTGGATCTGAAAAGGCACAGCTATCCTCCACCGGGATAGTGGTACGCTTAGCTAAAGTAGAAACTGCTCCCTCCACCTTAGGGACCGTTTGCCATAAGTCCCGTGTGGTGGTGTCTATTGGGAACATCTTTCTAAATATCGGAGGGGGTGAGAACGGCACACCGGGTCTATCCCACTCCTTAGTAATAATTTCAGTTAGTCTCTTAGGTATAGGAAAAACGTCAGTACTCGTTGGTACAGCAAAATATTTATCCAACCTACACATTTTCTCTGGTATTGCAACTGTGTTACAATCATTCAGAGCCGCTAACACCTCCCCTAGTAATACACAGAGGTTTTCCAGCTTGAATTTAAAATTTAAAATATCTGAATCCAATCTGTTTGGATCAGAACCGTCAGCCGCAGAATGAAGCTCTCCGTCCTCTTGTTCTGCAAGTTGTGACGCAGTATCTGACATGGCCCTAGCATTATCAGCGCACTCTGTTCTCACCCCAGAGTGATCACGCTTGCCTCTTAGCTCTGGTAATTTAGCCAAAACCTCAGTCATAACAGTAGCCATATCTTGTAATGTTATTTGTAATGGCCGCCCAGATGTACTGGGCGCCACAATATCGCGCACCTCCCGAGCGGGAGATGCAGGTACTGTCACGTGAGGCGAGTTAGTCGGCATAACTCACCCCTCGTTGTTTGGTGAAATTTGTTCAATTTGTACAGATTGACTTTTATTTAAAGTAGCATCAATACAGTTAGTACATAAATTTCTATTGGGCTCCACTTTGGCATTAGCACAAATAGCACAGGTCTCTTCCTCTGAATCAGACATGTTTAACACACTAGCAACTAAACTTGCAACTTGGAAATATTATTCAAGTAAAATACAATGAAAACGTACTGTGCCTATAAGAAGCACAGAAAGATTTATGACAGTTGAAATTAATAAACTGAAAAGGTTACAGCATCAATCTTTGTAAAAAACACAATTTTAGCAAAGGTTTGTTCCCATTAGCAAAGGATAACTAACCCTGATGGCAGAAAAAAAGTTAAAGAATAAACGTTTTTTATCACAGTCAACTACAATCTCACAGCTCTGCTGTGAAGATTACCTCCCTCAAAACAAGTTTTGAAGACCCCTGAGTTCTGTAGAGATGAACCGGAACATGCAGGAAAAACAATGAGTTTCTGACTGAAATTTTTGATGCGTAGCAAAAGCGCCAAAAAAGGCCCCTCCCCCTCACACACAACAGTGAGAGAGATCAGTAAACTGTCAGAATTAGATCAAGCAACTGCCAAGTGGAAAAATAGTGCCCAAACATTTTATTCACCCAGTACCTCAGAAAATGAAAACGATTTTACATTCCAGCAAAAACGTTTAACATAAATTAAGAGTTATTAAAAAGCCTGTTGCTTGCAAAATAGGCTAAAGTCTTATGTACACAGTGTAATTCCAGTGAAGTACCATTCCCCAGAATACTGAAGTGTAAAATATACATACATGATATTATATCGGTATGGCAGGATTTTCTCATCAATTCCATTGTCAGAAAATAAAAGCTGCTACATACCTCTTTGCAGATTAATCCGCCCGCTGTCCCCTGATCTGAAGTTTACCTCTCCTCAGATGGCCGAGAAACAGCAATATGATCTTAACTACTCCGGCTAAAATCATAGTAAAAACTCTGGTAGATTCTTCTTCTAATTCTACCAGAGAAGGAATAACACACTCCGGTGCTATTAAAAAATAACAAACTTTTGATTGAAGGAATAAAACTAAATAGAATCACCATAGTCCTCTCACACATCCTATCTAGTCGTTGGGTGCAAGAGAATGACTGGGAGTGACGTAGAGGGGAGGAGCTATATGGCAGCTCTGCTGGGTGAATCCTCTTGCACTTCCTGTTGGGGAGGAGTAATATCCCAGAAGTAATGATGACCCGTGGACTGATCACACTTAACAGAAGAAAGCCAATTTTTCTGTGAAATAACGGTTTGAATTGTTCTCCCAGTACCCTAGCTACAGCAAAAGTGCCATATGGGAAGAGCGCTGATTGGAGAACAATGCAAACCATTAGCTAACAGAATCATTTACTTTTGAAGTGGGTGGTGGAGCCCAGGGTATTTGAATTTCATATCTATATTAAAAAATAAGTTATATTGCGAGAGGCGGGGCATAGCTGTGCAGGGAAATGGCTGCACTGCAGTGAAGCTCTGTATCCTTTTCTGCTCATTTGGCTCTATACAGCTACAAAAACTGGTGAAATCGATCACTAAGCAGATTATTCAGCACCAGAACAAGTTGGCAAGAGATTTTGAATGGTAATCCGTCATTCAGCATAAGTTACCGCACAAAAAACCTGTCTTGTAAGAAGAAGCCCGGCCGCCATCTTTGAAGACGGCCTACACCTTAACGGCTCTCAGGACTCTGCAAAACCGGTGGATTGACGCACTACAAACTTTAACACACCAGCCTTTAATACGGACATGGAGAACATCTCCGCTCACAGTGTGGCAACAACAATCAGGGTGAGAACTGCCTGAGGCAAAAATTTGTTTCCATATGCGTATTTGATAAAATCAATATAGCAGGCCGCACAGCTCTGTAATGACGCATCACATCTTCATAATGAACCCCACTTAAGTGACAGGCTGAACGAATGCTTTGATCCTCCATACTCCTGGCTCACAGTAATATAGAACTAACCAGCACTTATTCTAAAACGCTTTCTAACCATAATGAGGGTTAGTTCTCTTTTGTCCTCCCTTGCAGAAAAACTCGTCCAGTATTAAAGCGGAGGGGCTCACTTCCAGGCACCTAAATGTGTGCATTAAGTTAGCTATCCCTGAATAAACAATCTGAGCCATACGAAATAGAAAAATAATCCAGACAAATAGTCTTTGCATAGAGCGAAACAGCCCCATATACAACATCTACCCGGAGGGAATACTATCTACAGTGGAGTTAGGAATATTCTTTATATAAATACCTTTGAACCCTGTATCAACAGCACTTAAAAAGAAAATACTTTGGACATTAACAGGAACAATCAGCTAAAAAAGCAGGTTACATAAATTTGCTTTTTCACTGCATATGGCAGCAAGGAAATCTAACAGAGGGGGGCAAAAAAACAGACAGCCTCAAATACTCCATCAGTAAGCACTTTTTTTCAGCACAAGAACAGGATTCACAATCTGCTCCAGAAAGTGTTAAACAACCTGACAACATAGCAGCACTCCCTCAATCCTCTACTGACCAACTATCCCAAATCCAGAGCACAATAGCTGCTCACCCATCAAAATCTGATATTGCGGACTTAAAATCCTTCATAAAGTCAGAACTATCTTCTATAAGGAAAGACATCAAGGAGTTAGGTTCCAGAATTGAATGTTTGGAAGAGGGTCAAGAAAGCCTGAAATCAATAGTCAGCAATAACACCCAGCATCTTAACTGCCAAGATTCCATAATACAAGAGCTACAGTTGAAAGTTGAGGACCTGGATAACAGGAATAGGTGCAGCAATCTCAGGATAAGAGGAGTCCCTGAAGAAGTCACCCAGGAAGCTTTAACTACTTACCTCCTCCAACTCTTTAAACATCTTGACCCATCGTTAGACATACCAGAATCTTCAATAGAAAGGGCTCACAGAGCCTTAAGACCGAGACCAAACCCAGCAAGTCCCCCTAGGGATATAATCATAAAATTCGCCTTTATAAGGAAGCTATTTGGAAACAAGCAAGAACCCAAGGCTCCATATCCTTCCAAGGGAAAGACCTCCAAATCTTCCAAAACCTCTGTCCAACTACAACAGAAAAGAGACGCTCTCTCAAATTTATCACTTCTGTTCTACAAGAGAACAAAATTAGATATCATTGGGGATTCCCTTTTTAGCCTCTTAATTCACAAAGATGGTAAAATGCATGCATACAAAGATATTGAGGGACCTTGAGAATTTGTCTAAAAGTTTCAACATAACCTTTCCGCAACCACAACAACAGGGACAGGACACCAGTGATACAAATCCTAGTAACCAACTAAAACAGCAAACCTCAAGATGAACCATGGTTTCCAAAAGAAGAGCTAAAGACCCACCTATTAAATGAAGAGACATTAATTCTAACCTGGGAAGAATACTTGCTTAGAAGATGGCTATTCCAGCTTAAAAAGGTTGTATAATCAATATGTATGCAGAAAGCGGCAAAGGTTCACACAAAGTTAAACCATAATTTAATAATACAAGTGTTCAGTATAAATCTATGTTGGGGGCACAGTAACTGGCACATGGGCTAACTCACTCTGTATATATCCAAGTGGTGGAGGCAGCACTGTTTAGGAAATCACAAGTGTGGTCCGTGTGGTGGCAGTATCGGTGAGCTAGATTAATAGTTATGCGATGATGACACCAACCTATATGACCTGAACACACATCATCCATGTTAAAAATTATTAAAGTTTGAGATTATTGGTCTACACCCAGTAATTATGGTTTTAGAATAGACTCCTAAGAGTGAAGTTTAGCTTATGGACTATAACTTCTGGTCATGAATCGTGATATTCTAGAGACTCAAGTTTATACATCCTTCATGTTTCGATTATATTTTACAACCTGTGTATTGTTTAAAAGTTAAATGTTGTTGATATACCATGGAAAATTAAACTTGTGCCTGGCTGCTTCTGCACGGGGTCAACACAATCACAACACATCCACGTAGTGTAAATAAATCCACCTAAAGAGTTGTGTGGGGGCCCCATGTGGATATAGCTACGCTGTGACGAATCATTATCCAAAGAACTCTCATATGTAAGAATTCTTTTAAGGGTTATCACACTTTCATAGCCTTAAACATAGGACCATGGTGTTATAGGCAACTAAAATAGATTCTACGGTCACAATACCTTGGCTATCTTGTTCACCCTTGATTACCTTACTATGAATCAAAGAGTAGAAAACACTTCCTCAATACAGTCACTCAAGACAAATCCGATGATACTGTTTTATTTAATATGTTATACTATTGTTTTAACTACTTTTGTGCTGCCACTCCTGTTCAAGAAACACGCACAACAATCCAAAACATTCAACTACATTTCTGATACTAACTACAAGCTAGCAACAACCATTATCCTCCTTACCTCCTCCCTTCATGGCTTCTCATCAATATAACAAAAAAGCCCTAGATTCCAATAAATGCCAAAGGACTTAACATACCATATAAGAGAACCCAAGCATTGAGGGAATTTGATAGACACAAAACGGATTTGGCATTTATCCAAGAAACTCACTTTATTAAAAGCAAAGAACCTTTAACCTTTAAATTTAAATTCAGCACATGCTATTACAATTCCCATCCTAAATCCAAAAAACATGGTGTTGGAATTCTAATAAGGAAAAACATCCCATTCACAGCAATCAAAACAATAAGAGACAGTGTAATGAATCCACTCACTCTGTACCAACTAAATGGTATAAATGTTGCTCTTTTGTATAGCTATTCCTGCAAACACTGACTTAGTTACACAGGAAAAGAAACAGTGAGCAGTTATTAGCCAGTAAGATAAGATATTCAGTAATCTCTGATTAATGTAAATCAGAAACCTTAGTTAGGGCAAAGTACATAGGTTAATATTACTTCTTAGAATGCATGAATCCTTAGACAAGAGTTTAATAATCCAGTTACCTTCACACACATTCACTCATAAAATATTTACAATCCCAATCACTCTATTTGTTTGAATCAGCCTTGGATCAGATCACAATATATGCAGTAACAACTGAACCTTTATCCATGTCCAGAACAGCTTGTTAATAACTCCTAAAGTTTATGTGTCAGAATCGATTTCTTTACTACAACTTTAGTATAGCAAGGTAGAAGACTGATAACATTAGCAAAGTTCAAGAAATAGGATAACAAACTCGGTTATACCTGCGTGTGCTGAGAGGAGCTGACCGCAGCTAGAGTGAGAGAACTTACGGTGAATGCGTGACTCACTTCCGGTTTGGCGATTCAGTGTCGGGTTGCTGTAGCGGTATCTGAGGTCAGAGACTGAGACTGACAGGAGCTGCAGGGAGTTCCGTAGTGGTGATTATCCAGATAAGTATGGAATAAGCAAGGCAGCTACTAATAACAACGGTTAGGTTGAATAGTAGAATCCACTTGATGTTTGAAGAGAGGAGTAGAAGTATCAATACTTCTTTCAGCAAAATTGAATTAGACCTGTGAAAGAGCAAAGAGAGCAGCCACAAGGCAGTATAGCTTCTCAATAATCAGGCAAGGAATGATTGTAGGAGGATCCCTTTTAAAGGATCAGAGAGCATGCAGGGAGATACCTTAAAGGTATATCACATATCCCCCTCCTCAAGGGCGAACATCAGGGGTGTGAAGAAAGGGCTTTTCAGGATAACGACGATGGAAGGCGGAGAGCAGATCAGGAGCATGCACATCCTCAGAAGACTCCCAGGAGTTACTTTCAGGACCATAACCCTTCCACTGTATCAGGAACTGCAAGACTCCTCGGCGTATCCGAGAGTCAAGAATGGATTCCACTTCGTATTCCAACTGATTCTGGTGGTATATGGGCGGAGGTGGATCCACCTGAGGTAGTAAGGGGTCAGTTTTGTAGGGTTTAATCAAAGAAACATGGAAAGTCGGATGGACTGTAAGATCCTTAGGCAAGGTCAACCGGACTGCGTTCGGGTTCACTATTGCCTCAATTGGAAAAGGACCAATAAATTGGTTGGCCAATTTTTTACAGGGTACTCTGAGTTTTAGGTACTTTGTGGATAGTAAAACTAAGTCACCTATGTCATATGTGGGACTGGGGGAGTGATGCAAGTCGTAATACTTCTTTTGATGTTCTTGGGCTTCCTGTAGATGTGTCTTGAGCAACTGCAGTCTGTCCTGTAAGGAGGTAGTGAAATCTATTGCTCCAGGACAATTTACTGTGGTATGAGATAATGTTATAGTGGTAGGGTGGAAACCATATGTGGCAAAGAAAGGTGATACCTTGGTTGAGGAGGATATTGAGTTATTATACGAAAACTCTGCCATCGGGAGGTAGTCAGCCCAGTCATCCTGGAGATGACATAGATAACAACGAAGAAACTGCTCCAATGTTTGATTTAGGCGTTCAGTCAACCCATTTGATTGGGGATGAAAGGCAGTAGTGAATCGTGTATCTATTCGTAAAAGTTTACATAGAGATCTCCAAAAAGCTGAGGTGAACTGAGTACCTCGATCAGTGATTATAGTGTTTGGTAACCCATGTAGTTTTACTATATTATCCAAGAAGACCTTTGCAGTGATATTGGCTGTAGGTAAATTTTTCAGAGGGATGAAATGACCTAGTTTAGTTAAGTGGTCTATCACCACTAAAATGGTGGTGTAATGTCGTGAGACTGGTAGATCTACAATAAAGTCCATTGATATGGTGGACCATGGCATATCTGGTATTGGCAATGTTGTTAATAATCCTATAGGTTTTTTATGTGCTACTTTATTTCTTGCACATGTATCACAAGCTTTTAAATGATGTATAACGTCATGTTTTAATTGAGGCCACCAGAAGTATCGTTTGATCAAGTCTGTGGTTTTTTGTACGCCTTTATGTCCAGCCAAAACATTGTCGTGATAGTGTTTTAATATTACATTTCTGAGAGTCTTGGGTATGTATATTCTGTCATTATGACACATCAACCCTGATGTAATATCTTTCACACAAATCGTAGGGTAATTATTTTCCTTTTGTGTTTCGAGAAGTATTTCTTTTTCTAGATTTGAGAGAGAGTTAATAAATCTCTCTTCTGAGATGATGGGATTGAGGGTCTCAGAGGTGTTTGCTGGATCAAACATTCTGGAGAGAGCATCAGCTTTTATATTAGAGTGACCTGGCCTGTAAGTAATATGGAAATTAAAGCGGTCCAAAAATAGAGACCATCTGACCTGACGTGCTGAGAGTCTTACTTTTTTTTAAATACTCAAGGTTTTTGTGGTCAGTGTAAATCAAGAAAGGTTCTTTAGACCCTTCTAATAAATGTCTCCAGTGCTCTAGTGAACTCTTTATGGCCAACAGCTCTTTGTCACCGATGCTATAATTACATTCGGCTGGAAGCAGAGTTCTGGAATAAAATGCCACGGGATGCAATTCATGGTTTTCCTTATTTATTTGTGATAGTACTGCTCCTATCCCAGTGTTGGAGGCATCAACCTCTAATATGAATTGAGACTGATAATCAGGTAATGTCAAAATTGGAGCAGTAGAAAAACAATGCTTTAGATTGTCGAAAGCCTTCTGAGCTTCTTGATTCCAGTGAAACCTATGAGTCTTCCTAGTGAGTTGCGTTAGGGGTCTTACAATGGTGGAAAAATCTTTAATGAACTTTCTGTAGAAATTTGAGAAGCCCAGAAATCTCTGTAGCGCTCGAACAGTACGTGGTATGGTCCATTCCTGGATTGTGTTTATCTTTTCAGGATCCATCTGGATCTTTTTAGGCGATAAAATATATCCAAGGAATTTAATCTGTTTAACATGAAAATTACATTTTTCCAATTTAGCAAAAAGTCTATGTTGCCGAAGGCGGGTGAGAACCCATCTGACATGTTTTTCATGATCCTGTAAATTTTTGGAATAGATGAGAATGTCATCTAAATATATGATGACACATATGTCAGTTAAATCTCTGAATATCTCATTAATAAAGTGTTGGAAAGTTGCCGGTGCGTTACTTAATCCGAACGGCATAACGTTGTACTGAAACAACCCATAACGTGTTCGGAAAGCTGTTTTCCATTCATGTCCCTTCTTGATCCGAATTAAATTATATGCCCCTTTAAGGTCTAATTTGGTATATCTCTACGGTCTCTACGGTCGCCCAGTCACATTGGTTTCTATTATACTCTGAATTCAAAGCAAGCAACCTTTATCAAGATAGTAACCAACCTTATCCTACAGCATCAAAAGGGAATACTAATAATTTGCGGAGACTTAAATATGCCATTAAACTCACTATTGGACTGCACGTCTATGAACTCTTCGATTCCAATCTCACATATAAATCGCACTAATGCCTACCTTAAAAAGTTAACTGTCCATGGCCTTTGGAGGGTTTCTAACCCAAAGAGATTATACATTCTACTCATGCCCCCATAAAGTTTATACCAGGATCGATTATATCCTTATGGACACAACAGGTCCGTCCCTATTTAACTCTTAGCAAATATCCCCTATATCCTGGTCAGACAATGCATCAGTAATAGGCACTTTAACTTGGCCATCTAAACCAATCCAAGACTTTATTTGGCGAAAGGATGATTACCTTTTATCAGAGCCCGTAGTGATGCAAAAGATCTCTCAATCCATCACCAGATGTATCCCCGATAGACATATGAGAGGCCCACAAATGCGTAATAAAAGGCAAAATTATAGGAATAAAAGCATTCATAATGAAAAAAAAATCACACATATTTATCATCCCTACTAGCTAATATAGAATCATTAGAACGACAATATAAATGTTCCCCCTCTGATCATACCCTACTACTTGCTCTACGCACAGAACGAGAGAAACTTGCATCTTACTATTCGCGGATGACATACTTTTTTCACTCACTGAACCAGAAATCTCTATTCCTCCATTACTACAAGAATTCCAAATGTTCTACTCACTCTCTAACATTAAGATAAACACATCTAAATCAGAGGTACTAAGTATTAATTTAGATGAACAAACCATACATAAAGTAAAAAAACTGACTCCTTTCTCTTGGTGCCAACATACACTCCATTACCTAGGTATTGAATTAGCAAAGACAATAGAAGAAACATTTTACAGAAATTACGAACCGATGAAAAAAAAAATTATTAGAGATCTTTCTTCGTGGTTGTCAAAAAAAAATTAATGGATTGGTAGAATAAATGTCATCAAAATGAACATTTTCCCCAGATTATTGTACATCCTCCAAACTCTACCGATCCCATTACCCAAAAACTAGATCCCATGTATACAAAAAGCATTTAGTAATTTTGTCTGGAACAGAAGGCCCCCCAGAATCAACAACAAAATCATGCAAACTCCAAAGCTTCAAGGTGGGCTAGGCATACCTAACATAACCTTTTACAGGCAATCCATAATTTTGTAAAGAATAGTTGATTGGCACATACAGTATAACCACAAGAGATGGGTCTAGCTAGAACATTTAATCACTGATACTCCTCATTTGGGGAGACTATACTGGAGCATAGAGAAACCCAAAAACATATTGCTACATAACTCTCCGCTGATAGCGGAAACCTTCAATATGTGGGAGCACATCCTAACTACACATACTAACATATCGTCTAAACCATCCCCCCTAACTTCACTTATAGAAAAACATAATTTATGTAAGAATTTACCTGATAAATTAATTTCTTTCATATTGGCAAGAGTCCATGAGCTAGTGACGTATGGGATATACATTCCTACCAGGAGGGGCAAAATTTCCCAAACCTCAAAATGCCTATAAATACACCTCCCACCACACCCACAATTCAGTTTAACGAATAGCCAAGTAGTGAGGTGATAACAAAAAAGAAGTAAAAAAGCATACAAAAAGAGGAACTGGAAATATAATTGTGCTTTTATACAAAAAAAATAATCAAAACCACCATAAAAAGGGTGGGCCTCATGGACTCTTGCCAATATGGAAGAAATGAATTTATCCGGTAAGTTCTTACATAAATTATGTTTTCTTTAATGTAATTGGCAAGAGTTAATGTGCTAGTGACATATGGGATATAAATACCAAAGATGTGGAAGACCACAGAAGAGTCACTAGAGAGGGAGGGATACAATAAAAACTGATATTTCCACTGAGAAATTAAATCTAAACAAAAATAAGTTTTTCTTATACATCTCAAGAAAAAAACTTAAATCATAAGCAGAAGAATCAAACTGAGACAGCTGCCTGAAGAACTATTTTTACCAAATACTGCTTCAGAAGAAGCAAATACATCAAAATGGTAAAATTTAGTAAATGTATGCAAAGAAGACCAAGTTGCTGCTTTGCAAATCTGATCCACAGAAGCTTCATTCTTAAAAGCTCAAAAAGTGGCAACTGATCTAGTAGAATGAGCTGTGGTCCTCTGAGGTGGAGATTGCACCGCTCCAAATAAGCTTTGTGAATCAAAAGCTTTAACCAAGATGCCAAAGAAATGGCAGATGCTTTCTGACATTTCCTGGAACCAGAAAAAACAACAAATAGAGTAGAAGTTTTTCTGAAATCCTTAGTAGCTTTGACATAGTATTTCAAAGCTCGTACAAAATCCAAAAGAATGTAAAGATCTTTCAAGAGCATTATTAGGATTAGGACACAAAGAAGGAACAACAATTTCCCTACTAATGTTGATAGAATTCACAACTTTAGGCAAAAATGTAAATGAAGTCCGCAAAACAGCTTTATCCTGATGGAAAATCAGAAAAGGAGGCTCACAAGAGAGAGCAGATAATTCAGAAACTCTCCTAGCTGAATAGATAGCCAAAAGGAACAACACTTTCCAAGAAAGTATTTTAATATCCAAAGAATGCATAGGCCTGCAAAACCTTCAAAACCAAATTAAGACTCCAAGGAGGAAAGAATTGATTTAATAACAGGCTTGATATGAACCAAAGCCTGAACAACACAGTGAATATAAAGAAGTTTAGCAATCTTTCTATGACATAAAACAGAAAGAGTAGAGATGTGTCCCCCTTCAAAGTACTTGCAGACAAACCTTTATCCAAACCACCCTAAAGAAACTATAAAATTCTAGGAATTCTAAAAGAATGCAAAGAGATTTTATGAGAAGAATACCATGAAATATAGGTTTTCCAAACCCGATAATAAATCTTCCTTGAAACAGACTTACGAGCCTGTAGCATAGCATTAATCACGGAGTCAGAGAAACCTCTATGACTAAGCAATAAGTGTTAAATGTCCATAGCTTCAAATTTAGCGATTTGAGATTCTGATGGAAAAACGACCCTTGAGACAGAAGGTCTGGTCTTAAAGGAAGTGGCCAAGGTTGGCAACTTGACACCAGACAAGATCCACAAACCAAAATCTGTGAGGTCATGCTGGTGCTATCAGAAACACGTAATTGTTCCATTATGATCTTGGAGATCACCCTTGGAAGAAGAACTAGAGGCGGAAAAATATAAGCAGGTTGGTAAAACCAAAGAACTGCTAACGCATTCTCCATCTCTGCCTGAGGATCCCTGGACCTGGAAAGGTACCTGGGAAGTTTCTTGTTTAGATGGGAAGCCATCAGATCTATTTCTGGAAGATCCCACATCTGTACAATCTGACAAAATATATCTGGATGGAGAGACCACTCCCCAGGATGTAAAGTCTGACAGCTGAGATAATCCGCTTCCCAATTGTCTACACCTGGGATATGTATCGCAGAAATTAGAGAGGAGTTGGATTCCGCCCAAGAAAGTATCCAAGATACTTCTTTCATAGCTAAAGGACTGCGAGTCTCACCCTGATGATTGACATATGCCACCGTTGTGATATTGTCTGTCTGAGAACGAATGAATGGTTCTCTCTTTAATAGAGGCCAAGCCTGAAGAGCCCTGAAAATAGCACAGTTCTAAAATATTGATTGTATTCTCGCCTCTTGAGGATTATAAACCCCTTGTGCTGTCAGAGACCCCCAGACAGCTCCCCAACCTGAAAGACTTGCATTTGTAGAGACTACCATCCAGGAAGGATGAACAAAAGAGGCCCCTTGAACAATACGATGATGGTCTAACCACCAAGTCAGAGAGAGTTGAGTGTTGGGATTTAAGAATATCAACTGTGATATCCGAGTATAATCCCTGCACCATTGATTCAGCATACAAAGCTGCAGACGTCTCATATGAAAACGAGCAAAGGGGATTGTGTCAGATGCTGCAGTCATGAGACCTAAAACTTCCATGCACATAGCCACTGAAGGGAATGATCGAGACTGAAGGTTTAGACAGGCTGAAACCAATTTCATTCATCTCTTGTCTGTTAAGGACAAAGTCATGGACACTGAATCTATCTGGAAACCTAAAAAGGTGACCCTTGTCTGAGGAATCAAGAAACTCTTTGATTCTCCAACCATGTCTTTGAAGAAACAACACTAGTTGACTTGTGTGAGATTCTGCTAAATGTAAAGACTGAGCTAGTACCAAGATATCGTACAAATAAGGAAACACCGCAATACCCTACTCTCTGATTACAGATAGAAGGGCACAGAGAACCTTCGAAAAGATTCTTGGAGCTGTCGCCAGGCCAAATGGAAGAGCGACAAATTGGTAATGCTTGTCTAGAAAAGAGAATCTCAGAAACCAATAATGGTCTGGATAAATTCCAAATGTGAAGATATGCATCCTGTAAGTCTATTGGACATGAAATGACCTTGCTGAACAAAAGGCAGAATAGTGCTTATAGTCACCATCTTGAAAGTTGGGACCCTTACAAAATGATTCAAAAACTTCAGATCCAGAATTGGTCTGAATGAAAGTTGTCTGGTCTTCATTTAAACACATATCAAACTCAAGTTTACTGCACAAACAGTCTACCGGGGGACATTCCCTATACCATTAGCACTATGATTCTGTGAAATCCAATAAACTTAGGATTCTCAAAGGTGGCTTTGAGAAAGCTCTGACAGGTGAAACGTACGTCAGGCGTGAGCCAAGAGCTACGGGGGTATGAGAAGAGTCTGCTGATATTTATTAGTATTACAGTATGCTAACTTGGGTATTGGTCCAAAGAAGATTGTAAATATATTTTTGATTATATTAATTGTGAGATTGTTTTGCAATAATGTGAATGCCTAGAAATGTATTTATTCCCATCACTTTATCACACCTTGTATACTGTGCACAGATCCAACAACATTTTTACAAATACATTACACATATTATATAAGGATATTAAACCTCTAAAATTGTTCTCTTTCATATTTTAGACACACCATCCAATTTTAAACACCCTTCCAATTTACTTCTATTACATTTTCTTTGTTTGCTTCGTATCCTTTGTTGAAAACGAGGGAGGTAAGCTCAGAAGCGTGCACGAGTCTGCAGAACTATATGGCAGCAGTTTAGCAAGAATATTATAGCAAGCGCACAATATGGTAGCACATTTTCTTTTACACCCATGAAGTGCTCTAGTCATGTGTACGTTAAATTGTACGCTAAATCTGAATCATGAAAGAAAAAGTTTGGGTTTTATGTCCCTTTAATAGAAGCTATTAAAACATGACAGAGTTTCTTAACTATAATTTATTATTTAAATAAATAAAATAAAAAAAACAACAAAGGGTTAAGTTATGTTGACATGTTACTAGTGGGGGAGAATAGAACACAGTTATATGACAGAACATGTCAGATATATTAAGGGATTTAATAAAGTTCAGACAAAAATATTTACTTTTCTTTAATAATTTAGACTGGGATTTCAGTCATATATATATTTTATCACAATCACCTACAAATAACAGGGACGTTTTCACCTGTGTGTTTTACTGAAAAGAGATAAGGCAGGTGATCTATATCCCTCAGACACATCACACACGTGCACTCACCTGTACTGATATTGTCACTGATTTCCTGCTTCACAACTTCCAGTGGACTCTTTACATGCAGATCATTTGTTTGTTCAGCATTAAGTGTAACTTCAGTCTTAACGTCACCTGCAGAGATTATATAAATATGATCACATTTTAGCTTTTTAAAACTGCACAAGGAAGTTGTAATATTAGACACACACATGTGACCTTCATACTTTAGACACGTCACACACGTACACTCACTTGGTCCATGCACCACTCAGACACATCACACATGCACACTCAACTGCGCAATGCGCCCCTTAGACAAATCACACATGTACACTCACCAGTTCTGATATTGTCACTGATTTCCTGCTTCAGAGCATCCAGGTCATTAGTCTGATCAGTATTAATTGTGACTTCAGTCTTAATATCACCTGCATAGATCGTATAAATATGATCACAGTTTAGCACTGCACAAGAAAGTTGTAATATTAGACACACACATATACACGCACCTTCGCCCTGCGTCCCTTGGACACATCACACACGTACACTCACCTGTACTCTGCAACCTTCAGACATGTACCACACGTACACTCACCTGTGACCTGCTTCCCTCAGACACCTCACACAAAAACACTTACATGTGCCTTTAATAGAAGCTTCAGAAACATGACACGGTTATATATAAACTATAATTTATATATAAAATAATAACCCTGCACCCCTCAGACAGCATACACTCACCTGCAACCCTCAGTCACCTGTACCCTGCATCCCTCAGACACATCATAAACATATATTCACGTTTATCCTGCGTCCCTAAGACACATAATTCCTGTACACCTCACCAGAGCCCGACATCCCTCAGACACGTCACACATACACGCACCTGTGCTCTACTTATATTGGATGCATTACATGTAAACTCATCTGTGCCCTGCATCACTAAGACACGAGTGAGGAACAACCAATAACGTTACCCTTGCACACAATCTGGTATTTCAAGTGGATGGTAAAAAAAAAAGTTTAACCATGAAAACACCTGTGCACTGTATCCCTCAGACACATCACACACATACACTCACCTGTACCCTGTATCCCTCAGAGACATCACACACCATACACTCACCTGTGCCCTGTATCCCTCAGAGACATCACACACGTACACTCACCTGTGCCCTGTATCCCTCAGGCACATCACACACGTACACTCACCTGTGCCCTGTATCGCTCAGACACATCACACATGTACACTCACCTGTGCGCTGTATCCCTCAGGCACATGACACATGTACACTCACCTGTGCGCTGTATCCCTCAGGCACATGACACATGTACACTCACCTGTGCCCTGTATCCCTCCGACACATCCCATATGTACACTCACCTGTGCCCTGTATCCCTCAGACACATCCCATATGTACACTCACCAGTACCCTGTATCCCTCAGACACATAACACACGTACACTCACATGTGCGCTGTATCCCTCAGGCATATGACACATATACACTCACTGGACCCTGTATCTCTCAGGCACATCACAAACGTAGTCACCTGTGCCCTGTATCCCTCAGAGACATCACACACCATACACTCACCTGTGCCCTGTATCCCTCAGAGACATCACACACGTACACTCACCTGTGCCCTGTATCCCTCAGACACATCACACATGTACACTCACCTGTGCCCTGTATCCCTCAGACACATCACACATGTACACTCACCTGTGCCCTGTATCCCTCAGACACATCACACGCGTACACTCACCTGTGCCCTGTATCCCTCAGACACATCACACATGTACACTCACCTGTGCCCTGTATCCCTCAGACACATCACACATGTACACTCACCTGTGCCCTGTATCCCTCAGACACATCACACACGTACACTCACCTGTGCCCTGTATCCCTCAGACACATCACACACGTACACTCACCTGTGCCCTGTATCCCTCAGACACATCACACACGTACACTCACCTGTGCCCTGCATCCCTCCGACACATGACACATGTACACTCACCTGTGCGCTGTATCCCTCAGGCACATGACACATGTACACTCACCTGTGCCCTATATCCCTCAGACACATCACACGCGTACACTCACCTGTGCCCTGTATCCCTCAGACACATCACACATGTACACTCACCTGTGCCCTGTATCCCTCAGACACATCACACATGTACACTCACCTGTGCCCTGTATCCCTCAGACACATCACACACGTACACTCACCTGTGCCCTGTATCCCTCAGACACATCACACACGTACACTCACCTGTGCCCTGTATCCCTCAAACATCACACACGTACACTCACCTGTGCCCTGTATCCCTCAAACATCACACACGTACACTCACCTGTGCCCTGTATCCCTCAGGCACATCACACGTGTACACTCACCTGTGCCCTGTATCCCTCAAACATCACACAAGTACAATCACCTGTGCACTGTATCCCTCAGACACATCACACACGTACACTCACCTGTGCCCTGTATTCCTCAGACACATCACACACGTACACTCACCTGTGCCCTGTATCCCTCAGACACATCACACACGTACACTCACCTGTGCCCTGTATCCCTCAGACACATCACATATGTACACTCACCTGTGCCCTGTATCCCTCAGACACATCACATATGTACACTCACCTGTGCCCTGTATCCCTCAGACACATCACATATGTACACTCACCTGTGCCCTGTATCCCTCAGACACATCACACACGTACACTCACCTGTGCCCTGTATCCCTCAGACACATCACACATGTACACTCACCTGTGCCCTGTATCCCTCAGACACATCACACACGTACACTCACCTGTGCCCTGTATCCCTCAGACACATCACACATGTACACTCACCTGTGCCCTGTATCCCTCAGACACATCATACACATACACTCACCTGTGCCCTGTATCCCTCAGACACATCACATATGTACACTCACCTGTGCCCTGTATCCCTCAGACACATCTCACACGTACACTCACCTGTACCCTGTATCCCTCAGACACATCTCACACGTACACTCACCTGTACCCTGTATCCCTCAGACACCAGTGCGCTGCATTCATGAGGCACAAGTGGAACAAAACTGTTAACGTTACCCTTAGTGTGATCTTGTGCAGAATCGTCATTAGAGACATGAAGCTTTCAGATAGATTCAGAGAGAATACAATTTTAAACAACTTTCCAATTTAATTTTTATTATCTAATTTGTTTTGTTCTCTTGGTATCCTTTGATAACAAGAGAATGAAGAAAATTAGATTATAGAAGTAAATTGGAAAGTTATTTAAAATTGTATTCTCTCTAAAACTATCTGAAAATTTCATGTCTCTGATGATTGTGCACAAGGTCACACTAAGGGTAAGGTTAACGGTTTTGTTCTTCATTCTATCTCTGAATCATGAAAGAAAATTAAGGGTTTCATGTCCCTTTACCGAGGCTGACATTTATTTAGCGCATCCTATACTTTGAATGAAGAGCGCAGGATTTGCTCTATTACATGTGCCTTTAATAGAAGCTTCAGAAACATGACACGGTTATATATAAACTATAATTTATATATAAAATAATAACCCTGCACCCCTCAGACAGCATACACTCACCTGCAACCCTCAGTCACCTGTACCCTGCATCCCTCAGACACATCATAAACATATATTCACGTTTATCCGGCGTCCCTAAGACACATAATTCCTGTACACCTCACCAGAGCCCGACATCCCTCAGACACGTCACACATACACGCACCTGTGCTCTACTTATATTGGATGCATTACATGTAAACTCATCTGTGCCCTGCATCACTGAGACACGAGTGAGGAACAACCAATAACGTTACCCTTGCACACAATCTGGTATTTCAAGTGGATGGTAAAAAAAAAAGTTTAACCATGAAAACACCTGTGCACTGTATGCCTCAGACACATCACACACGTACACTCACCTGTACCCTGTATCCCTCAGAGACATCACACACCATACACTCACCTGTGCCCTGTATCCCTCAGAGACACATCACACGCGTACACTCACCTGTGCCCTGTATCCCTCAGACACATCACACATGTACACTCACCTGTGCCCTGTATCCCTCAGACACATCACACATGTACACTCACCTGTGCCCTGTATCCCTCAGACACATCACACACGTACACTCACCTGTGCCCTGTATCCCTCAGACACATTACACACGTACACTCACCTGTGCCCTGTATCCCTCAAAAACATCACACAAGTACAATCACCTGTGCACTGTATCCCTCAGGCACATCACACGTGTACACTCACCTGTGCCCTGTATTCCTCAGACACATCACACACGTACACTCACCTGTGCCCTGTATCCCTCAAACATCACACACGTACACTCACCTGCTCCCTGTATCCCTCAGGCACATCACACGTGTACACTCACCTGTGCCCTGTATCCCTCAAACATCACACAAGTACAATCACCTGTGCACTGTATCCCTCAGACACATCACACACGTACACTCACCTGTGCCCTGTATTCCTCAGACACATCACACACGTACACTCACCTGTGCCCTGTATCCCTCAGACACATCACACACGTACACTCACCTGTGCCCTGTATCCCTCAGACACATCACATATGTACACTCACCTGTGCCCTGTATCCCTCAGACACATCACATATGTACACTCACCTGTGCCCTGTATCCCTCAGACACATCACATATGTACACTCACCTGTGCCCTGTATCCCTCAGACACATCACACACGTACACTCACCTGTGCCCTGTATCCCTCAGACACATCACACATGTACACTCACCTGTGCCCTGTATCCCTCAGACACATCACACACGTACACTCACCTGTGCCCTGTATCCCTCAGACACATCACACATGTACACTCACCTGTGCCCTGTATCCCTCAGACACATCAAACACGTACACTCACCTGTGCCCTGTATCCCTCAGACACATCACATATGTACACTCACCTGTGCCCTGTATCCCTCAGACACATCATACACATACACTCACCTGTGCCCTGTATCCCTCAGACACATCACATATGTACACTCACCTGTGCCCTGTATCCCTCAGACACATCTCACACGTACACTCACCTGTGCCCTGTATCCCTCAGACACCAGTGCGCTGCATTCATGAGGCACAAGTGGAACAAAACTGTTAACGTTACCCTTAGTGTGATCTTGTGCAGAATCATCATTAGAGACATGAAGCTTTCAGATAGATTCAGAGAGAATACAATTTTAAACAACTTTCCAATTTAATTTTTATTATCTAATTTGTTTTGTTCTCTTGGTATCCTTTGATAACAAGAGAATGAAGAAAATTAGATTATAGAAGTAAATTGGAAAGTTATTTAAAATTGTATTCTCTCTAAAACTATCTGAAAATTTCATGTCTCTGATGATTGTGCACAAGGTCACACTAAGGGTAACGTTAACGGTTTTGTTCTTCATTCTATCTCTGAATCATGAAAGAAAATTAAGGGTTTCATGTCCCTTTACCGAGGCTGACATTTATTTAGCGCATCCTATACTTTGAATGAAGAGCGCAGGATTTGCTACTAACGCTCATATTACATTGGCGACATAAGTGTTACACTCGAGCACATTACAAAATAGCACTGGGAACTTACGGGTAGATTTAGAGTTGGGCGGTAGCCGTCAAAACCAGCGTTAGAGGCTCCTAACACTGGTTTTTACCGCCCTCTGGTATTTGGAGTCAGTCATTAAAGGGTCTAACGCTCACTTTCCAGCCGCGACTTTTCCATACCACAGATCCCCTTACGTCAATTGCGTATCCTATCTTTTCAATGGGATCTTTCTAACGCCGGTATTTAGAGTCGTGGCTGAAGTGAGCGTTAGAAATCTAACGACAAAACTACAGCCGCAAAAAAAAGTCAGTAGTTAAGAGCTTTCTGGGCTAACGCCGGTTTATAAAGCTCTTAACTACTGTGCTCTAAAGTACACTAACACCCATAAACTACCTATGTACCCCTAAACCGAGGCCCCCCCACATCCCCGCCACTCTATTAATTTTTTTAACCCCTAATCTGCTGACCGCACACCGCTGCCACCTACATTATCCCTATGAACCCCTAATCTGCTGCCCCTAACACCGCCGACCCCTATATTATATTTATTAACCCCTAATCTGCCGCCCCCGCTATCGCTGACCCCTGCATATTATTAACCCCTAATCTGCCGCTCCGTACACAACCGCCAGCTACATTATAGCTATGTACCCCTAATCTGCTGCGCCTAACACCGCCGACCCCTATATTATATTTATTAACCCCTAATCTGCCCCCCTCAACGTCGCCTCCACCTGCCTACACTTATTAACCCCTAATCTGCCGAGCTGACCGCACCGCTACTATAATAAAGTTATTAACCCCTAATCCGCCTCACTCCCGCCTCAATAACCCTATAATAAATAGTATTAACCCCTAATCTGCCCTCCCTAACATCGCCGACACCTAACTTCAAGTATTAACCCCTAATCTGCCGATCGGAGCTCACCGCTACTCTAATAAATGTTTTAACCCCTAAAGCTAATTCTAACCCTAACCCTAACACCCCCCTAAGTTAAATATAATTTTATTCTAACGAAATAAATTAACTCTTATTAAATAAATTATTCCTATTTAAATCTAAATACTTACCTGTAAAATAAACCCTAATATAGCTACAATATAAATTATAATTATATTGTAGCTATTTTAGGATTAATATTTATTTTACAGGCAACTTTGTAATTATTTTAACCAGGTACAATAGCTATTAAATAGTTAAGAACTATTTAATAGTTACCTAGTTAAAATAATTACAAAATTACCTGTAAAATAAATCCTAACCTAAGTTACAATTAAACCTAACACTACACTATCAATAAATTAATTAAATAAAATACCTACAAATAAATACAATTAAATAAACTAACTAAAGTACAAAAAATAAAAAAGAACTAAGTTACACTTTGGCTATTGCTGTAACATTTTACTTTAAACTTGTAATACGAGTACAAAAATAGGAGCACTATGGATTTAACTTGAGCAGTGTAAGCACTCAGTAGTGATTATATTTTTGTGCTTCATTTGTAATCTAGCCCTTAGTTATTCATTCTTGTGCAGAATCATCATTAGAGACATGAAGCTTTCAGATAGATTCAGAGAGAATACAATTTTAAACAACTTTCCAATTTAATTTTTATTATCTAATTTGTTTTGTTCTCTTGGTATCCTTTGATAACAAGAGAATTAAGAAAATTAGATTATAGAAGTAAATTGGAAAGTTATTTAAAATTGTATTCTCTCTAAAACTATCTGAAAATTTCATGTCTCTGATGATTGTGCACAAGGTCACACTAAGGGTAACGTTAACGGTTTTGTTCTTCATTCTATCTCTGAATCATGAAAGAAAATTAAGGGTTTCATGTCCCTTTACCGAGGCTGACATTTATTTAGCGCATCCTATACTTTGAATGAAGAGCGCAGGATTTGCTACTAACGCTCATATTACATTGGCGACATAAGTGTTACACTCGAGCACATTACAAAATAGCACTGGGAACTTACGGGTAGATTTAGAGTTGGGCGGTAGCCGTCAAAACCAGCGTTAGAGGCTCCTAACGCTGGTTTTTACCGCCCTCTGGTATTTGGAGTCAGTCATTAAAGGGTCTAACGCTCACTTTCCAGCCGCGACTTTTCCATACCACAGATCCCCTTACGTCAATTGCGTATCCTATCTTTTCAATGGGATCTTTCTAACACCGGTATTTAGAGTCGTGGCCGAAGTGAGCGTTAGAAATCTAACGACAAAACTACAGCCGCAAAAAAAAGTCAGTAGTTAAGAGCTTTCTGGGCTAACGCCGGTTTATAAAGCTCTTAACTACTGTGCTCTAAAGTACACTAACACCCATAAACTACCTATGTACCCCTAAACCGAGGCCCCCCCACATCCCCGCCACTCTATTAATTTTTTTAACCCCTAATCTGCCGACTGCACACCGCTGCCACCTACATTATCCCTATGAACCCCTAATCTGCTGCCCCTAACACCGCCGACCCCTATATTATATTTATTAACCCCTAATCTGCCGCCCCCGCTATCGCTGACCCCTGCATATTATTATTAACCCCTAATCTGCCGCTCCGTACACCACCGCCAGCTACATTATAGCTATGTACCCCTAATCTGCTGCGCCTAACACCGCCGACCCCTATATTATATTTATTAACCCCTAATCTGCCCCCCTCAAAGCACTACTGGGAGCTAGCTGTACACATCTAGTGAGCCAATGAGAAGAGGCATATATGTGCAGACACCAAGCATCAGCTAGCTAGTAGTGCATTGCTGCCCCTGAGCCTACCTAGGTATAATTTTCAACAAAGGATACCAAGAGAACACAGAAAATTATATAATAGAAGTAAATTGGAAAGTTTTTTAAAACGTATGTTTAAAATGTTTATATGTACACTAAAACAAGTATAATATATTAAAATCAAGTATTTCACTCATAGTTATACATATTTAACACAAAAACAAGGTTTATTATTGAAATCAATGTTCTAACAGTGATTTAAAGGGATATGGTCTATGATCTGGTGCACAAAGATGTATATATGTGTGTGTTTTTATTTAAATATGTATAAATATACAGAGGTCTATGGGGAAAGGGACTCAGCAAGGTCACAATATCCAACCACTAGGTATTACCGTGCCTGACACTTTGGCTATTGCTGTAACATTTTACTTTAAACTTGTACTACGAGTACAAGAATAGGAGCACTATGGATTTAACTTGAGCAGTGTTAGCACTCAGTAGTGATTATATTTTTGTGCTTCATTTGTAATCTAGCCCTTAGTTATTCATACATGAGCTGCTCACTGACCTGTGTCTGCTGTGTAACCATCTGATAAATATAACTTATTTACATGAGGCAAAATGTCACCATCACAGAATATTCCCTTTACTTAACCCCTTAATGACAGACGTACCCTGTACGTCCATGGTCATTAAGGGTTTAACTAGCGCAGCTTCACCGGAGGCAAGACCTGCGCTATATCCGGCGGATATTTGAGGGTAATGAGTTAATTAGTGCAAATCACCTGTAGCCGTATTGATAGGAACTTCATCCTCCTCAGTCTTCACGTGATCACACACATACGGTTCTCCTCTGTACTGAACTACTGAGCCATCTGAAGGCGTCACATCCATACGGCCTGTACAATAAGAATATACATGCATATGTGCAAGTTGTTAGTAGTACTCATGGGATGTATCTATTTCTTTCTCATTGTATATAAATACAAATCATGTGATGATTCAAAAATGACTATTATTTAGTAGACTATCACACTTACTATGCACACTCACCTGTAACCCACATACCTCACACACACAATATATGTGCACACTCACCGGTAACTCACTTACCTTACATACAATACATGTGCACACTCACCTGTAACCTGTGTCCCTCAGACTTAACACACAAGCACACTCATCTGTATCCTGTGTCCCTAAGACACACCACACGTGCACACTCATCTGTATCCTTTGTCCCTAAGACACACCACACATGCACACTCATCTGTATCCTTTGTCCCTCAGACACACCACACGTGCACACTCACCTTGACTGATACTGTCACTGGTTTCCTCATCTGGTGCTTCCAGCTGATGCCTCACACACAGATCTTCTGTTATCTCAACTTTCACTATATCAGCGTTATCTTCATCTGTACAAATAAAGCAGATTCAGTTTTTATATCACATGATCTAGTTTTTTTATAACTTTACCATAAAACAGTTTGTTTATTTCCCTGACAGACAATAGCACCAAATTCACACATTCTCCTCCTTTCACCTCTCATCCTATTTTTTTGTGAGCCTCTATGATCCAGTATAAAACTACAACATGAACTAAACAAGGGTTAAACTCATTGTGTTATGGGGAGGCGGAGCCAACTAGCGACCAAGATGGTCACATCTCATGGGAGCTCTGAGCTACAAGTAATCTAATGTACTTTATTACTGTCTATAAATGAAACAAATTATATAAGGAGGACGGGAAATAGCCCAGGGGAGTCTGGTACACACTAAGTGGTGACTGTGGTGTACGGAGAACTAAGGTGCACTGAATATTTATACCGGAGCAGATCGCAACGCGCAGTGAGATGCCGCCATAGCATACTGATTGCCTACGCATTCAGCTCAACTACAGATGGCTCACAACACACTGATGACATTACAGGTGACCACCATGCCCCTTACTGTGTTGCAAGAAAATATTGCACAGATGCTACAAGCGCACTTCTCGAAACTGGAGTTTTGCTAGAGGCCTTTGGTGGTGTTTGTGGAAGCGAGGACCCAAGTACACCTAACTCACCTCAATCATCTACAGCTACGGTACGTGGAATATTGGTGCCTTATGAAACAGTAGACACTGATCACATGGTGACTTTCCGCGGAGGGGACAGTCCAGAGGAGCACTATAGCCTGATGTTAACCCCAAAGAAAACCACATGGCGCACCCATGAAATAGATCCTGGGGCTCGCTTTGCTCCGCATTTTTGTCTGGCCCTGCTGCAGGTTCATTGCAACGCGGTGAAAAATATAGACCTACTACTAAGAAATTTTGAACTATTACTACTAACCTACCCTCCTAGGAATCTAATCTGCGACCCTTATGCTGATTTGGAATGGCTGCTGGATCCTTCAACCCTAAAAGTGCGGTTAGGAGTGGGCTAGGATGGCAATTTGCGGTGTCTCTAGGACAGACTCCTCATGCTAAATCTATAGCATAAATTCTGACTTGGACTGATAACTGTTCTCCAACTCATGGACATCATTGTAGCAAAGTTGGGTATTAGCCGTTCTCTGCTTGTAATAAGAGACATTTCACTTTAAGTTTATGCACCTGTCTAACTTGACTAGTGTTCAGGTTATTTTATTTAGTGCTAGTTATAGTATCATTATTATGGAACAAACAACATGGCCCTGACAACTCTATGCCTGCAGTCTTTCACAAACCACTTATATGTAGGTCATTAGACAAGATAATGCTCAAAAGATATTGGTTAGCTTACTCAGTTAGTGCCCTATTTTCAGTTCAATCTTGCTCATATATCATACCTTTGTTAACTAGGGCATGAGGATTTGATCCCTATATATATATATATATATATATATGTATTTACATGTTAGGTTAAGCTGCAACAATTCAGTGTATAATCTTATTTTTAATGTGTTAACTCTGAGGCAATACCTTAACTTTATTTCTAATGTTTATACTGTTTAATATGCCTGTGACTGGTTGATTTATATTGTCTATTTGATCGTTTGCTACTCTGGGTCCCACTCTACGTCTAAATATTTCTTGCGATACCGTACATTGATAACCTCACAGTAACACTATTTCTGGGAGCGTTTTAGATTTGCGCTGTCTACCCTCTCTATAGAATTTTCTAACAAGTCTCTAGACATCTCCCTATGCACTTGCTTACTTTTTAGTTTTACGTTACCTTAAAAATGTTAATAGCACAAAATGAGGATCATTATATATAACTATTTCATGAGGTTATGAATGGACTTGCTTAAGGAGTTGTTTTGTTTAGCATATTTAGCCCACACTAAGCGATAGAGGCCCATTCTGCTCTCTGTGTTGGTCAGATGTCTTTTGTTATTTGTTATAATCTTAATCTATAGAGATTCTAGCCTCTTTGTTTCACTAAATTAAACTTCAGTCATAATCTGTCACATTTGTGGAGAGTACCTCCCACAGTACAAGTAACTATATAATGGTAGATATTGAGCATTCATGAAGTGCTGCACCACATAGATAAGGTAATATGTGACTGTATTTATACCACAGTGTGTTTTACAGCAAAAGCACGTATCATTCTTCTACTTTAACCCCAACTGTTCTTATTCTATAGTACAGCTTTCCTGTTAGATGCAAGGTTTAGAAAGAATGTACTTTGTTGTTTTGACTGCTTTCCATAATATAACAGCCATTTTACGATAAACACAGGTTGGAAATATTTGTTTGTTCACCTATTGCTCTGGTGGCTACCAACTCCCCTACAGCCTGCACACTATTGATTAGTCGTCTTAAATATCCCCAGTTTTGTGCTATCTAGATAGGTTAATATGTATTGCATTCTGTTTTATTCATTACACACTATATTGTTCTATTGTTATAAAGGGCTCTATCCCATAGAATGCTAACTGGAACTGTTTATCAAGTGACTAAGGTGTGTTCCAATGTTGAATCCAACACTGTTTGCAGCCTTAGCACTTAATTTTCCTGATTACTCACAATTTTTTTTCTTTTTGGTTTATTTAGCCTAAAAATATACCTTACACTATATCAAGACTTTTATATATGGGTTCCTCCTATAAGTTCTGAGCTGCTCATGATTAAAGAAACATAGCTCTAATATCATATATTAATGAGACAGAGCAGCTACCATTCTATATTTCAAAGCAAACAATAACTCACTGAATCCTGGTAGAAACTTGTCTTATTTTGTTTTTACTTGTTGGTTGGTAAGCTTTTGGGGTCTAGGGCGGTTAACCCCATTATAGCTTTCCCTACAGAAGTTACTAGTTTTAAAAGATATAACTTTCCCGTGGTTGCTGTATTATTCTATTTACCTATCTATTTGTTTTCTTTTATGGACATGGAAATTATGTTAGGGGCGAAGCATTTCTAGCTTATAATCTAGTAAATGAATATTGATATTGTGAGCCCCCTCCTGTGAATCTATTTGCTGCGTCTATACATTATGAGAATGTTTGCCATGGTATCCATCACACCCTCTATAATAATGTATAAGACTGACCAAGCTTAGCATATTGTATTATCCCCTTTGAGTATATTCGGAAGGATGTTCCTCGCTGGGTATTTTCATAATAATGTTATTTTTGGAATATCCCTAAGGGCTTAGACGTCAGCGGCCGGGAGGTCTGAGCCTTCTCACTCTTCTATTTGAAATCATGATTGATGGACTATATAGATTAGGGACTCCATACCCAGTGCAGGAATATAATCATTTAATGCTCAGATGCTTGGCTACTTTTCAAGTTTACTGAGACGCAGCGGATATACATACATGTCCTGGATTCTCTACTTTCAGGGTGTATCATTGAGTGCAGAGCTCATAATTTGAGGCTACGACCATTGCTTTACTGTAGTGTGCAGCTCTCCTGCTAAGTATTAGATATGTTTTTTACTGCAGGCTGGACCTGCACTGTAACCTTTGGGTATAGTTTCTCCTCCCAAATATATGCCTAGTTTAGCAGCTTCCTAGACTCTAATATGTTAAGTATAACATTACCCTAGCAAGAATTAGCTAATTTCTGTGTATCCACTTGTGATATATAGCTATGTTGTTCTGTCTATTACAACTTGTCAGCCTCGAGCTGTGAAACCATAGTTTAACCGACCCCCCCCCCCCACGCAATAATATACCACCTAGTTTAGGTGAATTCAATACGCGTTTTTTCTAGTCTATACCGCACCCTAAATCCTTTTAATATATGCAGCACACTTTATTGTTAACCTTTTGTTCTCTTTTTAAGCTTAACGAGATTATTCAACATTCCATATACTTCGAATTTAAGGTTTTAAGCATCCTATCCTAAATATTACATTAAAAGGTAAAAAAGGTTCTTCATTTAGGGTCCAGGAGTGGCACTTCCACATTAATGTCTACCTACTTTGTACTATGCTTACTGCAATTGTATGGTCCATGAGTGGCCGTTCCAATCATATTGTGGGTAGACTGTTTGAGCAACATTTATTACTTGCTTTGAGAATGTAATTTGTCATTTACCCAGTTTGTTTTGAAAAGAACCTCAATAAAAAAAAACAAAAAACAAAAAAAACATTGTTTTATCTGCGCTTTATAAAGCAGACAGTAAACTAAAAGGGAGAGCAGTAAGTAACTGTGTGCACAGCCCCTGCAGACTCTCACATATTACTACTCACCGGCAGGGAGGGAGAGCAGTAAGTAACTGTGTGCACAGCCCCGGCAGACTCTCACGTATTACTACTCACCAGCAGGGAGGGAGAGCAGTAAGTAACTGTGTGCACAGCCCCGGCAGACTCTCACGTATTACTACTCACCGGCAGGGAGGGAGAGCAGTAAGTAACTGTGTGCACAGCCCCGGAAGACTCTCACGTATTACTACTCACCGGCAGGTAGGGAGAGCAGTAAGTAACTGTGTGAACAGCCCCGGCAGACTCTCAAGTATTACTACTCACCAGCAGGGAGGGAGAGCAGTAAGTAACTGTGTGCACAGCCCCGGCAGACTCTCACGTATTACTACTCACCGGCAGGGAGGGAGAGCAGTAAGTAACTGTGTGCACAGCCCCGGCAGACTCTCACGTATTAATACTCACCGACAGGGAGGGAGAGCAGTAAGTAACTGTGTGCACAGCACCGGCAGACTCTCACGTATTACTACTCACCGGCAGGGAGGGAGAGCAGTAAGTAACTGTGTGCACAGCCCCGGCAGACTCTCACGTATTACTACTCACCGGCAGGGAGGGAGAGCAGTAAGTAACTGTGTGCACAGCCCCAGCAGACTCTCACGTATTACTACTCACCGGCAGGGAGGGAGAGCAGTAAGTAACTGTGTGCACAGCCCCGGTAGACTCTCACATATTACTACTCACCGGCAGGGAGGGAGAGCAGTAAGTAACTGTGTGCACAGCCCCGGCAGACTCTCACGTATTACTACTCACCGGCAGGGAGGGAGAGCAGTAAGTAACTGTGTGCACAGCCCCTGCAGACTCTCACGTATTACTACTCACCGGCAGGGAGGGAGAGCAGTAAGTAACTGTGTAGACAGCCCCGGCAGACTCTCACGTATTACTACTCACCGGCAGGGAGGGAGAGCAGTAAGTAACTGTGTGCACAGCCCCGGCAGACTCTCACGTATTACTACTCACCGGCAGGGAGGGAGAGCAGTAAGTAACTGTGTGCACAGCCCCTGCAGACTCTCACGTATTACTACTCACCGGCAGGGAAGGAGAGCAGTAAGTAACTGTGTGCACAGCCCCGGCAGACTCTCACGTATTACTACTCACCGGCAGGGAGGGAGAGCAGTAAGTAACTGTGTAGACAGCCCCGGCAGACTCTCACGTATTACTACTCACCGGCAGGGAGGGAGAGCAGTAAGTAACTGTGTGCACAGCCCCGGCAGACTCTCACGTATTACTGCTCACCGGCAGGTAGGGAGAGCAGTAACTGTGTGCACAGCCCCGGCAGACTCTCACGTATTACTACTCACCGGCAGGGAGGGAGAGCAGTAAGTAACTGTGTAGACAGCCCCGGCAGACTCTCACGTATTACTGCTCACCGGCAGGGAGGGAGAGCAGTAAGTAACTGTGTAGACAGCCCCGGCAGACTCTCACGTATTACTGCTCACCGGCAGGGAGGGAGAGCAGTAAGTAACTGTGTGCACAGCCCCAGCAGACTCTCACGTATTACTACTCACCGGCAGGGAGGGAGAGCAGTAAGTAACTGTGTGCACAGCCCCGGCAGACTCTCACGTATTACTACTCACCGGCAGGGAGGGAGAGCAGTAAGTAACTGTGTGCACAGCCCCGGCAGACTCTCACGTATTACTACTCACCGGCAGGGAGGGAGAGCAGTAAGTAACTGTGTGCACAGCCCCGGCAGACTCTCACGTATTACTCCTCACCGGCAGGGAGGGAGAGCAGTAAGTAACTGTGTGCACAGCCCCGGCAGACTCTCACGTATTACTACTCACCGGCAGGGAGGGAGAGCAGTAAGTAACTGTGTGCACAGCCCGGCAGACTCTCACGTATTACTGCTCACCGGCAGGGAGGGAGAGCAGTAAGTAACTGTGTGCACAGCCCCGGCAGACTCTCACGTATTACTACTCACCGGCAGGGAGGGAGAGCAGTAAGTAATTGTGTGCACAGCCCCGGCAGACTCTCACGTATTACTGCTCACCGGCAGGGAGGGAGAGCAGTAAGTAACTGTGTGCACAGCCCCGGCAGACTCTCACGTATTACTACTCACCGGCAGGGAGGGAGAGCAGTAAGTAACTGTGTGCACAGCCCCGGCAGACTCTCACGTATTACTACTCACCGGCAGGGAGGGAGAGCAGTAAGTAACTGTGTGCACAGCCCCGGCAGACTCTCACGTATTACTGCTCACCGGCAGGGAGGGAGAGCAGTAAGTAACTGTGTGCACAGCCCCGGCAGACTCTCACGTATTACTACTCACCGGCAGGGAGGGAGAGCAGTAAGTAATTGTGTGCACAGCCCCGGCAGACTCTCACGTATTACTACTCACCGGCAGGGAGGGAGAGCAGTAAGTAACTATGTGCACAGCCCCGGCAGACTCTCACGTATTACTGCTCACCGGCAGGGAGGGAGAGCAGTAAGTAACTGTGTGCACAGCCCCGGCAGACTCTCACGTATTACTACTCACCGGCAGGGAGGGAGAGCAGTAAGTAACTGTGTGCACAGCCCCGGCAGACTCTCACGTATTACTACTCACCGGCAGGGAGGGAGAGCAGTAAGTAACTGTGTGCACAGCCCCGGCAGACTCTCACGTATTACTACTCACCGGCAGGGAGGGAGAGCAGTAAGTAACTGTGTGCACAGCCCCGGCAGACTCTCACGTATTACTACTCACCGGCAGGGAGGGAGAGCAGTAAGTAACTGTGTGCACAGCCCCGGCAGACTCTCACGTATTACTACTCACCGGCAGGGAGGGAGAGCAGTAAGTAACTGTGTGCACAGCCCCGGCAGACTCTCACGTATTACTACTCACCGGCAGGGAGGGAGAGCAGTAAGTAACTGTGTGCACAGCCCCGGCAGACTCTCACGTATTACTACTCACCGGCAGGGAGGGAGAGCAGTAAGTAACTGTGTAGACAGCCCCGGCAGACTCTCACGTATTAATACTCACCGGCAGGGAGGGAGAGCAGTAAGTAACTGTGTGTACAGCCCCGGCAGACTCTCACGTATTACTGCTCACCGGCAGGGAGGGAGAGCAGTAAGTAACTGTGTGCACAGCCCCAGCAGACTCTCACGTATTACTACTCACCGGCAGGGAGGGAGATCAGTAAGTAACTGTGTGCACAGCCCCGGCAGACTCTCACGTATTACTACTCACCGGCAGGGAGGGAGCAATGTATTTCAGTCTGATGACTATTCATGTCATCTGTCTCATCCTCTTCCTTCACATTTAATAGCCCAGTGCCCGGGTTTTCCTCTAGACGCCCTGTAATTACAGCAGGAAGTTACCTGATAGAGCACAGTACAGGGTGTAACATAAACTTATATAACAGCAGTCTGTACTTTATGATTTAGTTTATTACACAATTAGTGAAAACCTAATCATTTAGCTAAAAGCATCACACAAATAAATAAATCAGGGGTGCGTTTGTGTCTGGAGCACTATATGGCAGCAGTTTTACTAGAATGTTATCCATTTACAAGAGCACTAGATGGCAGCACTATTTCCTGCCATATAGTGCTCCAGTCACCTACCTAGGTATCTTTTCAACAAAGAATATCATAAGAACAAAGCAAATTTGAAAATAGAAATAAAATGGAAACTTTTTTAAAAATTTTATTCTCCGATTTAAGAAAAGAAAGTTTGGGCTTCAGCTATGGGTAAAATAAAGCAGCATCTTGGATAAGTGTAGTTATTTTGTATGTAACTCCTTGATCTCACACTCTCTGGTAAATGACCTTACATGAGAGAGTCTATAGCAGCGCACTGTGAGGTTTTACATGAGTGATATAATAAAAGCTGCACAAATAAACCTAAAGGAAGAGCTTGCTGCCTGTTTTACTTTTGTATTTGTACACACGTAACAGTTGTGGATTGTGATATACACAATACAGAGCTAAACAGGTGACCCTAATAGAGGGGTCAGCATGCACTAAACCCGTGAGGCTGGATAGCTGATAACACTGCATGAGAATTAGTCAGAATTAGTGCCATTCAAAAAGGAAGAAAGTCCGGCTCAGAACTACATAAAACTGGCAAATAGGAAGCAGCGTTTTGTGCGCAGCAGAGAGATCAGACAGACAAGCAGGATACTAGTGACAGGAAGTACCGGCTATGTAGAATAGATATAATCCAGCACCAGCTACAACCCCAGGATAGAGGGTACTCCTTTGGAGTGACTGCCACACTCACCAACAATAGTGTACAAGGAAGAAAAAGGGTAACTCCTCTTGATTAAAATCCCAATTTTATTGAACAGGATCAGACACAAAAAAAAAACACAACGTTTTGGGGTCAGTACATGACTAAGGGGTACTGACCCCGAAACGTTGTGGTGTTTTTTGTGTCTGATCCTGTTCAATAAAATTGGGATTTTAATCAAGAGGAGTTACCCTTTTTCTTCCTAGGAAGTACCGGCTAGACACCATCACAATATTAGCAGCACCTCCAGCGCCGTACATACTTCTGCCCCCAGCTATACACTGAAGAGCTGCACCATATTGTATATAATACGTTTATGTAACCAGCGGTAACAGAATATTAGCTGCCTCAGCGCCGCACATACTTCTGCCTCCAGCTCTGCACTGAAGAGCTGCACCATATTGTATATAATACGTTTATGTAACCAGCGGTAACAGAATATTAGCTGCCTCAGTGCTGCACATACTTCTGCCCCCAGCTATACACTGAAGAGCTGCACCATATTGTATATAATACGTTTATATAACCAGCGGTAACAGAATATTAGCTGCCTCAGTGCCGCACACACTTCTGCCCCCAGCTACGCACTGAAGAGCTGCACCATATTGTATATAATACGTTTATGTAACCAGCGGTAACAGAATATTAGCTGCCTCAGTGCCGCACATACTTCTGCCCCCAGCTACACACTGAAGAGCTGCACCATATTGTATATAATAAGTTTATGTAACCAGCGGTAACAGAATATTAGATGCCTCAATGCCGCACATACTTCTGCCCCCAGCTACGCACTGAAGAGCTGCACCACATTGTATATAATACTTTTATGTAACCAGCGGTAACAGAATATTAGATGCCTCAGTGCTGCACATACTTCTGCCACCAGCTACGCACTGAAGAGCTGCACCATATTGTATATAATACGTTTATGTAACCAGCGGTAACAGAATATTAGATGCCTCAGTGCTGCACATACTTCTGCCCCAGCTACACACTGAAGGCCTGCACCATATTGTATATAATACGTTTATGTAACCACCGGTAACAGAATATTAGATGCCTCAGCGCTGCACATACTTCTGCCCCCAGCTACACACTGAAGAGCTGCACCATATTGTATATAATACGTTTATGTAACCAGCGGTAACAGAATATTAGCTGCCTCAGTGCTGTACATACTTCTGCCCCCAGCTACGCACTGAAGAGCTGCACCATATTGTATATAAGTTTATGTAACCAGCAGTAACAGAATATTAGATGCCTCAGTGCCGCACATACTTCTGCCCCCAGCTACGCACTGAAGAGCTGCACCATATTGTATATAATACGTTTATGTAACCAACGGTAACAGAATATTAGCTGCCTCAGTGCTGCACATACTTCTGCTCCCAGCTACACACTGAAGAGCTGCACCATATTGTATATAATAAGTTTATGTAACCAGCGGTAACAGAATATTAGATGCCTCAGTGCTGCACATACTTCTGCCCCCAGCTACGCACTGAAGAGCTGCACCATATTGTATATAATACATTTATGTAACCAGCGGTAACAGAATATTAGATGCCTCAGTGCTGCACATACTTCTACCCCAGCTACACACTGAAGAGCTGCACCATATTGTATATAATACGTTTATGTAACCACCGGTAACAGAATATTAGATGCCTCAGTGCCGCACATACTTCTGCCCCCAGCTACACACTGAAGAGCTGCACCATATTGTATATAATACGTTTATGTAACCAGCGGTAACAGAATATTAGCTGCCTCAGTGCTGTACATACTTCTGCCCCCAGCTACGCACTGAAGAGCTGCACCATATTGTATATAAGTTTATGTAACCAGCAGTAACAGAATATTAGATGCCTCAGTGCCGCACATACTTCTGCCCCCAGCTACGCACTGAAGAGCTGCACCATATTGTATATAATACGTTTATGTAACCAGCGGTAACAGAATATTAGCTGCCTCAGTGCTGCACATACTTCTGCTCCCAGCTACACACTGAAGAGCTGCACCATATTGTATATAATAAGTTTATGTAACCAGCGGTAACAGAATATTAGATGCCTCAGTGCTGCACATACTTCTGCCCCCAGCTACGCACTGAAGAGCTGCACCATATTGTATATAATAAGTTTATGTAACCAGCGGTAACAGAATATTAGATGCCTCAGTGCTGCACATACTTCTGCCCCCAGCTACGCACTGAAGAGCTGCACCATATTGTATATAATACGTTTATGTAACCAGCGGTAACAAAATATTAGATGCCTCAGTGCTGCACATACTTCTGCCCCAGCTACACACTGAAGAGCTGCACCATATTGTATATAATACGTTTATGTAACCAGCGGTAACAGAATATTAGCTGCCTCAGTGCTGCACATACTTCTGCCCCAGCTACACACTGAAGAGCTGCACCATATTGTATATAATATGTTTATGTAACCAGCGGCAACAGAATATTAGCAGCACCTCCAGCGCCGCACATACTTCTGCCCCCAGCTACACACTGAAGAGCTGCACCATATTGTATATAATACGTTTATGTAACCAGCGGTAACAGAATATTAGCTGTCTCAGCCAGTGACGTGCATTCATTGGAGGCAGGTGAGGCAGTGCCTCCCCTGGCCAATGTGGGAATTACAGCTTTTTTTATAAAAAAAATAAATAAAAAAATCGTTTTTTTTTTCATTTTTTTTTTTTTCATCTGAAAAGGTGACACCCCCCAACCCCTCCACCAAATTCAGTATTTTATTGAAATGTATTGTTTTTTTTAAAAAAAACGTAATATTAAGTAATACATTCATATTGCACAAGAAGGTAGAGGCCAGCTATCCTTCCATTGCGCAATATGAATGTAATACTGTGCTGTGTTATGGGCCGCTTTAGAGACTGCCACCCAGTGGGGAATAAGAGATAATGCAGCAGTCTCTCTTGCAGCCCATAACTGCTCCCACCGGAGGCTTGCCTCCAGAGCCCTCAGCCCTGCCTGCCCGCCCCTCAGCCAATCAGACATCAGTATGTCTGAGTCTCTGGGCTGAGTTCCGGGCGGGAAATTGTTGCGTCTGTTGGTGGTCAGGTGTTTTCACAGTGCAGCCGTGTCCGTTGTCATCATCAGAGAGAGCAGAGTCAGCAGAGAGAAGAAAGTGCTGCAGTGAGTGCTCAGTGCACTGTCTAGTCAACAGCAGCGGCGTGACCCGTGTGTGAGTGAGACAGCCTCAGTCAGGACAGGATTCAGCATACTACTAGCCAGAGGCAGAGGTAGGTGATGGTACAGAGTCAGTGCTACTGCTTTAATATTATTAGACAATAGACATCACACTGACTATCACTACTGACTCTATGATTGTTACTGGTGCCGGTGTAATTTTTTTAAATTTTTTTCAACTACTTTTTTATTTTTTTCAACTATTTTTTTTTAATTTTTTTCAACTTTTTTTTTTCCCCTTCAGAATTTCTTGGCCCCCCTCGCGCCCCCCCCCCGCGCCCCCCCCCCCACTCGTACACCCCTCCTTCATCTGCCTGTGATGCTGTCTCCTTGTCATGACAGTTTTAAATCAGAGCATTGCCATGGTAACCTGGGGCAACGCTCTGATTTCAAACTGTCATTTCCTGCTGAGCCTGAGAGGGAAAGCAGCTGCCTGTGTGTGATGCAGTTGCCGTAGTGTGAAGTGCTCAGTTAGACAGTGTCCCCATGGCTAGCAAAGCTAATGCCCCCCTGCAGAGCTGCAGATTAAAGGTATGCGATGTGATGTCTCCCTCCCACCCTTCCTCCACTGTGTCTCCCTCCCACCCTTCCTCCCCTGTGTCTCTCTCCCACCCTTCCTCCCCTGTATCTCTCTCCCACCCTTCCTCCCCTGTGTCTCTCCCCCTCCCATGTGTCTCTTCCCCCCTCCCATGTGTCTCTTCCCCCCCCTCCCCTGTGTCTCCCCCCCCTCCCCTGTGTCTCCCCCCCTCCCCTGTGTCTCCCCCCCCTCCCCTGTGTCTCTTCCCCCCTCCCATGTGTCTCTTCCCCCCCCTCCCCTGTGTCTCCCCCCCCCTCCCCTGTGTCTCCCCCCCCCTCCCCTGTGTCTCCCCCCCTCCCCTGTCTCTCCCCCCCCCTCCCCTGTCTCTCTCTCCCCTCCCCTGTCTCTCTCTCCCCCTCCCCTGTCTCTCTCTCCCCCCTCCCCTGTCTCTCTCACCCCCCTCCCCTGTCTCTCTCACCCCCCTCCCCTGTCTCTCTCACCCCCCTCCCCTGTCTCTCTCACCCCCCTCCCCTGTCTCTCTCACCCCCCTCCCCTGTCTCTCTCCCCCCCTCCCCTGTCTCTCTCCCCCCCTCCCCTGTCTCTCTACCCCCCCCTCCCCTGTCTCTCTCCCCCCTCCCCTGTCTCTCTCCCCCCCCCTCCCCTGTCTCTCTCCCCCCCCTCCCCCGTCTCTCCCCCCCCCCTCCCCTGTCTCTCTCCCCCCCCTCCCCTGTCTCTCTCCCCCCCCTCCCCTGTCTCCCCCCTCCCTCCCCTGTCTCTCTCCCCCCCTCCCCTGTCTCTCTCCCCCCCTCCCCTGTCTCTCTCCCCCCCCTCCCCTGTCTCTCTCCCCCCCCTCCCCTGTCTCTCTCTCCCCCCCCCTCCCCTGTCTCTCTCTCCCCCCCTGTCTCCATCTCTCCCCCCCCTCCCCTGTCTCTCTCTCTCAACCCTCTGTCTCTCTCTCTTCCCTCTGCATCTCTCTCTCTCTCTCCCTTCTGTCTCTCTCTCCCATCTGTCTCTTTCTCTCTCTCTCTCTCCCATCTGTCTCTCTCTCTCCCATCTGTCTCTCTCTCCCATCTGTCTCTCTCTCTCCCCTCTGTCTATCTCCCTCTCTCTCTCCCCTCTGTCTCTCGCTCTCCCCTCTGTCTGTCTCTCTTGCTCTCCTCTCTCTCTCTCTCTCTCTCCCCTGTCTCTCTCTCTCTCCCCCTCTGTCTCTCCCTCCCTCCCCCTCTCCCTCCCTCCCCCTCTCCCTCCCTCCCCCTCTGTCTCTCTCTCCCTCCCTCTCTGTCTCTCTCCCTCCCCTCTCTCTCCCTCCCTCCCCCTCTCTCTCTCCCTCCCTCCCCCTCTCCCTCCCCCTCTGTCTCTCCCTCCCTCCCCCTCTGTCTCCCTCCCTCCCCTCTCTCCCTCCCTCCCCTCTCTCCCCTCCCCTCTCTCCCTCCCTCCTCCTCTGTCTCTCCCTCCCCCTCTGTCTCTCTCTCTCCCTCCCTCCCCCTCTGTCTCTCTCTCCCTCCCTCCCCCTCTCCCTTTCTCTCTCTCCCTTTCTCCCTCCCCCTCTCTCTCTCCCTCCCCCTCTCTCTCTCCCTCCCCCTCTCTCTCCGCTCTGTCTCTCTCCCTCCCCCTCTGTCTCTCTCTCTCTCCCTCCCCCTCTGTCTCTCTCTCTCTCCCTCCCCCTCTGTCTCTCTCTCTCTCCCTCCCCCTCTGTCTCTCTCTCTCCCTCCCCCTCTGTCTCTACCCCCTGTCTCTCTCTCTCTCTCTCTCCCCTCTGTCTCTCTCTCTCCCCTCTCTCTCTCTCTCTCTCCCCCTCTGTCTCCCTGTCTCTCTCTCCACTCTGTCTCTCTCTCCACTCTGTCTCTCTCTCCCCTCTGTCTCTCTCCCCCTCCCCCTCTGTCTCTCTCTCCCCTCTCTCCCCTCTGTCTCTCTCTCTCTCTCTCTCCCCTCTGTCTCTCTCTCCCCTCTGTCTCTCTCTCTCTCTCTCTCTCCCCCCTCTGTCTCTCTCTCCCCTCTGTCTCTCTCTCTCCACTCTGTCTCTCTCTCTCCCCTCTGTCTCTCTCTCTCTCCACTCTGTCTCTCTCTCTCCCCTCTGTCTCTCTCTCTCTCCCCTCTGTCTCTCTCTCTCTCTCCCCCCTCTGTGTGTCTCTCTCTCTCCACTCTGTCTCTCTCTCCACTCTCTTCTCTCTCTCTCTCTCCCCCTCTGTCTCTCTATCCATTTCTCTCTCCCTGTCTCTCCCACCCCCTCTGTCTCTCTCCTTATGTGTTTCATTCTCCCCCATGGTCTTTCTCTGTCTCTCTCCCCTCTGTCTCTCTTTGTCTCTCTCTCTCCCCTTCTGTCTCTCTATCTATCTCTCTCTCTCTACCTGTCTCTCCAACCCCCTTTGTCCAATTTACATCAAATATCTAATTTCCTTCATTCTCTTGATATCCTTTGTTGTCTCTCTCTCTCCCCTCTGTCTCTCTCCCGCCTGTCTCTCTCTCTCCCGCCTGTCTCTCTCTCCCCTCTGTGTGTCTCTCTCTCTCTCTCCCCTCTCTCTCTCTCTCTCTCTCCCCCCTCTGTCTCTCTCTCCCCTGTCTCTCTTTCTCTCTCTCTCTCTCCACTCTGTCTCTCTCTCCAATCTGTCTCTCTCTCTCCCCTCTGTCTCTCATTCTCTCCCCCTCCCCCTCTGTCTCTCTCACCCCCCTCTCTCTCCCCTCTGTCTCTCTCTTTCCCCCCTCTGTCTCTCTCTCTCCCCCCTCTGTCTCGCTCTCTCCCCTCTGTGTCTCTCTCTCTCTCCACTCTGTCTCTCTCTCTCCCCTCTGTCTCTCTCTCTCCCCTCTGTCTCTCTCTCTCTCCCCTCTGTGTCTCTCTCTCTCCCCTCTGTGTCTCTCTCTCTCCCCTCTGTGTCTCTCTCTCTCCCCTCTGTCTCTCGCTCTCTCTCCCCTCTTTGTGTCTCTCTCCCCTCTGTCTCTCTCTCTCCCCTCTGTGTGTCTCTCCCTTCTGGGTGTCTCTCTCTCTCCCCTCTGTGTCTCTCTCTCTCCACTCTGTCTCTCTCTCTCTCTCTCTCTCCCCCCTCTGTCTCTCTATCCATCTCTCTCTCCCTGTCTCTCCCACCCCCTCTGTCTCTCTCCTTATGTGTCTCATTCTCCCCCATGGTCTTTCTCTGTCTCTCTCCCCTCTGTCTCTCTTTGTCTCTCTCCCCCCCTCTGTCTCTCTATCTATCTCTCTCTACCTGTCTTTCCCACCCCCTTTGTCCAATTTACATCTAATATCTAATTTCCTTCATTCTCTTGATATCCTTTGTTGTCTCTCTCTCTCCCCTCTGTCTCTCTCCCGCCTGTCTCTCTCTCTCCCCTCTCTCTCTCCCCTCTCTCTCTCTCTCTCTCTCTCCTCTCTCTCTCCCCCCCTCTGTCTCTCTCTCTCTCTCTCTCTCCCCTCTGTCTCTCTCTCTCTCTCCACTCTGTCTCTCTCTCCCCTCTGTCTCTCATTCTCTCCCCCTCCCCCTCTGTCTCTCTCTCTCTCACCCCTCTCTCTCCCCTCTGTCTCTCTCTCTCTCTCTCTCCCCCCTCTGTCTCTCGCTCTCTCCCCTCTGTCTCTCTCTCCCCCCTCTGTCTCTCGCTCTCTCCGCTCTGTCTCTCTCTCTCCCCTCTGTCTCTCTCTCTCTCCACTCTGTCTCTCTCTCTCTCCACTCTGTCTCTCTCTCTCTCCACTCTGTCTCTCTCTCTCTCCACTCTGTCTCTCTCTCTCTCCACTCTGTCTCTCTCTCTCTCCACTCTGTCTCTCTCTCTCTCCACTCTGTCTCTCTCTCTCTCCACTCTGTCTCTCTCTCTCTCCCCTCTGTCTCTCTCTCTCTCCCCTCTGTCTCTCTCTCTCTCCCCTCTGTCTCTCTCTCTCCCCTCTGTGTGTCTCTCTCCCCTCTGGATGTCTCTCTCTCTCCCCTCTGTGTCTCTCTCTCTGCACTCTGTCTCTCGCTCCACTCTGTCTCTCTCTTCTCTCTCTCTCTCTCCCCCTCTGTCTCTCTATCCATCTCTCCCTGTCTCTCCCACCCCTCTGTCTCTCTCCTTATGTGTCTCATTCTCCCCCATGGTCTTTCTCTGTCTCTCTCCCCTCTGTCTCTCTTTGTCTCTCTCTCCCCCTCTGTCTCTCTATCTATCTATCTCTCTCTCTACCTGTCTCTCCCACCCCCTTTGTCCAATTTACATCTAATATCTAATTTCCTTCATTCTCTTGATATCCTTTGTTGAAAATCATATCTAAATATGCTCAGTAGCTGCTGATTGGTGGCTGCACAATAGATACCTCATGTGATTGGCTCACCCATGTACATTGCTATTTCTTCAACAAAGGATATTGAAAGAATGAAGGCATATCCTAGCCAGTGCCTCACCTGCCTCTGACCTCACTGCACGTCACTGGTCTCAGCGCCGCACATACTTCTGCCCCAGCTACACACTGAAGAGCTGCACCATATTGTATATAATACGTTTATGTAACCAGCGGTAACAGAATATTAGCTGCCTCAGTGCCGCACATACTTCTGCCCCCAGCTACACACTGGAGAGCTGCACCATATTGTATATAATAAGTTTACGTAACCAACGGTAACAGAATATTAGATGCCTCAGTGCCGCACATACTTCTGCCCCAGCTACGCTCTGAAGAGCTGCACCATATGGTATATAATACGTTTATGTAACCAGCGGTAACAGAATATTAGCTGCCTCAGTGCCGCACATACTTCTGCCCCCAGCTACACACTAAAGAGCTGCACCATATTGTATATAATAAGTTTACGTAACCAACGGTAACAGAATATTAGATGCCTCAGTGCCGCACATACTTCTGCCCCAGCTACACACTGAAGAGCTGCAACATATTGTATATAATACGTTTATTTAACCAGCGGTAACAGAATATTAGCTGCCTCAGCGCCACACATACTTCTGCCCCCAGCTACACACTAAAGAGCTGCACCATATTGTATATAATACGTTTATGTAACCAGCGGTAACAGAATATTAGATGCCTCAGTGCCGCACATACTTCTGCCCCAGCTACACACTGAAGAGCTGCAACATATTGTATATAATACGTTTATTTAACTAGCGGTAACAGAATATTAGCTGCCTCAGCGCCGCACATACTTCTGCCCCCAGCTACATACTGAAGAGCTGCACCATATTGTATATAATACGTTTATGTAACCAGCGGTAACAGAATATTAGCTGCCTCAGCTCCGCACATACTTCTGCCCCCAGCTACACACTGAAGAGCTGCACCATATTGTATATAATACGTTTATGTAACCAGCGGTAACAGAATATTAGCTGCCTCAGTGCCGCACATACTTCTGCCCCCAGCTACACACTGAAGAGCTGCACCATATTGTATATAATACGTTTATGTAACCAGCGGTAACAGAATATTAGCTGCCTCAGCGCCGCACATACTTCTGCCCCCAGCTACACACTGAAGAGCTGCACCATATTGTATATAATACGTTTATGTAAGCAGCGGTTACAGAATATTAGATGCCTCAGTGCCGCACATACTTCTGCCCCCCAGCTACGCACTGAAGAGCTGCACCATATTGTATATAATAAGTTTATGTAACCAGCGGTAACAGAATATAAGCTGCCTCAGTGCCGCACACACTTCTTCCCCCAGCTACACACTGAAGAGCTGCACCTTATTGTATATAATACGTTTATGTAACCAACGGTAACAGAATATTAGATGCCTCAGCGCCGCACATAATTTTGCCCCAGCTACACACTGAAGAGCTGCACCATATTGTATATATAATACGTTTATGTAACCAGCGGTAACAGAATATTAGATGCCTCAGCACCGCACATACTTCTGCCCCCAGCTACACACTGAAGAGCTGCACCATATTGTATATAATACGTTTATGTAACCAGTGGTAACAGAATATTAGATGCCTCAGCGCCGCACATACTTCTGCCCCCAGCACTGAAGAGCTGCACCATATTGTATATAATACATTTATGTAACCAGCGGTAACAGAATATTAGATGCCTCAGTGCCGCACATACTTCTGCCCCCCAGCTACGCACTGAAGAGCTGCACCATATTGTATATAATAAGTTTATGTAACCAGCGGTAACAGAATATTAGCTGCCTCAGTGCCGCATACACTTCTGCCGCCAGCTACACACTGAAGAGTTGCACCATATTGTATATAATACGTTTATGTAACCAGCGGTAACAGAATATTAGCTGCCTCAGTGCCGCACATACTTCTGCCCCCAGCTACACACTGAAGAGCTGCACCATATTGTATATAATACGTTTATGTAACCAGCGGTAACAGAATATTAGCTGCCTCAGTGCCGCACATACTTCTGCCCCCCAGCTACACACTGAAGAGCTGCACCATATTGTATATAATACATTTATGTAACCAGCGGTAACAGAATATTAAGAATATTAGATGCCTCAGCGCCGCACATACTTCTGCCCCCAGCTACACACTGAAGAGCTGCACCTTATTGTATATAATACGTTTATGTAACCAGCGGTAACAGAATATTAGCTGCCTCAGTGCCGCACATACTTTTGCCCCAGCTAACACTGAAGAGCTGCACCATATTGTATATAATACGTTTATGTAACCAGCGGTAACAGAATATTAGCTGCCTCAGTGCTGCACATACTTCTGCCCCCAGCTATGCACTGAAGAGCTGCACCATATTGTATATAATACGTTTATGTAACCAGCGGTAACAGAATATTAGATGCCTCAGTGCTGCACATACTTCTGCCCCCAGCTACACACTGAAGAGCTGCACCTTATTGTATATAATACGTTTATGTAACCAGCGGTAACAGAATATTAGCTGCCTCAGCGCCGCACATACTTCTGCCCCCAGCTACGCACTGAAGAGCTGCACCATATTATATATAATACGTTTATGTAACCAGCGGTAACTGAATATTAGCTGCCTCAGTGCTGCACATACTTCTGCCCCCAGCTACACACTGAAGAGCTGCACCATATTGTATATAATACGTTTATGTAACCAGCGGTAACAGAATATTAGCTGCCTCAGTGCTGCACATACTTCTGCCCCCAGCTACACACTGAAGAGCTGCACCATATGGTATATAATACGTTTATGTAACCAGCGGTAACAGAATATTAGCTGCCTCAGTGCTGCACATACTTCTGCTCCCAGCTACGCACTGAAGAGCTGCACCATATTGTATATAATACGTTTATGTAACCAGTGGTAACAGAATATTAGCTGCCTCAGTGCCGCACACAGTGACGTCTGTAGATGCACACAGCTGGGTAGAAACAAGCAATGCTTCTTATGTTATTACACTTACCTTTTTCTCTTGGTATCCTTTGTTCAAATTTAGCTCCTTCCCATGACAAAATACCTAAGTATGCTCAGAAGCGTGCACGTGTCTGGAGAACTGTATTTACTGCACACTGCTCAGCCTCATTCAGTAAACTCTCATGATAAACATTGTTGCCAAATATAAAGTGTGTTCCTATGCTTATCTCATGACAAGCACTGCTGCCATATATACAGCACACTCCTGTGCCTACCTCAGTATGCTCTTGTGACAGGCACTGCTGCCATACATACAGCACACTTCTGTGCCTACCTCAGTATGCTCTCATAACAAGCACTGCTGCCATATATACAGCACGCTCCTGTGCCTACCTCAGTATGCTCTCATGACAAATACTGCTGCTATATATACAGCACGCTCCTGTGCCTACCTCAGTATGCTATACTGCTACCATATATACAGCACGCTCCTGTGCCTACCTCAGTATGCTCTCATGACAAATACTGCTACCATATATACAGCACGCTCCTGTGCCTACCTCAGTATGCTCTCATTACAAGCACTGCTGCTATATAATCAGCACGCTCCTGTGCCTACCTCAGTATGCTCTCATTACAAGCACTGCTGCTATATAATCAGCACGCTCCTGTGCCTACCTCAGTATGCTCTTGTGACAAGCACTGCTGTCATATATAAAGCACACTCCTGTGCCTACCTCAGTATGCTCTTATGACAAGCACTGCTGCCATATATACAGCACACTCCTGTGCCTACCTCAGTATGCTCTTGTGACAAACACTGCTGCCTCATATATACATCACACTCCTGTGCCTACCTCAGTATGCTCTTGTGATAAACACTGCTTCCATATATACAGCACACTCCTGTGCCTACCTCAGTATGCTCTCATGACAAGCACTGCTACCATATATACAGCACACTCCTGTGCCTACCTCAGTATGCTCTCATGACAAGCACTACTGCCATATATACAGCACACTCCTGTGCCTACCTCAGTATGCTCTCATGACAATCACTGCTGCCATATATACAGCACACTCCTGTGCCTACCTCAGTATGTTCTTGTGACAAACACTGCTGCTTTATATACAGCACACTCCTGTGCCTACCTCAATATGCTCTCATGACAAGCACTGCTGCCATATATACAGCAAAACCAGGTGACATGCATGTGACGTCCTGCTTACCCCCATGTGCATCAGGAAGGTCTGAGGTTTGGGTCTCGGTCTTGTCAGACATTGTCTTGATCAGCAGAACTGAATTTGTCAGATATTCTTATAATGTTTCTTCTTTACTGGCAAACACAGTGATGTGTATTGTGCGTGATTTTCACAGTAACAGCAGCCTAAACACACACAGAGAGAGAGGGTCTCATGTACATATCATTATCATAGGGGAGAATTTGTGAATTATGGCGTCATACACAAACCAAGATACAACAATCACTCAACTTAGTCATAAAGAGATTACATTAAATACAACTGATTAATACAACAGGGGACAGTGATTGTCCAAAGAAAAAAAAAAGGAAAAAGTGTAAATAATTATATATATATATATATATATATATATATATATATATATATATATATATATATATATATATATTTCTTTCATGTAATTAGCAAGAGTCCATGAGCTAGTGACGTATGGGATATACATTCCTACCAGGAGGGGCAAAGTTTCCCAAACCTCAAAATGCCTATAAATACACCCCTCACCACACCCACAAATCAGTTTTTACAAACTTTGCCTCCTATGGAGGTGGTGAAGTAAGTTTGTGCTAGATTCTACGTTGATATGCGCTCCGCAGCAGGTTGGAGCCCGGTTTTCCTGTCAGCGTGCAGTGAATGTCAGAGGGATGTGAGGAGAGTATTGCCTATTTGAATTCAATGATCTCCTTCTACGGGGTCTATTTCATAGATTCTCTGTTATCGGTCGTAGAGATTCATCTCTTACCTCCCTTTTCAGATCGACGATATACTCATATATATACCATTACCTCTACTGATTCTCGTTTCAGTACTGGTTTGGCTTTCTACCACATGTAGATGAGTGTCCTGGGGTAAGTAAGTCTTATTTTCTGTGACACTCTAAGCTATGGTTGGGCACTTTTATATAAAGTTCTAAATATATGTATTCAAACATTTATTTGCCTTGACTCAGGATGTTCAACGTTCCTTATTTCAGACAGTCAGTTTCATATTTGGGATAATGCATATGAATAAATCAATTTTTTTCTTACCTTAAATTTGACTTTTTTTCCTGTGGGCTGTTAGGCTCACGGGGGCTGAAAATGCTTCATTTTATTGCGTCATTCTTGGCGCAGACTTTTTTGGCGCAAATTTTTTTTTCTGTTTCTGGCGTCATACGTGTCGCCGGAAGTTGCGTCATTTTTGACGTTTTTTTGCGCCAAAAGTGTCGGCGTTCCGGATGTGGCGTCATTTTTGGCGCCAAAACCATTTAGGCGCCAAATAATGTGGGCGTCTTTTTTTGGCGCTAAAAAATATGGGCGTCACTTTTGTCTCCACATTATTTAAGTCTCATTATTTATTGCTTCTGGTTGCTAGAAGCTTGTTCACTGGCATTTTTTCCCATTCCTGAAACTGTCATTTAAGGAATTTGATCAATTTTGCTTTATATGTTGTTTTTTCTATTACATATTGCAAGATGTCCCAGATTGACACTGAGTCAGAAGATACTTCTGGAAAAACGCTGCCTGGTGCTGGATCTACCAAAGTTAAGTGTATCTGTTGAAAACTTGTGGTATCTGTTCCTCCAGCTGTTGTTTGTAATGAATGTCATGACAAACTTGTTAATGCAGATAATATTTCCTTTAATAATGTTACATTACCTGTTGCGGTTCCGTCAACATCTAATACTCAGAGTGTTCCTGTTAACATAAGAGATTTTGTTTCTAAATCCATTAAGAAGGCTATGTCTGTTATTCCCCCTTCTAGTAAACGTAAAAGGTCTTTTAAAACTTCTCATTTTTCAGATGAATTTTTAAATGAACATCATCATTCTGATTCTGATAGTGGTTCCTCTGGTTCAGAGGATTCTGTTTCAGAGGTTGATGCTGTTAAATCTTCATATTTATTCAAAATGGAATTTATTCGTTCTTTACTTAAAGAGGTCTTAATTGCATTAGAAATAGAGGATTCTGGTCCTCTTGATACTAAATCTAAACGTTTAAATAAGGTTTTTTAAAACTCCTCTAGTTATTCCAGAAGTTTTTCCTGTCCCTGATGCTATTTCTGAAGTAATCTCCAGGGAATGGAATAATTTGGGTAATTCATTTACTCCTTCTAAACGTTTTAAGCAATTATATCCTGTACCATCTGACAGATTAGAATTTTGGGACAAAATCCCTAAGGTTGATGGGGCTGTCTCTACTCTTGCTAAACGTACTACTATTCCTACGGCAGATAGTACTTCCTTTAAGGATCCTTTAGATAGGAAGATTGAATCCTTTCTAAGAAAAGCTTATTTATGTTTGGGTAATCTTCTTAGACCTGCTATATCTTTAGCGGATGTTGCTGCAGCTTCAACTTTTTAGTTAGAATCTTTAGCGCAACAAGTAACAGATCATAATTCTCATAGCATTGTTAATCTTCTTCAACATGCTAATAACTTTATTTGTGATGCCATCTTTGATATCATTAGAGTTGATGTCAGGTATATGTCTCTAGCTATTTTAGCTAGAAGAGCTTTATGGCTTAAAACTTGGAATGCTGATATGTCTTCTAAGTCAACTTTGCTTTCCCTTTCTTTCCAGGGTAATAAATTATTTGGTTCTCAGTTGGATTCTATTATCTCAACTGTTACTGGAGGGAAAGGAACTTTTTTACCACAGGATAAAAAATCTAAAGGTAAATTTAGGTCTAATAATCGTTTTCGTTCCTTTCGTCACAATAAGGAACAAAAGCCTGATCCTTCACCCACAGGAGCGGTGTCAGTTTGGAAACCATCTCCAGTCTGGAATAAATCCAAGCCTTTTAGAAAACCAAAGCCAGCTCCCAAGTCCACATGAAGGTGCGGCCCTCATTCCAGCCCAGCTGGTAGGGGGCAGATTACGATTTTTCAAAGAAATTTGGATCAATTCAATTCACAATCTTTGGATTCAAAACATTGTTTCAGAAGGGTACAGAATTGGCTTCAAAATAAGGCCTCCTGCAAAGAGATTTTTTCTTTCCCGTGTCCCAGTAAATCCAGCGAAGGCTCAAGCATTTCTGAAATGTGTTTCAGATCTAGAGTTGGCTGGAGTAATTATGCCAGTTCCAGTTCTGGAACAGGGGCTGGGGTTTTATTCAAATCTCTTCATTGTACCAAAGAAGGAGAATTCCTTCAGACCAGTTCTGGATCTAAAAATATTGAATCTTTATGTAAGGATACCAACATTCAAAATGGTAACTATAAGGACTATCCTGCCTTTTGTTCAGCAAGGGCATTATATGTCCACAATAGATTTACAGGATGCATATCTGCATATTCCGATTCATCCAGATCACTATCAGTTTCTGAGATTCTCTTTCCTAGACAAGCATTACCAGTTTGTGGCTCTGCCGTTTGGCCTAGCAACAGCTCCAAGAATTTTTACAAAGGTTCTCGGTGCCCTTCTGTCTGTAATCAGAGAACAGGGTATTGTGGTATTTCCTTATTTGGACGATATCTTGGTACTTGCTCAGTCTTCACATTTAGCAGAATCTCATACGAATCAACTTGTGTTGTTTCTTCAAGATCATGGTTGGAGGATCAATTTACCGAAAAGTTCATTGATTCCTCAGACAAGGGTAACCTTTTTAGGTTTCCAGATAGATTCAGCGTCCATGACTATGTCTCTGACAGACAAGAGACGTCTAAAATTGATCTCAGCTTGTCGAAACCTTCAATCACAATCATTCCCTTCAGTAGCCTTATGCATGGAAATTCTAGGTCTTATGACTGCTGCATCGGACGCGATCCCCTTTGCTCGTTTTCACATGCGACCTCTTCAGCTCAGTATGCTGAACCAGTGGTGCAGGGATTACACAAAGATATCTCAATTAATATCTTTAAAACCGATTGTACGACACTCTCTGACGTGGTGGACAGATAACCATCGTTTAGTTCAGGGGGCTTCTTTTGTTCTTCTGACCTGGACTGTAATTTCAACAGATGCAAGTCTGACAGGTTGGGGAGCTGTTTGGGGGTCTCTGACAGCACAAGGGGTTTGGGAATCTCAGGAGGTGAGATTACCAATCAATATTTTGGAACTCCGTGCAATTTTCAGAGCTCTTCAGTCATGGCCTCTTCTAAAGAGAGAATCGTTCATTTGTTTTCAGACAGACAATGTCACAACTGTGGCATACATTAATCATCAAGGAGGGACTCACAGTCCTCTGGCTATGAAAGAAGTATCTCGAATACTGGTATGGGCGGAATCCAGCTCCTGTCTAGTTTCTGCGGTTCATATCCCAGGTATAGACAATTGGGAAGCGGATTATCTCAGTCGCCAAACGTTACATCCGGGCGAATGGTCTCTTCACCCAGAGGTATTTCTTCAGATTGTTCAAATGTGGGGACTTCCAGAAATAGATCTGATGGCCTCTCATCTAAACAAGAAACTTCCCAGGTATCTGTCCAGATCCAGGGATCCTCAAGCGGAAGCAGTGGATGCATTGTCACTTCCTTGGAAGTATCATCCTGCCTATATCTTTCCGCCTCTAGTTCTTCTTCCAAGAGTAATCTCCAAGATTCTGAAGGAATGCTCGTTTGTTCTGCTGGTGGCTCCAGCATGGCCTCACAGGTTTTGGTATGCGGATCTTGTCCGGATGGCCTCTTGCCAACCGTGGACTCTTCCGTTAAGACCAGACCTTCTGTCGCAAGGTCTTTTTTTCCATCAGGATCTCAAATCCTTAAATTTAAAGGTATGGAGATTGAACGCTTGATTCTTAGTCAAAGAGGTTTCTCTGACTCTGTGATTAATACTATGTTACAGGCTCGTAAATCCGTATCTAGGAAGATATATTATAGAGTCTGGAAGACTTACATTTCTTGGTGTCTTTCTCATCATTTTTCCTGGCATTCTTTTAGAATTCCGAGAATTTTACAGTTTCTTCAGGATGGTTTGGATAAAGGTTTGTCTGCAAGTTCCTTGAAAGGACAAATCTCTGCTCTTTCTGTTCTTTTTCACAGAAAGATTGCTAATCTTCCTGATATTCATTGTTTTGTACAAGCTTTGGTTCGTATAAAACCTGTCATTAAGTCAATTTCTCCTCCTTGGAGTTTGAATTTGGTTCTGGGGGCTCTTCAAGCTCCTCCGTTTGAACCTATGCATTCATTGGACATTAAATTACTTTCTTGGAAAGTTTTGTTTCTTTTGGCCATCTCTTCTGCTAGAAGAGTTTCTGAATTATCTGCTCTTTCTTGTGAGTCTCCTTTTCTGATTTTTCATCAGGATAAGGCGGTGTTGCAAACTTCTTTTAAATTTTTACCTAAGGTTAAGTAAATTCTAACAACATTAGTAGAGAAATTGTGGTTCCTTCATTATGTCCTAATCCTAAGAATTCTAAGGAGAGATCATTGCATTCTTTGGATGTAGTTAGAGCTTTGAAATATTATGTTGAAGCTACTAAGACTTTCCGAAAGACTTCTAGTCTATTTGTTATCTTTTCCGGTTCTAGGAAAGGTCAGAAGGCCTCTGCCATTTCTTTGGCATCTTGGTTGAAATCTTTAATTCATCATGCTTATGTCGAGTCGGGTAAAACTCCGCCTCAAAGGATTACAGCTCATTCTACTAGGTCAGTTTCTACTTCCTGGGCGTTTAGGAATGAAGCTTCGGTTGATCAGATTTGCAAAGCAGCAACTTGGTCTTCTTTGCATACTTTTACTAAATTCTACCATTTTGATGTGTTTTCTTTTTCTGAAGCAGTTTTTGGTAGAAAAGTACTTCAGGCAGCTGTTTCAGTTTGATTCTTCTGCTTATAATTTCAGTTTTTTTCATTATAAGATTTAATCTTTATTTTGGGTGTGGATTATTTTCAGCGGAATTGGCTGTCTTTATTTTATCCCTCCCTCTCTAGTGACTCTTGCGTGGAAGATCCACATCTTGGGTAGTCATTATCCCATACGTCACTAGCTCATGGACTCTTGCTAATTACATGAAAGAAAACATAATTTATGTAAGAACTTACCTGATAAATTCATTTCTTTCATATTAGCAAGAGTCCATGAGGCCCACCCTTTTTTGTGGTGGTTATGATTTTTTTGTATAAAGCACAATTATTCCAATTCCTTATTTTTTATGCTTTCGCACTTTTTTTCTTATCACCCCACTTCTTGGCTATGCGTTAAACTGATTTGTGGGTGTGGTGAGGGGTGTATTTATAGGCATTTTGAGGTTTGGGAAACTTTGCCCCTCCTGGTAGGAATGTATATCCCATACGTCACTAGCTCATGGACTCTTGCTAATATGAAAGAAATGAATTTATCAGGTAAGTTCTTACATAAATTATGTTATATATATATATATATACATATATATATATATATATATAAAGTTCAAAGTAGACAAGCACTCCAGAAATCTTGAGTCACATGCCCGGGGTGCAACAGATAGGCAAATAGAATATAAGGAAGAGTGCACTCACCAGGACTTTTCAAAGTTTTTATTCCAAATATGTGAACGTTTTCGAGGGATTAGCCCCTTCCTCAGACATACAAAATTACTTATAGTAATTTTGTATGTCTGAGGAAGGGGCTAATCCCCCGAAAACGTTCACATATTTGGAATAAAAACTTTGAAAAGTCCTGGTGAGTGCACTCTTCCTTATATTCTATATATATATATATATATATACACACACATACACAAAGTGTTCTAACAATTAAATAGTTTTTATTTATGTCACTAATTGCAGATCTTTATTCTTTTCAGAGCCACGACACCCTTGAGTTGAAGCTTTTTCTAACCATTTGCACATTTTTATGTTTAATTATCAATTTCAGTGCTTTTTTTTCTGTGAATTACACACAAATTCTAAGCAGTCTTTTTGAGACCGAGCATTTATAGAAAAAAGTTTGCATTAATAACCAAATATAGTAAAATAAAACAACATATAAAATGCAAAAAAGTTAGATTTTTTAGTCATTTTTCTATAACGTACATAATATGCAATAGAACAGGAGTTGTTTCCTCAAGGGCAGTGAATCTTTTTGAAAGCACGTGTCTAAATTGGTGATAATCCTCTTTAAAAAAAACCCTATATTTTGTGCTCATAGAGCTGTACACTACACTGCAGTGGGTGACACTGTGTGAAAGAAATAACTAAATCTGTATTATTTCCCATCATCCTCTGCAGCACATCAGGCTTTATGGTTAGTATTGCAGCACATTGTCTAATTATTAATTCCTACACTGTAGAACTAAACTAAAGGCTGATGAACTGCAGGGGGTGTAGGAGACATTGGTGTTGTATGTATAAAACATTTTAATTAAGCTTTATATAACTAATAATGTATTTATCCACAACTTCTATCACTAATGTCCTTTACATCCCCTTTATTTGCCTCTCCCACACGCCTCCTCCCCAGCACCTTATATGCAGACACTTAACATTAAAGAGATTCTCTTCTCTCTGCCTCACATACACCACCTTTCCTATCTCACCTTATGTAGAGATATACAGTACTATGGAGAGGAGTCATATGTCTCCAGCACTTTATATGTACACATTTAAAGCTATACAGCGGTTTCCTCTGGCTCACACACACAGCACCCTACCCAGCACCTTATATACAGGAATATAATATTATAAAGTAGTTCCCTCTGGCTCACACATAAAGCGCCCTCCCCAGTACCTTATATAAAGATATATAATATTAAAGAGATGTTTCTCCTGCTTCATACATGTACCCCCTCCCCAGTACCTTCTACATAAGCATATTAAAGAGGTTCCCTCTGACTCACATACACACAGCTATCTCCCAGTACCTTACAGATTTATAATATTATAAAGAGGTTCCCTCTGACTCACATATAGCTCCCTCCCCAGTACCTTTTATACATAGATATAATATTATTGAGTGGTTCCCTCAGACTTACACACACCCCTCCCCAGTACCGTATACAGTACCGTATACACAAATGTATTATATTATATGGTTCTCTCTGACTCACAAACACAACCCCTCCCCAGTACTGTATATAAATATATATAATATTAGAGAGGTTCCCTCTACCTCACACACACAGCCCCATCCTGAATACCTTATATATAGATATTTAATATAAAGAGGGTCCCTCAGACTCACACACACAGCTACCTCCCCAGTGCCTTATATACACACATATGTAATATATCATAATATAGAGGTTCCCTTTAATTACTCAGTAACACAACCCCCTGCTCAGGGTTGCCACCCGTCCCTTAAAATACAGAACACTTATAAGTTACACATGCTGCAGGGTGTGCAGGGAGGAGTATGAATATTGCTATCCAGAAACACAATACATGTTCCTCCCTGCACACCCTGCAGCATGTGTAACTCATAAGTGTCCAGGAAAACATGGCTGAGGTGGTAACCCTACCCCTGTCCATTGTTATATACAGATACATATTATAGAGAGGTTACCTCTGCCTTATACACTCAGCTCCTCCCAATACCTTATATACAGATATATAATATTATAGATAGGTTCCCTCTGCCTCACACATAGCCCCCTCCATGGTACCTTGAGAAATATTAAAGAGATGTTCCCTCTAATTTACTCATACACAGCTCCATCCCTCTGTCTCACTCATACACAGCTCTACCTTCTATGTGGGATGTACTCAAATGAATGACAAGGGTGAATGACAAAATGGAATTCCCATATACTTCAATGGGATGTAAAGTTATTTAAAAGTGCTATAGCAACAAAGCCATACAATATAGCAAATCGATATTCACCAGATATGTTCCCCAAGTACAGTAGCGTATTCTGAAAGTGATGCGGGATTATTGCTGCTTTCTTTGGAATAACAAGGGTGAATAACTAAATGGAATGCACATTGACTTTAATGGGATGTAAAGTTAGAAGTGCTATAGCAACAAAACTATGAGAAGATATCAAGAAGATATTTACCAGATATATTCCCTGTGTGCAGTAGCATATTCTGAAAGTGAGATTATGTGGGATTATAGCTGCTTTCTATGGAATGACACTTTTAACTTTACAACCCATTAAAGTCTATGGACATCCCATTTTGTCATTCAATAGAAATCAGCAATAATCCCACATAATCTCACTTTCAGAATATGCTACTGTATCTATGGAACATATCTGGTAAATATCTACTTACTATGTCTCATAGTTTAATTGCTATAGCACTTTTAATTTTACAGTCCATTAAAGTCTATAGGCATTCCATTTTGTCATTCACCCTAGTCATTCCTTTTAGTAGGAAAGCCGGAACGGAACGGAACAGGCCGGAACAGGCCTTTTATGAAGGAAATTGATTTAAAATATAATGGGATGTGTTAGAGACTCTTGAGAACAATTTTAGGAACAAGAATATTTGTGATATAATAATTAAAGGGACACTGAACCCAAATTTTTTCTTTTGTGATCCAGATAGAGCATGCAATTTTAAGCAACTTTCTCATTTACTCCTATTATCAATTTTTCTTCGTTCACTTGCTATCTTTATTTGAAAAAGAAGGCATCTAAGCTTATTTTTTGTTTCAGGACTCTGGACAGCACTTTTTTATTGGTGGATTAATTTATCCACCAATCAGCAAGAATAACCCAGGTTATTCACAAAAAATGGGCTGGCATCTAAACTTAAATTCTTGCATTTCAAATAAAGATACCAAGAGAAGGAAGAAAATTTGATAATAGGAGTAAATTAGAAAGTTGCTTAAAATTGCATGCTCTATCTGAATAAAGAAAGAAAAAATTTGGGTTTAGTATCCCTTTAATTAACCCTTTAACTACCAAAATAGTGTCCGGAACCAAACATAACAGCCCGGAAAAGCACCTTCCCAGAAAACCAGATACACCAAATTCCCAAGTCACATGTGACTAAATGTAATAAGTGTAATCAGCCACAAACCATCCACAGAAACCACATTATAATATCTGTTCCGGCCTTTAATACACTTTTTATAAAAAGTGACGGAACGGCACCTTCCCAGCAAAATATACAGACCAAATTCACCAGCCACACATAACTAGATGTGATAAGTGTAATCAACCACAAACCATCCACAGAAACCACGTTCCATTACCCGTTCCGGCATGTAAAATGCTTTTTCATGAAAAGTGACGGAACGGCACCTTACCAGCAAACCAGATACACCAAATTCACCAGTTACACATAACTAAATGTAATAAGTGTAATCAGCCACAAACCACCCACAGAAACCACATTATGATATCTGTTCCGGCCTTTAATACACTTTTTTATAAAAAGTGACGGAACGGCACCTTCCCAGCAAAATATACAGACCAAATTCACCAGCCACACATAACTAGATGTGATAAGTGTAATCAACCACAAACCATCCACAGAAACCACGTTCCATTACCCGTTCCGGCATGTAAAATGCTTTTTCATGAAAAGTGACGGAACGGCACCTTACCAGCAAACCAGATACACCAAATTCACCAGTCACACATGACTAAATGTTATAAGTGTAATCAGCCACAAACCATCCACAGAAACCACATTATAATATCTGTTCCGGCCTTTAATACACTTTTTTGTATAAAAAGTGATGGAACGGCACCTTCCCAGCAAAATATACAGACCAAATTCACCAGCCACACATAACTAGATGTGATAAGTGTAATCAACCACAATCCATCCATAGAAACCCCGTTCCAATACCCGTTCCAGCCTGTAAAACGCTTTTTCATGAAAAGTGACGGAACGGCACCTTACCAGCAAACCAGATACACCAAATTCACCAGTCACACATGACTAAATGTTATAAGTGTAATCAGCCACAAACCATCCACAGAAACCACATTATGATATCTGTTCCGGCCTTTAATACACTTTTTATAAAAAGTGCCGGAACGGCACCTTCCCAGCAAAATATACAGACCAAATTCACCAGCCACACATAACTAGATGTGATAAGTGTAATCAACCACAAACCATCCACAGAAACCACGTTCCAATACCCATTCCGGCCTCTAAAACGCGAAAAAAGTGTATTAAAAGCCGGAACAGATATCATAATGTGGTTTCTGTGGATGGTTTGTGGCTGATTACACTTATAACTTTTAGTCATGTGTGACTGGTGAATTTGGTGTATCTGGTTTGCTGGTAAGGTGCCGTTCTGTCACTTTTCATGAAAAAGCATTTTACAGGCCGGAACGGGTATTGGAACGTGGTTTCTGTGGATGGTTTGTGGTTGATTACACTTATCACATCTAGTTATGTGTGGCTGGTGAATTTGGTCTGTATATTTTGCTAGGAAGTGCCGTTCCGTCACTTTTTATAAAAAAGTGTATTAAAGGCCGGAACAGATATCATAATGTGGTTTCTGTGGATGGTTTGTGGCTGATTAAACTTATAACATTTAGTTATGTGTGACTGGTGAATTTGGTGTATCTGCTTTGCTGGTAAAGTGCCGTTCCGTCACTTTTCATGAAAAAGCGTTTTACAGGCCGGAACGGGTATTGGAACGTGGTTTCTGTGGATGGTTTGTGGTTGATTACACTTATCACATCTAGTTATGTGTGGCTGGTGAATTTGGTCTGTATATTTTGCTGGGAAGGTGCCGTTCCATCACTTTTTATAAAAAAGTGTATTAAAGGCCGGAACAGATATCATAATGTGGTTTCTGTGGATGGTTTGTGGCTGATTAAACTTATAACATTTAGTTATGTGTGACTGGTGAATTTGGTGTATCTGGTTTGCTGGTAAAGTGCCGTTCTGTCACTTTTCATGAAAAAGTGTTTTACATGCCGGAACGGGTATTGGAACGTGGTTTCTGTGGATGGTTTGTGGTTGATTACACTTATCACATCTAGTTATGTGTGGCTGGTGAATTTGGTCGGTATATTTTGCTGGGTAGGTGCCGTTCCGTCACTATTTATAAAAAAGTGTATTAAAGGCCGGAACAGATATCATAATGTGGTTTCTGTGGATGGTTTGTGGCTGATTACACTTATAACATTTAGTCATGTGTGACTGGTGAATTTGGTGTATCTGGTTTGCTGCTAAGGTGCTGTTCCATCACTTTTCATGAAAAAGCGTTTTACAGGCCGGAACGGGTATTGAAAGGTGGTTTCTGTGGATGGTTTGTGGTTGATTACACTTATCACATCTAGTTATGTGTGGCTGGTGAATTTGGTCTGTATATTTTGCTGGGAAGGTGCCGTTCCGTCACTTTTTATAAAAAGTGTATTAAAGGCCGGAACAGATATTATAATGTGGTTTCTGTGGATGGTTTGTGGCTGATTACACTTATCCATCCATAGAAACCCCGTTCCAATACCCGTTCCAGCCTGTAAAACGCTTTTTCATGAAAAGTGACGGAACGGCACCTTACCAGCAAACCAGATACACCAAATTCACCAGTCACACATGACTAAATGTTATAAGTGTAATCAGCCACAAACCATCCACAGAAACCACATTATGATATCTGTTCCGGCCTTTAATACACTTTTTATAAAAAGTGCCGGAACGGCACCTTCCCAGCAAAATATACAGACCAAATTCACCAGCCACACATAACTAGATGTGATAAGTGTAATCAACCACAAACCATCCACAGAAACCACGTTCCAATACCCATTCCGGCCTCTAAAACTTGAAAAAAGTGTATTAAAAGCCGGAACAGATATTATAATGTGGTTTCTGTGGATGGTTTGTGGCTGATTACACTTATAACTTTTAGTCATGTGTGACTGGTGAATTTGGTGTATCTGGTTTGCTGGTAAGGTGCCGTTCTGTCACTTTTCATGAAAAAGTGTTTTACAGGCCGTAACGGGTATTGGAACGTGGTTTCTGTGGATGGTTTGTGGTTGATTACACTTATCACATCTAGTTATGTGTGGCTGGTGAATTTGGTCTGTATATTTTGCTGGGAAGGTGCCGTTCCATCACTTTTTATAAAAAAAGTGTATTAAAGGCCGGAACAGATATCATAATGTGGTTTCTGTGGATGGTTTGTGGCTGATTACACTTATAACATTTAGTCATGTGTGACTGGTGAATTTGGTGTATCTGGTTTGCTGCTAAGGTGCTGTTCCATCACTTTTCATGAAAAAGCGTTTTACAGGCCGGAACGGGTATTGAAAGGTGGTTTCTGTGGATGGTTTGTGGTTGATTACACTTATCACATCTAGTTATGTGTGGCTGGTGAATTTGGTCTGTATATTTTGCTGGGAAGGTGCCGTTCCGTCACTTTTTATAAAAAGTGTATTAAAGGCCGGAACAGATATTATAATGTGGTTTCTGTGGATGGTTTGTGGCTGATTACACTTATTACATTTAGTCACATGTGACTTGGGAATTTGGTGTATCTGGTTTTCTGGGAAAGTGCTGTTCCGGGCTGTTATGTTTGGTTCCGGACACTATTTTGGTATTTAAAGGGTTAATTAATTATTATACATGCCGGAACGGGTATTGGAACGTGGTTTATGTGGATGGTTTGTTGTTGATTACACTTATCACATCTAGTTATGTGTGGCTGGTGAATTTGGTCTGTATATTTTGCTGGGAAGGTGCCGTTCCGTCACTTTTCATGAAAAAGCGTTTCACAGGCCGGAACGGGTATTGGAACGTGGTTTCTGTGGATGGTTTGTGGTTGATTACACTTATCACATCTAGTTATGTGTGGCTGGTGAATTTGGTCTGTATATTTTGCTGGGAAGGTGCCGTTCCGTCACTTTTTATAAAAAAGTGTATTAAAAGCCGGAACAGATATCATAATGTGGTTTCTGTGGATGGTTTGTGGCTGATTACACTTATAACATTTAGTCATGTGTGACTGGTGAATTTGGTGTATCTGGTTTGCTGATAAGGTGCCGTTCCGTCACTTTTCATGAAAAAGCATTTTACAGGCCGGAACGGGTATTGGAACGTGGTTTCTGTGGATGGTTTGTGGTTGATTACACTTATCACATCTAGTTATGTGTGGCTGGTGAATTTGGTCTGTATATTTCGCTGGGAAGGTGCCGTTCCGGCACTTTTTATAAAAAAGTGTATTAAAGGCCGGAACAGATATTATAATGTGGTTTCTGTGGATGGTTTGTGGCTGATTACACTTATTACATTTAGTCACATGTGACTTGGGAATTTGGTGTATCTGGTTTTCTGGGAAGGTGCTGTTCCGGGCTGTTATGTTTGGTTCCGGACACTATTTTGGTAGTTAAAGGATTAATTAATTGTTATATCACAAAAATTCTTGTTCCTAAAATTGTTCTCAAGAGTCTCTAACACATCCCCTTATATTTTAAATCAATTTCCTTCATAAAAGGCCTGTTCCGTTCCGGCTTTTACACCGTTCCCTTTTAGTACACCCCCTCACAGCCCCCTTCCCAGTACTTAATATGCAGATATATAATTTTATAGAGTGGTTCCATCTGTCTCATGCACATAGAGACCGCTCTCTAGTACCTTATATACAGATATATAATATTATAGAGAGCGAGGTTCTGTCTGCCCCCTCTCCATTAGCTTCTATACATATATAAAATATTATAGAACGTTTCCCATTGCCTCACACACACACAGTACTATGTACCTTATATACAAATATATAATATTATAGTGGTTCCCATTCTCTCACATACACAGATCCCTCCCCAGTACCTTATATACAGAAGTATATTATAGAGAAGTTCCTTTGCCTCACACACACACAGCCCCCTCCCCAGTACCTTATACACAGGTATTTAATATTATAGAGATATTCCCATTGCCTCTCACACAGGGTACTATGTACCTTATATAAACAATATCTAATATTATAGAGAGGTTCCCATAGTCTCACACACAGACACCTCCCCAGTACCTTATATACCAATATATTATAGAGAAGTTAATTTGCCTCACACACAGCCATATAATATTAATTTTAGAGATACTCCCATTGCCTCACACACAAACACCTCCCCGGTGCATTATACACAGATAAATATTATTAGGTTTCCTGTGCTTCACACACACCCTCCTTCCAGTACCTTATCCTCGAGTAACAGCTATCTCCACTGCAGCTAAGGAGTCGTGAACTCACAGAAGTCACGTGACTGCAGTGACATCATCAGTCCTTTAGCCGGACTGGATCTAGCTGCTACCAGGTAATAGTAGTGATTTAGGATGTGTAATACTAACAATTAACGTTAACCGCCTAAGGGTGAAAGGTGAGAGAGGGTAAGGAGGGGCCTATGTGCGAGATAGAAGAGAGCATAGAGTCTATATGGGCTAGAGTGTGAGATAGAGGGGGCCGCGAGTCTACAGTGGCTGGGGTGTGAGAGAGGGTGTCTTAGATTCTACAGAGGCTGGGTGTGTGAGACAGAGGGGGACTTATAGTCTTTAGGGGCTGGTATGTGAAACAGAGGGGGGCTGCAAATCTACAGTGACTGGGGTGTGAGTGGGGGCATGGGGTAAGAATCTGTACTGGGGTGTAAAACAGAGGGGGGTCAGAACCTGTACAGGGATTGGGATGTGAGACAGGGGTGATGTTGGTCTTTACAGGGGCTGGGGTGTGAGACAGGGATGCTGATGGTCTGTACAGGGACTGGGGTGTAAGACAGAGGGGGCTGAGAACCTGTACAGGGGCTGGGGTGTGAGACAGGGGTGCTGATGATCTGTACAGGGGCTGGGGTGTAAAACAGGGGTGCTGATGATCTGTACAGGGGCTGGGGTGTAAAACAGGGGTGCTGACGATCTGTACAGGGGCTGGGGTGTGAGACAAGGATACTGTTGGTCTGTACAGGGGCTGGGGTGTGAGACAGGGGTGCTGATGGTCTGTACAGGGGCTAGGGTGTAACACAGAGCGGGGTGATGCCTGAGACAGAGGGGGCTGAAAGTCTGTACAGGGGCTTAGGAGTGGGGCAGAGGAGGTCTGTGAACCAGTACAGGACTGGGGTGAGAGAGAGAATGAGACTGAGAATCTGTACAGGGGCTGGGATTTGAGGAGTGCTAAGCGTCTGTACAGGGACTGGAGTGTGAAACAGAGGGGAGGGCTGAAAGTCTTTACAGGGGCTAAGGTGTGAGACAGAGGGGGCTAAGAGCCTATACAGGGGCTTTGGTGTGAGGCTGAGGGGGATAGATCTGTGAGTCTCTACAGGTGCTGAGGTGTGAGAGGGGCTGAGAGTCTGTACAGGGGCTGGGGTGTAAGAGGGGGGCTGACAGTCTTTACAGGGGCTGGGGTGTGATTGGTGCTGAGAGTCTGTACAGGAGCTGCAGTGTGAGACGGGGGGGCTGAGAGTCTATACAGGGGCTGGGGTGTGAGGAGGGCTGACGGTCTGTACAGGGACTGGGATTTGAGGAGCGCTAAGCGTCTGTACAGGGACTGGAGTGTGAAACAGAGGGGAGGGCTGAAAGTCTTTACAGGGGCTAAGGTGTGAGACAGAGGGGGCTAAGAGCCTATACAGGGGCTTTGGTGTGAGGCAGAGGGGGATAGGTCTGTGAGTCTCTACAGGTGCTGAGGTGTGAGAGGGGCTGAGAGTCTGTACAGGGGCTGGGGTGTGAGAGGGGGGCTGACAGTCTTTACAGGGGCTGGGGTGTGATTGGTGCTGAGAGTCTGTACAGGAGCTGCAGTGTGAGACAGGGGAGGGGCTGAGAGTCTATACAGGGGCTGGGGTGTGAGGAGGGCTGAGGGTCTGTACAAGGGCTGGAGGGTGAGACAGAGAGGAGGACTGAGAGTATTTACAGGGGATGGGGTGTGAGACAGAGGGGGTTGAGAACTTGTACAGGGCCTTAAGTGTGAGGCAAATGAGGACTGTGAATCAGTACAGGACTGGACTGTTTGAGAGAGATGGGGGCTAAGAGTTTTTTTTTACAGGGTATGAGGTGTGAGACAGTGGGATCTGAGAACTTGTACAGGGGTTTAGGTGTGAGGCAGAGGGAGGCTGAGAACTAATACAAGACAGGTGTGTGTAAGAGAGATGTCTGATTCTATACAGGGGCTGAGGTGTAAGGGGGCTGATATTCTGTACAGGGTCTGGGGTGTAAGGGGACTGAGTTTCTGTACAGGGTCTGGGGTGTGAGAAGGGGTTTGAGAGTCTATACATGGACTGGGGTATGATTGTAGCTCAGGGACTGTGCGGGAGCTGGGGTGTGAGATGGAGGGGGGCTTAGAGTTTGTACAGGGACTGGGGTATGAGATGGAGGGGGCAATATAGAGTCAATATAGGGGCTGGGGTGTGAGGGGGGCTCAGAGTCTGTACATGGGCTCAGGTGTGAGACAGAAGTGAGCTGAGATTCTATACAGGGGATGGGGTAAGAGTCTATAGAGGAGCTGGAGTATGAGACAGAGGGGGCTGAGAGTCTGCACAGTGACTGGGTTGTGAGACAGAGGAGGACTGAGAACCTGTACAGGACTGGGCTGTGAGAGAGAGGGGGATGAGAGTCTTGTATGGGGTGTGGGACTGAGGGGGCTGAAAGCCTGTGCAAGGGATGGGATGTGAGACAGATGGGGTTAAGAGTCTGCACAGGGACTTGCGTGGGAGACAGAGGGGACTGAGATCTTGTACAGGGGCTTAGGTGTGGGACAGAGGGGGTTGACAGCCTGTACAAGGGATGGAATGTGAGGCAGAGGGGGCTGAGATTCTGCACAGGGACAGAGCTGTGAGACCGAGAGGACTGATATCTTGTACAGAGGCTTAGGTGTGAAGCAGAGGAGGACTGAGAACCAGTACAGGACTGAGGTGTGAGGGAGAGGGTCTGAGAATCTGTACAGGGGCTGGGATATTAGACAGAGGGGGGCTGACAGCTGGTACATGGATTGGGTGTGAGGGGGCTGATACAATGAGCAAGCTGTATTTGCGGGAGTGAGGACTTGATGAAGTACAGTCTGTGTGTTAGGGTGATGGGTACAAGTCTGACATGTTTATAATAATTGTATATTTATTACTTGTATATGTAATGGGGTCACAGGAAGTCAGTCTGCATTTTTGCCCCAAACAGAATGTGACATAACTGGGAAAAAGTTTGTTAAAAAATATCAGCCGGATTACGAGTTTTGAGCGCTAAAGGGAAATTAACGGCCGCAACATTTTCACAGTTATTTCACTCCCCTAAAGCGCTGCTATTACTATTAGCTATTGCTATTATTATTAAGTTCAGAAAAAACAGGTTTGTGCGGGCGATATGGATGCGTTGAGCTCCATACCACACTGAAACCAAGCGCTGCTTTGACGTGCTCGTGCACGATTTCCCCATCAATGTGGACAACCGGCAAAAAAAGCCTAACACCTGCGATTGCGGAGCGAAAAGCTCTGTAACGCAGCCCCATTGATGTTTATGGGGGAAAAAAGTCATGTTTAAACCTAACACCCTGACATAAACCCCGAGTCTAAACACCCCTAATTTGCTGCCCCTAACATCGCAGCTACCTACATTACAGTTATTAACCCCTAACCTGCCGCCCCATCATTGCCCCCACCTACATTAGTTATTAACCCCTAATCTTCTGCCCCCAATGTCGCCGCCACTATACTAAAGTTATTAACCCCTAAACCTCTGGCCTCCCACATCACTAACTCTATATAAATATATTAACCCCTAAACCTAACCCTAACGTAACCCTAAGTATAAGTCTAACCCTAACACCCCCAACTTAAATATAATTAAAATACAGCTAAATTAAACTTACAATTATTAACTAAAAATAATTCCTATGTAAAACTAAATACAAACTTACCTGTAAAATAAAACCTAAGCTAGCTACAATATAACTAATAGTTATAGTGTAGCTATCTGAGGTTTTATTTTTATTTCACAGGTAAGTTTGTATTTATTTTAACTAGGTAGACTAGTTAGTAAATAGTTATTAAATATTTATTAGCTACCTAGTTAAAATAAATACAAAGTTGCCTGTAAAATAAATCCTAACCTGCCTTACACTAAAAACTAACATTACAATAAAATACATTAAATTAATAAAATACAATTATCTAAGTTACAAAAAAATAAACACTAAATTACACAAAATAAAAAGCGAAATTATCAAAAATAAAAATAAATTACTCCTAATCTAATAGCCCTATTAAAATAAAAAAAACTAACACTAACCCCCGACGATCCACTTACAGTTTGCGAAGTCCGGACATCCATCCTCATCCAGCCGGCCAGAAGTCTTCATCCAGACGGCATCTTCTATCTTCATCCATCCGGTGTGGAGCGGGTCCATCTTCAAGACATCCGGCGCGGAGCATCCTCTTCATACGGATCAGCCAAAATCCTATTGGCTGATCCAATCAGCAACTAGGATTGAGCTCGCATTCTATTGGCTGATTGGAACAGCCAATAGAATGCAAGCTCAATCCTATTGGCTGATTGGATCAGCCAATAGGATTTTTTCACCTTTAATTCCTATTGGCTGATAGAATTCTATCAGCCAATAGGAATTCAAGGTACGCCATTTTTGATGACATCCCTTAAAGGGAACCTTCAGTGTACTGTGGCGACCGTATGAAGAGGATGCTCCGCGGCGGATGTCTTGAAGATGGACTCGCTCCGCGCCGGATAGATGAAGATAGAAGATGCCGTCTGGATGAAGACTTCTGGCCGCTTGGGTGAGGACTTCGCCGGCTGGATGAGGATGGATGTCTTCGCAAACTGTAAGTGGATCGTCGGGGGTTAGTGTTAAGTTTTTTTAAGGGTATTTGGGGTGGGTTTTATTTTTAGCTTAGGGTTTGGGCAATTCGTAAAAGAGCTGAATGCCCTTTTAAGGGCAAAGCAAAAGAGCTAAATGCTCTTTTAAGGGCAATGCCCACCAAATGCCCTTTTCAGGGCAATGGTTAGCTTAGGTTTATTTAGATAGAGTTTTATTTCGGGGGTTTGGTTGTGTGGGTGGTGGGTTTTACTGTTGGGGGGGGGGGCATTTGTATTTTTTATTGCCAAGTAAAATAGCTATTATCTTTGGGACAATGCCCCGCAAAAGGCCCTTTTAAGGGATATTGGCAGTTTAGTGTAGGCTAGGTTTTTTTATTTTATTTTGGGAGGGCTATTTTTATAGGCCTATTGGATTAGGAGTAATTTGTTTTTTATTTTTGATAATTCCGTTTTTTATTATAATTTATTGTTTATTTTTTGTAATTTCGATAATTGTATTTTATTAATTTAATTTATTTATTTTATTGTAATGTTAGTTTTTAGTGTAAGGCAGGTTAGGATTTATTTTACAGGTAACTTTGCATTTATTTTAACTAGGTAGCTAATAAATAGTTAATAACTATTTAATAACTAGTCTACCTAGTTTAAAATAAATACAAACTTACCTGTGAAATAAAAATAAAACATAAGATAGCTACAATATAACTATTATATTGTTATATTATATTGTTATATTGTAGCTAGCTTAGGTTTTATTTTACAGGTAAGTTTGTATTTAGTTTTAAATAGGAATTATTTTTAGTTAATAATTGTAAGTTTCATTTAGCTTTATTTTAATTATATTTAAGTTAGGAGGTGTTAGGGTTATGCTTAGGGTTACGTTAGGGGTAAATATATTAATGTAGAGTTAGTGATGTGGGAGGCCAGAGGTTTAGGAGTTAATAGTTTATTTTAGTATATTTCGTTGTGGGGGGCTTGCGGTTTTGTGGTTAATAGTTTTATTATAGTGGCGGTGTGGACGGACGGCAGATTAGGGGTTAATAATATTTAACTAGTGTCTGCGATACAGGAGTGTGGCGGTTTAGGGGTTAATAGGTTTATTATAGTGGTGACGATGTCGGGGAGCAGCGGAATAGGGGTTAAAACATTTCAATAGTGGTGGCGATGTCCGGAGCGGCAGATTAGGGGTTAATAATTTTACTATAGTGTTTGCAGTGCGGGAGGGCCTCGGTTTAGAGGTTAATAGGTAGTTTATGGGTGTTAGTGTACTTTTTAACACTTTAGTCATGAGTTTTATTGTACAGCTTTGTAACGTAAAACTCCTAACTACTGACTTCAGATGGCGGTAAGGGATCTTGTAGTTATAGGCTTTACCGCTCACTTTTTGGCCTGCCAGGGAAACTCGTAATATCGGCGCTATGGACGTCCTATTGAAAAAGGGCTTTTTTAAAAGTGCGGTACCGATGTTGCATGACGGCCCAAAAGGTGTGCGGTACAGCTATACCTACAAGACTCGTAATACCAGCGTTAGTGAAAAAGCAGAGTTATGAGCCATAACGTTGCTTTTTCACTCATAACGCACACCTGGTAATCTGACTGTTTGTTTCTTATTGCTATTAGATATTATTATTACTGTTGCTATAATTGACCATTTATGACTATCTTAATGAAAAGTTAGGGGTGACATGAAGCCATTTAACTAAATATGAAGAGGAAACCACATCTCAGAGTAATGCAATATATATAATTATATGAATCACAAGCACAGCTGTTCAGGGGGTAGTAGGTATAAGGACCAGGCTTACAGCACATGTAGTAGGGCAAATACTTACTTGGTGCACAGTATTTGTTGTGTCCTCACTTTAGCAGCCTCACATCATTTGTAATTTTATCCTATGATCAAGGTAATATGTGGGTTATACGATTTGGGGCAGATTCCGGTTTGAGCATGAATAGCAGATGAGGAACTGAGGGGCAGCAGGACAGAGCTACCAGATTGGGATAATCCCATAAATTACAGGATAACTGGTAACCAGGGAGCTTTGGCACTTAGTATTTTACATTTGTTTCCTGATTTATCAGATAACTCTGCATATTCCTGTATACAGTCACCTTCTCATGATACTAGTATTAAATAAATGTGTCACCCCATAACGTTTGACAAACCTGCTATATAGAGATTGTCACATTTTATTACTTTATATGTTATCTTCTCTATATGCAGCTGGTCACATATGTAGTATTAGATTGTGCATAAGTGAAATAAATATGTTTAATATCACATAATCCTCTCTTTACCATAATAAAAATATAGGAAGGGTTCTGGTTATTTCTGATCTCTCATGCTGCTGTCTTTCTTTCTTCTCGCAGGTGTCACATTTATAGCATCTGACTCACTCACTGACAAAGAACAAGATGAAGAAATACAGGAAGCAGATAGCAGAGCAGTTCCTGAGTCAGGCCCTGGGCATCATCTGCCTGCTGACCGGAGAGGTAAGAGCTGCTTGGTAATGTCATGTGAAACTGGTACTATTTACTGTGCCGCTTGTGATACACCAGATCTTACTTCAGTTTACCCAGACCATCTCACTAACCCTAACTTTATCTCACCCAGACCATCTCACTAACCCTAACTTTATCTCACCCAGACCATCTCACTAACCCTAACTTTGTCTCACCCAGACCATCTCACTAACCCTAACTTTATCTCACCCAGACCATCTCACTAACCCTAAGTTCATCTAACCCAGACCATCTCACTAACCCTAACTTTGTCTCACCTAGACCATCTCACTAACCCTAACTTTATCTCACCCAGACCATCTCACTAACCCTAACTTTATCTCACCCAGACCATCTCACTAACCCTAACTTCATCTCACCTAGACCATCTCACTAACCCTAACTTCATCTCACCCAGACCATCTCACTAACCCTAACTTCATCTCACCCAGACCATCTCACTCACCCAGACCATCTCACTAACCCTAACTTCATCTCAGCCAGACCATCTCACTCACCCAGACCATCTCACTCACCCAGACCATCTCACTAGCCATAACTTCATCTCACCCAGACCACCTCACTAACCCTAACTTCATTTCACCCAGACCATCTCACTAGCCCTAACTTCATCTCACTCACCCAGACCATCTCACTAGCCCTAACTTCATCTCACCCAGACCATCTCACTAACCCTAACTTCATCTCACCCAGACCATCTCACTAACCCTAACTTCATCTCACCCAGACCATCTCACTAACCCTAACTTCATCTCACCCAGACCATCTCACTAACCCTAACTTCATCTCACCCAGACCATCTCACTAGCCCTAACCATCTCACCCAGACCATCTCACTAACCCTAACTTCATCTCACCCAGACCATCTCACTATCCCTAAGTTCATCTCACCCAGACATCTCACTAACCCTATCTTCATCTCACCCAGACCATCTCACTAGCCCTAACTTCATCTCACTCACCCAGACCATCTCACTAGCCCTAACTTCATCTCACCCAGACCATCTCACTAACCCTAACTTCATCTCACCCAGACCATCTCACTAACCCTAACTTCATCTCACCCAGACCATCTCACTAACCCTAACTTCATCTCACCCAGACCATCTCACTAGCCCTAACCATCTCACCCAGACCATCTCACTAACCCTAACTTCATCTCACCCAGACCATCTCACTATCTCTAAGTTCATCTCACCCAGACATCTCACTAACCCTATCTTCATCTCACCCAGACCATCTCACATACCCTAACTTCTGCTCAACCAGACCATCTCACATACCCTAGCTTTAGCTCACCCAGACCATCTGACAAACCCTAACCAGACCATCTCACTAACACTAATTTAAACGGCCACTCAATGCAGTAGAATTGCATAATTAACAAGTGCATAATAAAAAGACAAAGCAATAAAACCTACTCTGAATTTCAAATAAACATTTTTTTTCCTGACAAATTTCTTTTTTCTCCCATTTTGCTGGCCCCCTATATCATGTGACAAACATCAGCCAATCACAGACTAGTATACGTTTACCCTGTGAACTTGTGCACATGCTCAGTAGGATCTTGTTCCCCAGAAAGAGTGTATATAAAAATATTGTGCAAAATTTGATAATGATAGTAAATTGGAAAGTGTCTTAAAACAGCATGCTCTATCTGAATCATAAAAGTTTATTTTGAATTGAGTGTCCCTTTTAAAAGGACAGGCTACTTGAAAAGTGTTATTGTTTAAAAAGATAGATAATCTCTTTATTACCCATTCACTAGTTTTGCATAACCATTACTGTTATACTAATATACGTTTTGCTTTATCATTATCTGTATCTAAGCCTCTGCAGAATGCCCCTTATCTCAGTGCTTTTTACAAACTTGCCTTTTAGCCAACTTGTGTTGGTTCCTGCATAACTCCATAGGAGTGAGCAAAATGTTATCTATATTTCTCACATGGACTTGCACTATCTTGCTGTGAAAAGTTAAAGGGACAGTCTACATCAGATTTTGTATTGTTTTAAAAGATAGATAATCCCTTTACAACCCATTCCCTAGTTTTGCATAACCAACACAGTAAATACACATTTTACCTCTGATTACCTTGTATCTAAGCCTATGCAAACTGCCCCCTTATTTCAGTTCTTTTGACAGACATGCGTTTTAGCCAATCAGTGCTGGCTCATAGGAACTCCACGTGCATGAGCATAGTCTCAATGGTACATTACTGACTGTAATTAAAGAAGAAAGGGATTTGGGAATTATTATTTCAGGTGATTTAAAATTTGGTACACAATGCCGCAGTGTAGCCAGCAAGGCCAGTCAAATGCTTGGTTGCATTGGAAGAGGTTTTAGTAGCAGAAATAGCAAGGTTATTATGCCACTTTACAGATCATTAGTTAGACCAAATCTGGAATACTGTGTACAGTTCTGGAGACCATATCTTCAGAAAGATATAAATAAACTAGAAGCTGTCCAAAGGAGGGCTACTAAAATGGTACATGGTCTAAAATATAAAACGTACAAAGAAAGACTCTATGATCGAAATATGTATAGTTTAGAGGATAGAAGGGAAAGAGGTGACATGATAGAAACCTTCAAATATATGAAGGGACTTAATAAAATAGAAGCTGAAAGCATTTTTCATAAAAAAAATAAATGCCAAAACAAGGGGTCACAATCTAAAGTTAGAGGGTAGTAGATTCAGGAGAAATTTGAGGAAGCATTTTTTTACAGAAAGGGTGGTGGATTCATGGAATAAACTTCCATTTGAGGTGGTAAACACAAAGACTGTAAAGGAATTTAAAAATGCCTGGAACATGCATAAGGCTATCCTAAGGAAAAAGTAACATGTAATATGGGTAGACTTGATTGGCATTTTTGGTTCTTATTTACCATCAAATTCTATGTTTCTATGTTTCTATGTTATCTATATGACACACATGAACTAACACCCTCTAGTGGTGAAAAACTGTCAAAATGCCCTGAGGGAAGAGGCAGCCTTCAAGAGCTTAGAAATTAGCATATGAACCTTCTAGGTTTAGCTTTCAACTAAGAATACCAAGAACAAAGCACAATTGGTGATAAAAGTAAATTGGAAAGTTGTTTAAAATGACATACCCTATCTGAATCATGAAAGTTTATTTTGGACTAGACTGTCCCTTTAAAAAGCACCGTGAGGCGACCTGCAGGGGCTTAGAAACAGGCAGAGATATAGAGGTTTAGTTGTTATAAAATATATAAATATAACATTGTTGGTTATGCAAATCTGGGGAATGTGTAGTAAAGGCATTATCTATCTTTTTAAAAAATAGAAAAAATAACTCATTGTGTAGTTCATTAACAAATCTAGACAGGCCCAGAGGCTTGTTTACCCACAGAAAACCTCTGAATTACATTGTTTCCAATGCAGCAAAGGATTCTGGGTAAGATATGCAAATTAAGTACACAATGACACACCTTTTTACTTCAGTCTGCTTTTCAGCAGGTTCCCTTTACGCCAAAGTATCGCTGTTCACACAGCTTATAAACTTAGCTAGGGTTAGTGCAGCGATTCATAACCATCCCAGGACAGCTGTTTCGTGGTTTTTGCCACTCATCAGCTGGGAGTAGGTTAGAATCACTGCTGGGTGAAGTTGATTCCGGGCAGAAAACAACATTTTAAATTAGGGGGAGATAAAAGGTGAGTTTAAAATCCTCCACTACGCACAAAATATAGAAAAAATAACTAATTGTGTAGTTCATTAACAAATCTAGACAGGCCCAGAGGCTTGTTTACCCACAGAAAACCTCTGAATTACATTGTTTCCAATGCAGCAAAGGATTCTGGGTAAGATATGCAAATTAAGTACACAATGACACACCTTTTTACTTCAGTCTGCTTTTCAGCAGGTTCCCTTTACACCAAAGTATCGCTGTTCACACAGCTTATAAACTTAGCTAGGGTTAGTGCAGTGATTCATAACCATCCCAGGACAGCTGTTTCGTGGTTTTTGCCACTCATCAGCTGGGAGTAGGTTAGAATCACTGCTGGGTGAAGTTGATTCCGGGCAGAAAACAACAACATTTTAAATTAGGGGGAGATAAAAGGTGAGTTTAAAATCCTCCACTACGCACAAAATATAGAAAAAATAACTAATTGTGTAGTTCATTAACAAATCTAGACAGGCCCAGAGGCTTGTTTACCCACAGAAAACCTCTGCGTAAAGGGAACCTGCTGAAAAGCAGACTGAAGTAAAAAGGTGTGTCATTGTGTACTTAATTTGCATATCTTACCCAGAATCCTTTGCTGCATTGGAAACAATGTAATTCAGAGGTTTTCTGTGGGTAAACAAGCCTCTCGGCCTGTCTAGATTTGTTAATGAACTACACAATTAGTTATTTTTTCTATATATATTTTGTGCGTAGTGGAGGATTTTAAACTCACCTTTTATCTCCCCCTAATTTAAAATGTTGTTGTTTTCTGCCCGGAATCAACTTCAGCCAGCAGTGATTCTAACCTACTCCCAGCTGATGAGTGGCAAAAACCACGAAACAGCTGTAGTGGAGGAGTTCAAACTCACCTTTTATCTCCCCCTAATTTAAAATGTTGTTTTCTATCTTTTTAAATAATAAATAAATAAAATAAAGTAGACTTTCTCTTTAAGCTTACTGACCTGCGGAGGGGAGGAGCCAACTCTGAGACTGAGCGGTCGCACATCGCAGCAGCTCCAGCCAATTCCTATATAAAACTCATATTTTGCGACCGCTCAGGATTCCCTAACTTGCTATCATTGTGACCCTGGTGAATAAGAAATTCTGCATGCTGAAAATTTTGATGACAGGACGCTCCTTGCAGATATTTGCATCAATGTTCTATGTCTCCTGGTGCTTAGTGCTATCGGGAGCGGCCATATTTATTTTAGTGGAGGGCCTGTACACAGAGTGCAAACCGCTATCTTATACTTCACTAACGAGAGAGAATGTCCTCACAAAAGTACCTGACCATGGATATGGTGACATATGTCATTACAGGGCTCAGTAGCCTCCTAGAAGAGTACCAAGCAGCGTTTGCTCAATCGCTCAGTATGGCGACTAAAGTTTGTGACGCAGCATACTGCACTGCTAACTCAGACAGGGATGCCAGGAAGCAAAATGAAGAGCGCCCTACCATGCAGTTTCCTATGCATGATTTGAGAGCCACTGAAACAGACCCGCTAAACGCTCGCAGTTCGATGATCAAGAGACACCCTCAATATGTGGCGGAGCTGTCGCCTCAGGGACCGCAGCCACCACCATCTGGTAAATTAAAAGGATCTCCAATTGGGAAAGTCCATCGCAGGGACCATGTTCAGGACGTACCCATTCACATTATCAAGCCCCTAAATAAGGAGCAATTGATGGTCCATCCTGGGAAAACAGCTGTGCCATATCCCCAGAAACACCATCAACTAATGTCGCAGGGGCCTCCGCCTGACAAGGTATGTTACCGGGACACTATCCAAGCACTGCACATCCCAGTCTTACTCTCTGGCACTGCAGGCCCAACCGGCTATGAAGAGTGGCTACTGTTAACGGGTACAAAGATAATAACCCCTAGAGGCATTGGTTAAGGGGTCAGACCTGGATCTCACTGTATCCACTACACTCTCTGCGGACCTTTGTATGACAGTGATTGTACTGGAGGCTTGTTGGACTGGCTTTTTATGGTGCGTGGTTTCTGTAGATAACGGCTTTACTTGGAAGGACTCTCCTTTGTGAGACAAAATATAGGAACTTTATAGCAGCCTTGATCTGGACTCCTCAATTTACCACTGCATCAGTTGGACTAACCATCCCCAGATACGTTCTATATAGGCATTTCAATGTATATTACTGTCTGCTTCACTAATTATCTAGTGTATTACTTTACCATTACAACGAGTTTTGTTATATCATAATGTCAATATGCTTCTAACTGCTTGAACCGAGTTGCTGTTACAATCTTATGGCTAATGTTTGAACTGTTTTACCCTTACTTGCAGGGCTTGGCACTCACTATTTTATAATGTCTCCAATATTTTGTACACAATAGATAGATCTCCTCCATATTACAGAATTGAGACGTAAATTAATACTCTTTCTTATAGGATGTAATTACTAGCTTCTACCACTGGATGTGTTACTTGACAAAAAGTTTCACAGGGGCTAGTTTATCTCCCTTTGATTGTTATGTTCTATCCTATTTGCATGGTCTAATTGTACTATTCATTTACACTATAAATAGCATTACTATATATATATATATTTTGTATCTAAAGGCTGGGCTTAGGACCTAGTTGGATGTTAGACTTTTTATACCTTATATGTTTCTATAAGTGTGAGGGCCTATGCTCTTATCTAACTACTTTATGCATATGCACGATAATATTTCTTATGACCCATCTATGGAGCAATCATTTTCGCAGTTTTAGATTTATTATTAATACAATCTGAATATTTGAGTGGTATAGTTACTTCTATCCTTTAATCAGCCTAGGGAAGTCATATGTAACTTTCATATATCTTCACAATATGCTTTTGGATGGCAGGAACTGTCAGCGGCCGAGGCAGAGTTCTGTACATTATTCCATTTCTCAATGTCTAAAATATATTATGCTGACTCCCCAAACATTTGGCTAACATTTACCCTCTTCTCATATTTAAAATATCTATGCTTAACCATTCATCATTTGCCCCCCAGTTACTTTCCCAAACTGTTTTATAACTCAACGCCTGCTATATATTTCCATAGACCCAGTACCTGTTTAGTAATGTTGATTATTTATGAGCATCTGATGTGAGATGCAATTTTGATATACCTCCAGTAGTCTATATGTGTTTGTGAATGTATGCATGTCTGTGCCACCCTGTAATACTGAAGCCAGTCTACTTAGTACACTAAGCACATGTTATCTATTATATATGTTCGCCTGTCCTCCTTTTCATTCGCAACAAACCTCTAAGTCCTTAAGTCACTTACTTCATTCATCTTACTTTTATTACTACCTCCTCCCCCCCCCCCCCGCCTCACCACCATAAAGAACCTCCTTTTATAGGAGAACTAACTACGCGGCTTGCCTTTTCTTTGCCGCATCTCTATCATAGTTCTTTCCCAACAGCACCATATGTCTTTACTTTACAACAACCCTTATTGTACCACACCCTAACTACCTTCTTCAAATCAGTTGAAAATTTTATTCTAATTTGCCATAGGTTCCAGAGAGACTATTTTTATCACTCTATTTCCTCTAGACATCATTTTAGATGACAGGAGTCCAAAAGTGGCTTCTCTTACTAGGAGAGGAAAATACTTTAAAGCAGAAAATGAGGTTTCAGTCTTGCCTGTTATATATAAATATAGAGATATTGCTTTGGGTTTTCTCATGAAAAATCTTTACCTTTATGTGACTATAGCATAATTTTGAACTCCTAAGTAATGTCATAGTTTAAAAGAATGTTTCTGAATACTTGTGTAACATGTTCATTTGATGTTGTTTTGTCAATAACCTCAATAAAAAACCTATTTAAAAAAAAAAAAAAAAAAAAAAGCTTACTGACCTGCACAACCCTCCAACACAAATCATCCCCAGCTCCCAGGGCCCCCTGCACAACCCTTTGCTGCTGCAAAAAAATACTAATCCTAACAACCAAGACCCCTCCCATAATAAAGAAAAAATCCCAAGCATACAAAGCCCTACTACATGACCTCTATTGCAAAAACTCCCTCCAGAACCCAAAGGACCCTCTGCACAACATCAACTACAAAAAAGCCTTAATACCCAAGGGACCCCAGCACCGAAGGAACCTCCTATCAATCAAGCGCTCAACTCACCCCTCCCCCATCACACCCTCTCAAATGTTCCAGCAATGTCTATATTCCTGAGCTCATATCCTCAGTCTTTATCAGCTTTTATCCATAGATGCCCCACAGAATTATCCACTATATTTTATTTATTTATATGTTTTGTGATGATCGAGAGAAGTAAACAAGAACTTGTTAGTCCAAGCAAATGGAGTCTGATGATTTTTCTCATACGTATTATAGGAATACACCATTGTGAAGAAGAGGCTCTCCCACAGCAGCGTTCAACAGCTGAGCGGAGAGGTGAGCACTGCTGGGGAATGTGACATTATACACAGTGACTCACTTTACTGACCCATCTGACCCTGTGTGTATTTCCTGCCTTCTGTCTGTGTCTCTGTATGTTCTCAGCAACTTTATCCTGGCTCTTTCAGTAAAAGTGTGTGACAGAACCTGTCCCTGTGTCAGCGCTGAATGAGTTATGTGTGTTTCAGGTGCCTATAAAGTGTGATGATGTTGCTGTGTATTTCTCTATGGAGGAGTGGGAGTATATAGAGGGACACAAGGAGCTTTACAAGGACGTCATGATGGAGACTCACCAAGCACTAAGGACTATGGAGATCTCAGGAAATGAGAGCTCAGGTAACGCTGTGTAGTAATAAATATCTCACTCAGGAAGTGCTCATACACTACTGACGTGACTGACAAATCTACATGAACCTGTCATGTGTGACCTAATGAGCTGTCTGATTATAAACTAGTTTTATACCCACAAAAATAATAAAAACACAGTTAAAGGGTCAAGAGGAATTACTGTTAAATCAATTTGTATATTCATGTATATATGTAAATGTTTAAGTGCAAAACGGATGCTTTGTTTTGTTCTTAATTGAATACATTTAAATATATATATTTTAGATGCAACCAAAATTGTTTCATATACATTCAACAAAATGAACTGATTTTATTCTTTATTAGAACTAACAGGTCACAGTGATGAAAATCTAGACACAGGAGCACATAGAGAACTGGTACAGAATATTCAGCCAGTGGAGACCCCATCAGACGTCTCTGCAGGTAACATATCTATGGCAGAAGCTACTAGTAATGTTTTCAAATGCTGATGTGTTGTGTAATATTACTGTGTAATCAGATTGTGTGAGATAACTGCACTTAAATCCATATAACCAAACAACTCATTTTATTCTTTATTAGATCTAACAGGTCACAGTGATGAAAATCTAGACACAGGATCACATAGAGAACTTGTACAGAATATTCAGCCATCAGATGTCTCTGCAGGTGAGTGATCTATGGTATAAGCTTCACAGAAAACTCAGATTCTAAAATGTTTTCCCCCTGTGTTACAGATGAGCCTCAGTACAGACAGATTGTAATAATAAAATCTATTTGGTTCACACCCCTACCTTGTCTTTTCTTCTCTCTCACCCTCTGCTTCATGTAAATGATACACACACACACATGCCCTCTCTTCCCTTCTCTCTCACACTCTGCTTCATGTAAATGATACACACACATGCCCTTTCCTCCATTCTCTCTTACCATGTGCATTATATAAATGGCACACATACAGCCCGTTTCCTTCTCTCTTTCACCATCTGCTTCATGTAAATGATACACACACATGCCCTCTCTACCCTTCTCTCTAACCTTCTGCTTCATGTAAATTGTACACACACATGCCCTCTCTTCCCTTCTCTCTAACCTTCTGCTTCATGTAAATGGTACACACACGTGCCCTCTCTTCCTTCTCTCTCACCCTCTGCTTCATGTGAATAATACACACAGATGCCCGCTCTTCTCTCTCACCCTCTGCTTCATGTAAATGATACACACACATGCCCTCTCTTCCCTTCTTTCACCCTCTGCTTCATGTAAATAATACACACACACGCCCTCTCTTCCCTTCTTTCTCACCCTCTGATTCATGTAAATGATACACACACATGCCCTCTCTTCCCTTCTCTCTCACCCTCTGCTTCATGTGAATGATACACACACATGCCCTCTCTTCCCTTCTCTCTCACCCTCTGCTTCATGTGAATGATACACACACATGCCCTCTCTTCCCTTCTCTCTCACCCTCTGCTTCATGTAAATGGTACACACACATGCCCTCTCTTCCCTTCTCTCTCACCCTCTGCTTCATGTAAATGATACACACATGTGCACTCTCTATCCCTCTTCTAGTTCATTAAATGGTATTCTGAAAACTCTTTATTGTGAACTCAGACCTTTTGGCCATTAATAAATTGGCACCTGGTACCTTGCAATATACTGTAAATATCCTTTTAATACGATGACAGTAGTGGAACATTATTTAATCTACAGACTATTGTATGTAAATTTAAAGGGACATTCCGGTCAAAATTTAAATACACATAGTTGAATTACATCTTTAAATACAAACATATTTGCAATATACATGTATTGGCAAAAATGCTTATAATAAAATATAATTATGTTTTAGTGTTAACATTTTTCTCTGCACGTGCATGTGAAGCATAGCTGGATTTTGTCAGTGCACCAGCATTTTAAATACTGCAGTTGCTCAGAGCACCTGCGGGGCTTGTATCATGTAAGCAATTAACAAATTGAGTCATTACCAGATAATAAAAGCACCTTTAGGCTCTCTGAGCAAGTGCTGTGTTTAAAATGCTTGTGCACGGTGCATACTTAAATACACTTTTGAAACGGCTATAGCTTTTATTTAAAGCAATTTTGCTAATACATCTATATGACAAAAATGCTTCTATTCAAAACTGAAATGCACCCATGTGGATTCTAATTTTGGCTGTTATGTTCCTTTAAGTTCTTAAATATGTTTTGGGTGTTTATGCTTCATACTCATACCTGCAAATTTGCAATATATTTTAAATATTTTACGTAACATCTGAATTTACAAATTTACAAATAAAATTAAATTTTTTATGTTATTGATCAATCTCAATATGCCCTAAATATTAAATGGACAATCTACTTTTTTTGTTTTTGTTTAAAAAGATAGATAACGCCTTTACTACCCATTACCCAGCTTTGCATAACTAACATTCACCTAGATTACAAGTTTTGCGCTATAGAGGGTGCGAAACGAACGCAACAAAAGTTTTTTCCCCCTCCATAGCGCTGCCATTACAAGTTTTTAAAAAGCCGCCTTGTGCATGCGATATGGTTGCGATGAGCTCCATACTGCACAAAATCCAAGGGCTGAGAATTGATAGACATCAATGGGGAGAGCGTGTTAGTTTTTTTTTCTAACACCTGAAGCGCGGAATGGTGATCGCTGTAACGCAACCCCATTGATGTCTAGGGGAAAAAAAAAGTTAGATTTAAACTTAACACCCTAACATAAACCCCACGTCTAAACACCCCTAATCTGCCTCTCCCGACATCGTCGCCACCTAAATAAAGTTATTAACCCCTATTCCGCTGCTCCCCAACATCGCCGCTACTATAATAAAGTTATTAACCCCTATTCTCCTGCAGCCCAACATCGCCCACACTATAATAAGGTTATTAACCCCTATTCTGCTACTCCTCGACATTGCTGCCACTAAATAAAGTTATTAACCCCTAAACTTCTGGTCTCCCACATCACCGCCACTAAATAAACCTATTAACCCCTAAACCGACAGCCCCCACATCACAAAAAACTAAATTAAACTATTAACCCCTAAACCTAACAACCCCCTAACTTTATATTAAAATATCAATATCCCTATCTTAAAACCTGTGAAATAAAAAAAAAAACCTAAGTTTAAAACTATATATTAAAGGGACACTCAATCAAAATTAAAGGGACAGTATACTGTAAAATAGTTTTTCCCTTAATGTGTTTACAATTGCTTTTTTACCAACTGCAGAGTAAAAAATGTATGAAAATTAGCTTTTTAAGGTTTATTTCTGTATATTAAAGCTCTGATTTTGTGTTTTGAAGCCACAGCCTAATAAAATAGGTTGAGCTTGTAGGTATAATCAGATCTCATTACTGTATCACATTGTGCACATATACCTGCTTCTTTATCTTATATCTGTCCTTAAAACAATCACCAATACTTTGAGAGAACAATGGAAAATCAACATTTTATTACCTTATCTCTGCTTTATCACACTGGGAGTGTAATTTCTTCTGCTGGCTGTGTTTACAAAGCTTATCTATAGCTGGTACGCGCGGCCACAAACTTTCAGAATAGGTGGGGATACCACATGCTAAATTAACAATTTCAAATGCCAATATAAGGGTAAAGGAGCTACTTGTAAACAATTTAATACACTCCAGCAGGTAAAGTGGATCATTGGGAACAAATTAAAGGGGAGAACATTTTTGAGTAAACTGTCCCTTTAAACTTTCATGATTCAAATAGAGCATGACATTTTAAACAACTCTCCAATTTACTTCCATTAACAAAATGTTCACAGTCTTTTTATATTTAAACTTTTTGAGTCATTAACTCCTACTGAGCATGTGCAAGAATAAGTGTGTATGCATTTGTGAATGGCTGATGGCTGTCACATGGTACGTGTATGCATTTGTAAATGGCTGATGGCTGTCACATGGTACAGGGGGAGTGGAAAAAGACATAACTTTTAAAATTGTCAGAAAAAAAATCTGCTACTCATTTGAAGTTCAGAGTAAGGGGCCCATCTATCAAGCTCCGAATGGAGCTTGATGCCCTGTGTTTCTGGCGAGGCTGCAGGCTCAGGATCAGGTCCGCCAGACTTTGTTAAATAGAGGCCTAAGTGCTATTGCATTGTCTTGTTATCTTGCACTTAACTGGTCCTTTTAATAACTACAAAATCAAATAAACTAAATTACACATTAAATAAACTTAACACTACTAAAAAAAATTAAAACTACATTTACAAAAAAATAGAAAATACTAAAGTACAAAAAATAAAAAAATACTAAATTACAAAAAATAAAAAAACACTAAATTACCGAAAATAACAAACAAAATTATCCAAAATAAAAACAATTACACCTATTTTAATAGCCATATAAAAATAAAAAAGCCCCTCCAAAATAAAAACCCTAGCCTACAATAAACTACCAATAGCCATTAAAAGGATCTTTTGTAGGGCATTGCCCTAAAGAAATCAGCTCTTTTCCCTGAAAAAACATACCCCCCATAGTAAAACCCAACATGCGATGTGGGTAGGCTGACCATATTTCCTTGAGACAAAAACGGGACATGGAGCGGTCAAAAACGGGACGGGGTTAATATTCTTTAATTATATGAAAAAAAGGAAGATTTTAACAAAAGTTAACTTTTATGACATGAATTTAAACTATTGAGCCAACAATTATCCTTCAGTGACAGAAGAACTCATACAAAATGTTTTAGGTAGACGTAGAGGGGGACTGTATTTCATCATGATTGTACCATGACTATTTGTCTGATGAAACAAATTTACACAGCAAATTTTGGTCTTTCAACACCATATAATAAACTTCTCACACTCCATGGGCTGATGTATCATGTATATGAAATTATTTTTACTTTAAATTTGATGCACACAAAAAAATGGCAAATTTTATATAAAAATAAAGCACAAATTTTCTGACTTATAAAGACACCCTATAACATGTTTTTTATTATAACTGTTGTTAAGGGAAATAAAATTACTTATCCAATAACCATTCTAAAGACGAAGGTTCCCTCCATTAGATCACATCCATCAATGATACGCCCCTAATTTTGAAGAGCGCGGGCGGCATAGACTGCTAAGACTGCATGAAGACTGCATGCTGTGGATCATGTGGGCATGGCCACCCAACCCCAACCCGGCAGCAGTTAAAAAAAAATAATAGTTTTTTAAAAAACTGCCCTCCCCGCTGGCGGGGAGTTTAAAAAAAAAATTAAGTGGTGTGTGTGCAATAAAAAAATTAGACTTGCGCTGCCTGCACGGTCTGATAACCCTCAAAACGGGACAAAATGACTATTAATAAAGAAACGACGGGACAGGGGAAAAACATAAAATAACGGTACTGTCCCTTTGAAAACGGCACATATGGTCAGCCTAGATGTGGGGGGCTGGCGGTTTAGGGGTTAATAGGTTTAATAGGTTTATTTAGTGGCAGTGATGTGGGAGGCCAGATGTTTATGGGTTAATAACTTTAGTGGCGGCGATGTTGGGGAGCAGCGGAATAGGGCTAATATCGTTATTATAGTGTGGGATATGTTGGGGTGCAGGGAAATAGGGTTAATAACTTTATTAGTGGTGGCGATGTCGGGAGCGGCAGATTAGGGGTTAATAAGTTTAATTTAGTGTTTGTGATGCGGGAAGGCGGTGGAATAGGGGTTAATAGGTAGTTTATGGGTGTTAGTCTACTTTGTAACACTTTAGTTATGAGTTTTGTGTAACAGTTTCGTTGCACAAAACTCATAACTACTGGTCTCAGATTGCGGAATGGATCTTGTCGGTATAGGCTGGAACGCAAGCATTTTAGCCTCACCGCGCAACTTGTAATAGCAGCGCTATGGAAATCCCACGCAAAAGCATCATAATTTTTTGAGTGCGGAACTGACGTTGCTTTACAGGCTAAAATGCTTGCGGTGCAGCTATACCGACAAGACTCGTGAATTGCTGTGTTCCGGGTTTTTACGATGAAATGGCCATTTTTTCAGCGTTAAAACTGGAACGTAAAACTTATAATCTAGGTGATTGTTATATTAACATACTTTATAACCTCAGTTTAGCTGTTTCTAAGCCCCAGCAGGCCACCTCTTATCTCGATGCCTTTTACAGCCATACAGTGCTAGTTCATTTGTGTGTCATATAGATGAGATTATGCTCACTCCTGTGTAGAGTGATAATAATTTATGCAGGAACAGCACTAATTGGCTCAAATGCAAGATTGTGAAATAAACTGAGATAAGGGGTCCATCTACATAGGCTTAGATACAAGGTGATCACAGAGGTAAACATTATATTAATATAACAGTGTTGGTTATGCAAAACTGTAGAATGGGTAATAAAGGCATTGTCTATCTTTTTAAACAAAAACACTTTTAAAGTAGACTGTCCCTTTAAGTGTATGGCAATTAAGTACCCATTACTGTGTTAAACATTAGTTGCTTTTGGGGTGAAATGAAATATTGTCTGCAATAAATGTTCTGACAGATGACATTAATACTGATGTAGACGTTAAAACAGAAGATCTGAGTGTAACTTGTGAGCTGGAAGCTCCAATGCAGGAAATGTGTGACAGTGACAATGCAGGTAAGTGCACGTGTGTGACAGTGAAGGTAAGTGCACGTGTGTGACGTGTCTTCTGTTTATGGGGTATTGCCTGGTTTTATAGCTTATTGTCTGTAAGTGCTGTACATTATATCACCAGTCAGGGTGTCACCTCAATCACACACTGAGTGTCACAGTACAATATAGCCTGATACTCACTGCCTAGTGTTTAGTTATCCGGATCACATGACACCCAAGCCCTATTTTACAGCTGCTGTCATTTATATCTGCCAGAGTATAATCATTACTGTTGTGATGTGATCAGCTGCAGATACATCAGTAGCACTTTGTAGGAGCATAAAATAAATCTCACAGCACTATATGATCTGCTCATCTGTATGCCCTGTCTGTATATTGTGAGTTAAAGGGGCCTTGTTAGGGTTGCCGCCTGCCCCGGGACAGTCCCGGTCTGGGACTGTATGTCCCGTGTCCCGGAACTACTGTCAAATTCCCCGGGCTAAGAGCTCCCCTGGGGCTGGCACAGCAGTGAGCTCAGATTAAAAAAAAAATTAGCTGGCCAGGGAAGCTCATAGCCCGGCGGGAGACGGAACCTGCCTGTGCTGCCTGGAGTATGTGGGAGGGAGGGTCACGTCACTTCCATCCATCGCTGCGCTGAGCCTGCTCTGCGCAGCTGTGATGCGCAGATTTATTAGCGCCATTAGTAAGGAGACGAGACAGTGAACAGAGGTGCGTGCAGCCGGTGACCGGTCCCGTAACTAACAGCACAGAGGTACAAATACAAAACACGTTTCCTGTAGACTAGCTTCCTTAACCATACCAACTTCCTACATATTATAAATATATATTATAATAAATATATATATATATATCTATCTATCTATTATATACATACATGACCGTAATAGGCGGGATCAGACTGATATACTACAGGAAAGTTCTTCTCTGTGAAAAGCATTACTGGGCTAAAAGAAGCTGCACCCAGGTCGTAAATCGCCATAGAACAGGCTAACAATAGTATTGAGCCAGTTGTTAGTTCCTGTGAGTGTGCTTTTCTCTGTGTGTATTTAGTATCCCTATGGGAAAAAGGGGAAACCAGACGTGGACTCCTTGCTCAGTGTGCTTAGATCAATATGGCTACACCTCACTGACGAGGCCCAATGAAGGCCGAAACTATCGTCTGGGGTTGCTGTGTTCCTTGTTTAAAGAGGAATTGCCTGGTATTTTGGGGCTGGACTGACTGTAATAGGCGGGATCAGAATGATATACTACAGGAAAGTTCTTCTCTGTGAAAAGCATTACTGGGCTAAGAGAAGCTGCACCCAGGTGGTAAATCGCCTTAGAACAGGCTAACAATTAGTTCCTGTGAGTGTGCTTCTCTCTGTGTGTGTGTGTGTGTATGTATGTATGTATGTGTATATATGTGTGTGTGTATGTGTGTATATATATATATATATATATATATATATATATATATATATATATATATATATATATATATATATATATATATATATATATATATATATATATATATATATATAAAACATGGAAGGGAACTGCACTCCAAGACCGGATCAGGTACACATCCTGTTACTCAGCAACATCCAGCCCTGGGTGCTAAATAGCACTCCAAAAAAGCTGTGATGTCACCAGAGCCACAGGCAGTTAACCCCAGTCCGGAATGGGTGCAAGAAACAAGGGGGATTACAAATAAAAAGTAATACAACACATAGAAACACCCAGCACTCACCAGCTGTGAGCTAGCTGGTGAGTGCTGGGTGTTTCTATGTGTTATATATATATATATATAAAATATATGACATGGGGTTAGAAAGCGAGACAAGACAAGAACAAAATCTTGTCTGAAAAGAAAGGGAAATCAGCACTCTTTTTATAAAAAATATACAGGAAGCTCAAAATATTTATATTCATTCAAAAGTGATTTATTAATTGTGGATTGGTGACATCTCACCCTGTGAGAACACCATCAATCATACAGACTGTTCAACTCCAGAATTCATAAACAATGTGTAGGCACGTAGGAATACAAATATTAAAAATCATGCATAGCATAACCATTATATGTGATTTACATGTGATTTATATGATACGCCCTGACGAAGCCCGGTCTTGCAAAACAGACGAGCGGGTGAAACGCGGCATTGGACAGCCGACCGGAGCAGGTGATGCACGCTTTGGATTGCAGTATCCTGACTTGAAGAAGTGCAGCGTTCCATGGAGCGGATTGCCTAATGAGTGCGGACTACACAGAGGAAAAGTGTTTCTAAGACGCTAACACACGGTTTCCAGCTTCTGTCCTATGGCAGTAAGGTCGTATTAACTGTGCAAACTTTAACAGCAGGGAAAGCTGTTGTAAGAACTTTACACTGGATGAACAGAGGGAGACCTGGTATATATATAACTGTACTTTTAGCATATGTATTTCCCTGTCGAGGGTTTTGGCCAATGAATGGAACTGTTGCTTGAAAGAACTGCATACTGTATAAATGCAACTCTATATATCGCTTTGAATTGAGCTTTGCGGCTGCATGTGTGCTTTCACAAGGATAAAAAGATATGACATACTCATATTCTTGTTGCTTACTAACCGTAATATGCTCTAACCCTGCATGCTCTGTATCTCTCTATGTACATATGTAGGCAGGTTTATTACTGGACTGCTTAGATCCCATTTCTTCCCTGCCCAGCTTCTACCTCTATATTTGGGGTGCTGTGTGCAGCAGGGTGTAGTGTGTCTAGCTAATATTCCGCCTTTAACATACTGCTGTGTTTGCCTGTGTACGTTGCAATACTGCTCTGCTTCAATATTGATACTTTTTGCATGGAAGAAAAGTTCTATAGTTAACCTCTTAGATCCCAGTATGTATCTGCCCAGATTATATCTCCGGGTACTTTCAGCTTGGGGGTTCTGTGCGCAGTAGGGTGTAGCAGGTTAACCAAAATAACTGCGTTATCATTAGCTGTATATTAACGGCCTTTGGTTCATTTGTGCCAGTGTGCATCCCTGACCGGTCAGGTTTATAGTGTAAATCACATATAATGGTTATGCTATGCATGATTTTTAATATTTGTATTCCTACGTGCCTACACATTGTTTATGAATTCTGGAGTTGAACAGTCTGTATGATTGATGGTGTTCTCACGGGGTGAGATGTCGCCAATCCACAATTAATAAATCGCTTTTGAATTAATATAAATATTTTGAGCTTCCTGTATATTTTTTATAAAAAGAGTGCTGATTTCCCTGTCTTTTTAGACAAGATTTTGTTCTTGTCTTGTCTCTTTCTAACCCCATGTCATTTATAATAAGGGTCTGCACCAAATTTCTCTATATAGACGTTTACTTGTCTGAAACTTTAGTATTTTATATGTAACTCAAATCAGCAGTTGCTTCCCATCTGAATTTTTCTCGAATATTATATATATATATATAGTCAATTATAGAAGAGGACTGCACTCACTGGATTTTTTGTTTTATATACCAAATCTAGTGAGTGCAGTCCTCTTCTGTAATTGACTATTGATATACCTGACTTAGCACCCTGGTTGATGTCCCTAATGTGCAGACACACATGGAAGATATATATATATATATATATATATTTGATTTCATATTGAATTTGAGGCAACGGGAAGCCACGCCCCCTTCACCCCTATTTAGAAAGTGTTCAGGAATCTTCTGGGCAAAAGGTGGCAACCCTAGGCCTTGTATTTAAACCTTCTATAATACATGTGAAAGACCAGCAGGGAAACATGTATGTAATATTTATTTTTACGTGGAAAATTTTAAAGGGACATTGTACTCTGCCAGCAAGTCACAACATTATAGAAAGAACCAACTAATTATTATTAGTGATAAATACCCAATTGAGAAGTGGCAGCAGGGATGACTATGAATATGTATAAGTGTGTAATAGTGTACGCAGTTGAATTGCATATTCTAATGAGTTGTGAAGACGCACGTGCAAATGCAGGGATGCAGCCCGTGGGTGAAACATTTATTTTAGATACATTTAGGTTCAGATTGTGAGTGGCGCATTAACAGTAATACGCAAGCCATAAGGGGTTTTATTGCACAAAACATTTATAAGGGCTCAAAGATATGAGGTCTTTGTTGTTAGAAAAAAACAGTCAATGTGCTTTATCATAGAGATACATTCCTACATATGTCTAAAGATGTATGTGTGTGTATGTATATATATATATATGTGTGTGTGTGTGTATGTGTGTATATATATATATATATATATATATATATATATATATATATATATATATATATATATATATATATATATATATATATATATATATATATATATATATATATATAATTTATGCACTATTTATATTTAGGGCTAGATTACAAGTGGAGCGCTAATATATTGTGTGCCTGTAAATGGGGAAATCTGCCCGTTTACGGGCGCACAATAAATAACCAGCCATTACAAGCTTGGGATTGCCCCTCAAATAAGGTTAAGTGTTTTTTAAATAAAAAAAATAAATAAAAATGATGAGCATCTTTAATTTGTAAAATAATAACTGTGTGTTCCCTGCAAATATATAAATGTACAGTATATGTGTGTGTATGTATGTGTGTGTGTATGTATATATATATATATATATATATATATATATATATATATATATATATATATATATATATATATATATATATACACACTCTAGTTTTGGGATCCAAGCACTCACTGTAGGTTGTATTGCCTGGGTGCACTCTATGGTAGATAGGCAGAAACTTTCATGTAAGGAAGAGGCTCTCACAGGACTTAGTTAACACAAAATTTATTAATAGTTCATCAATTCAGTCAGTCAACGTTTCGGTTTCTACACAAAAGTTACAAAGCTTAGAAAAAAACACAATTAGTTCCACTAATAAAAAAAACTCCACATTAAACAAGACTAACAACCATAAGACACTTGTAGAGAAAAGAAAAAACAATATTAAAGAACAGTGAAAATTTGATATATAGATTACTAATAGATTAACATGTATACTTGGTAGATCAAAGTAAACATGACTGTTCTAGACACTTAGCAAATGGGAGTATGTCGACAGTAAATCGGATAACATCCGTGTACAGCAATATGTCTAGATTCTTGTGTACACCGAAGTGCATAGAATGTCAGGTAGACTGACAGTATTACCTTGTAAACGAGTTGCAGGATCATAGTGTTATCACAATCCGATAGTCAAGCATGTCGGTTTTACTTACCTCAGTATGAGGGTGTATATTGTACTCAGCGGTGAGCAGACTATGGTCTGCGCCGCTCTTAAATACTGTGTAGGTGGCGTGACGTCGACGTGTATGACGTCATCGGCCGTGCGTACGGGTCACAGTAGTGAAGTGGGGTAGTCATGGTAACAATCCCTAACAAACTTCCTATTGAAAATACTAGGAGTGTTTATCGGAATGTTACTATAAGTAATGGAATAAGCAGGCTGTAGAGAGAATCTATATTGCGCTCTACATGCATAAAGTGCAACTGGTCAGAACTGTTTATGACTATAGAGAAGAATATCATAGCTCTGGCTGATATAAGTCGCTTGGGCTGGCAGGCTAGAACAATGATTGCTCGCTAGAAAGAATAGGCATACAGTAGTGAAAATATGTATATATCTGTTTCAGGGTATTATATTAGTAGGAGCAAAAACTGTTGCTCAGTGTCTAAGTTCTGACACTTGCAAGAGCACAACATATGGTATATGACAATGTATACATAACGTATCAAAGGAAAAAATAATAAACATGTGTGAAACAGGGATAGAAAGTAGTCTATTAAATGTGTACTGTAGGTGCTGTGTGGGGTGGTGTAGAGTCATCACTTAAGCAAGTAAGCATAAAGATGGTCGTGTGTGACTATTAGATGTAACATATAGGAAAACAAACATAGATTGGACTGCACAATTGCTTTTAGTTCGGTCAAGAATAGATTGGTATAGAGGTAATATGAATGACCCGGGAGATAAGGAAAGTTTACATTATGGGAATATTATTCTATACTGATTGAAACACCTGATTTACATATCAGGTAGTATTGCAAGAGCCCCAGCATAAGACCTACAGGGTTACCTCAGTACTATGTTACTACTATGTAAATAATAGTCGTTAGTAGAACAGAGCATAGTCAATACTGGTATTGAGCCCCTTGGGTAGTAGTGTTTCCAGTCGGTGAATCCACCTTGCTTCCCTCTTTAGCAATTCAAGGTTCCTGTCGCCCCCTCTTCTCAATGGCGGTATCCAATCAATAAGAATTGTTCTTATCATAGCTACTTTATGGCCGTGTTGCATAAAATGGCATGCCACAGGTTGGTCACTTTTTTTTTGTCTTTTATGGCCTTCCTAATTGCACTGCGATGATTCGCTAGTCGTTCACAGGACATGCTCGTCTTGCCCACATAGTATAGGCCACATGGACAAATGATCAAATAGACAACCTATTCCGTTGTACAGGTTAGTCTGTGTTGTATCTGTATTGACTTTCCATTATGCTGGTGGTGGAACTTTGCACCTGTTATAAAGGAGTTACACGTGATGCAATTTCCACAGCTGTAGCAACCTTTCTTAGGTGTTGGTAGCCAGTGACCTTGTTTCATATCCTGCTCAAAGGTTGTCATGAAAATTGTTGGTTCTATTATAAACCATTCTTGGTGGTGGCTTGTTATAGAAAGGGAGTGTTGGATCCTGATTTAGAATGAACCAATTTTTCTCTATGGTTCGTCGGGTGAATCTGCTTGTTGAGTTAAACGTAACCATCATATTCATGCGTTCTTCTTTTATCTTTTCTACTCTTTCTCTGCTGAGAAGATCAGTTTGTGTTGGGCTCCAGGTGTCCTCCTTGAACTGTCCTACTTCAGTTTGTTTATATCCTCTTTGTATAAATTTCAGCCTCATTTCTTCCAGTTACTTTTCCTTGTTCTTCTTGTTGCTGTTGTTGCTAATCACTCTCATCATTTGGGATCTGATGATTCCTTTTTTGAGTGCTGGCGGGTGGAATGAGTTGGCCGTCAGTAAAGAATTTCAATCTGTTGGCTTAGAGTAAAGGGTTGTACCATTTTTTATCTTTGGGTTGGTCATGTCCTTATATAATCTCATTGTCTAAGAAATGGATGGTGTGTTTGCTATATTCCATCTTGAACTTGACATATGGCAATGCATTATCTACCCTGTGAAACCATTGTAATAGTTCTTCCTCCTTACCATTCCAGATAAGGAAGATATCATCAATGTATCTGCGGTAGATGCTGATACTGTCCGTGTTGTTTGAGTATATGTACTGGTTCTCAAACCAGGCCTTAAATAGGTTGGCATAGGCTTTCGCCATATTTGGGCCCATTGTGCTACCCATTTGTTGTAGGTAATACTTGTTCTCAAACTTAAAGTAGTTGTGTGTCAGGCATGGATGTATAAGATCCAGAAGAAATTCTGTTGGTGGGCCGCAATACATGGTGTCTTTTGTAAGAAATTCTTTAGTTGCCTCGATGCCTATATTGTGTGGAATGATGGTATATAGGCTGCTAACATCAAGGGTCACAAAAAAGCTATCCTGATCGATGTTTTGACTAGTATTCATAGTCTTAATCAGAGTTTTGGAGTCCAATAGAAAGTATGTGGTTTGTCTGACCGTCTGTTGTAGAAAGTGATCTATGTACTGGGCAATGGGTTGGAATAAAGACCCCCTTGCAGACACTATTGACCTTTCTGGTGGACAAGTGGTAGACTTGTGTATCTTCGGAACCGTGTAGATTATAGGACATTTAGGATGTGATGTAGTAAGGAACTCTCCCAGTTTCTCATTGATGTATCTATTTTGGATTGCCATAGAGATGACATCATCAACAACCCTCTTGTATATGAAGGTTGGGTTAGAAGTTAGCCCCTTGTATACTTTTTCATCTTGTAATCTTGTGTCAAAAGTTCAATCCTATAGTGTACATAGTCCAGTATGACTATGGCACCATCCTTATCAGCAGGGCATATGACAATGGACGGGTCTTCAGACAAACTCTTAAGTACTTTTCTTTGTGCAATGTTGAGGTTTTGTCCTCTGTTTTTATATTGTTTGTTGGTCTTTTCATCCTCCTGTGTGCACACTTTGATGTAGGTTTTGATGGCCGGATGAGTGTTGATAGGTTCAAATTTGCTTTTTGTATAGAAGGGATTGCTGTGTACCTGTTGGTCTTCCCTAAAGAATTCTTTGAGCTTTAGCTGTCTCTGTAACCTATTCAATTCCACATGGTTGGAAAACATGTTAATCTTTGGAGTGGGAACAAAGCTCAGACGTTTGTTGAGGACCTCATTTTAAGTATCTGTAATGGTCCTAATGCTCAAGTTGACAACTACGTTTTCTGAGCAGCTCCTGA